>NC_072396.2:131160000-131498571 GCF_028885625.2 Pongo pygmaeus | reverse complement strand
CAATTTTTTCCTAAATATATTTATGTATATAATTCTGTGTGTGTATTCACCTAATTACTATACATATTTAGAATCATGCTGTACATGGAGTGTTATTTTGAATTGTCCTTTTACATGCCTTAAAATATGAGTAAAGACTCTAGAACTAGACTACCAGGCTCTTCCACTCAATAGTTTTATAAACTTGGTTATGTGATATAAGAACCTCTCGGTGCCTCAGTTTCTTCATCTGTAAAATAGGAAGAATAATGGTCATACCTATCGCATAAAGCGTTCACAAATATTAAATTCATTATCATATAGGAAGTACTTTTAACAGTGCCTGGTATGTGAAAAAGCTCTGGAAAAGTATGAGTTGTCAGTACTAATATGACAGCATTACTATGTCAAAATTGTATTCTATGGCATAATATTTTAAAAGATATATAATGCTTATATCAGTGTAACCCAAGGTATCTAACCAACCTCTTATCATTGAGCATTTCTGATAGTTCTAATTTTTCACTACATGATTACTATAATGAGCATCCTTGTACCTAAATGGCTCCTCACATATCATATATCAGACACAAATATCTACGGATCTCTCAAAAATGGCTGAGTTCTTACATGATTATTCTACAGCAAGTTGTATTGATTCCAAATATCACCTATGAAGAAGATATTACTATCATCTTTTAAGCTTTATTTGTAAATATGGGCTGCCAAATTGGTTAAATTTTATTATTAATTTAGGGATAGATAGTTTGAAATTATTGACCTTCCCAGTCAAGTATAAGTTTAATTTCCCTATATAAACAAATCTTTATGCATATCCGGAAGTTGTATCTTATATAGGTTATCTTTTTTATTAAGTACATCCCTATTATTTTCAGAAGATCTATGTTTGTTGTGCTGAATTCTTCCTTTTTTGCCTTCTGTGGGAAGTACATTCAAGCTTAGTACTATTTTTTTTTGTTTCTCATCTTGTCTTTCTCTGAACTTAATGAGTTCAAGTAGAATTATAATATTGCAGAAAATTTGAATATCCCTATTGGATGATAACTATGAAAAATTGTGAAATGCTTTAAACATAGTGATGCATCCACAAGTATGCAAAAGTATATATATTGCTCTATGCATGTACTGTCACACAGTCAAATCAATAATGAAAAAATTGAAGCTATTGTAAATTGTTAGATTTAATACATCATAATTTATCATGTCATAAATTGCATACGTTCCTGTTTTCTATAGTTTCGGCCTTAATTTTGTAGTATCAAATAAAAACAAAAGTGTCTTAGCCTTTCTATTTAGGATCTCTTTTAACAAGGAATTTTGATGGAAATTTGGAGATAAACACACACACACACACACACACACATATATATATACTTTCAGAAAAGCATGAGTACATTTGTCAGAGTTCTGTAAGCATAATTTAATGTAAGACAAATAACATCTGAAACAAATTGATGCATTCATATAGACTTTATATTCACATTACATGATCTTATCTTCACATCAACCAATTTAACAGGTAAGAAGTTTTAATATTGGTTAAAAAACTTGCCCAAGGTTACAAATACATTTGCTGTCAGGGCTCATGTGCTTCTTGATTCTATGACCAGTGCTTTTTTTTACTATGTCTCCTGAGAAACGTACAGTTTATATGTTTTCATGTTTTATTACATTAATCTGAAAGCTACCCAGTTATTTTCACAAAATGTCATATTATTCAAATCTTTATCAAACCCCTAAGCAAGACATTGGAAAACATTATGGATGAATAACTTGAGAAGGAACTTTTTAAAGAAATGGGGAATTATTTGACATTAAGAAGAAAAAACTGTTGAGTGTTACAGAGACCTATACACAATTTTTGGAAAAAAAAATCTGAATTACCTTTATGTTCTATGATGCTCATGGGGGAAAAGAAAGTCTACAAAGAAAATATAATGTATGAATTACCTTGAGCTCTATGTAGAAGGTGTTCATTAATGAAAAATTACAAAAAATTTCTGAGAAATTATAGGCTACAATTACAGAAAAATAGTTTCTAAATAGTTCAACATAATCAGTGATTGTGCTGTGAACACACAGCAGTAAAAATTGAAAGTGATTGGTCATTTTAAGGAGATTCTAAATTGCAACTCTAAATGTGTTTTCTCAAAAGTAATCACAAATATTTTTGATTTTTATTTTTTGTGGTACATAGTACGTGTATATATTTATGAGGTCCATGAGATATTTTGATACAGGCATGTAATGTGAAATAAACATGCCATAGAGAATGAGATACCCATCCCCTCAATTATTTATCCTTTAAGTTACCAACAGGCCAATTACACTTTCAAGTTATTTTAAAATGTACAATTAAATTATTTTTTACTATAGTCACCCTATCATATATTCTTTTTTTTTTTTTTTTTTTTTTTTTGAGACAGAGTCTCGCTCTGTCGCCCAGGCTGGAGTGCAGTGGTGCAATCTCGGCTCACTGCAAGCTCCGCCTCCCGGGTTCACGCCATTCTCCTGTCTCAGCCTCCCGAGTAGCTGGGAGTCTCACAATAGGCCATCTGCAAGCTGAGGAACCAGGAAGCCGTCCGAGTCTCAAAACCTCAAAGTAGGGAAGCTGACAGTACAGCCTTTAGTCTGTAGCTGAAGGCCTGAGAGCCCCTGGCAAATCACTAGTAGAAGTCTTAAGAGTCCAGAAGCTGAAGAAATTAGAGTCTGGTGTTTGAGGGCAGGAAGCATCCAGCTTGGGAGAAATATGGAGGCCAGAAGACTCAACCAGTCTTCTCTTTCCATGCCTGCTTTTATGCTAGCAGCTGATTAGATGGTGCCCATCCAGATGGAGAGTGGGTCCGCCTCTCCCAGTCTAGTGACTCAAATGTTAATCTCTTTTGGCAACACCCTCACAGACACACACACCCAGGAATAATACTTTGCATCCTTCAATTCAAGAAAGTTGACACTCAATATTAACCATCACACCCCCACCCCCACATTTGTCATCTATGCTTTTTGTTTTCTTTTCTCCATCATGTCAGGAGTTAACACATACATGTGAATACAGGGAGATTTTCTATGAGAGAAGTTTTTTTTTTTTTTTCCTTTTGGAAAGCCTCTTACTAGGTAAGCTCTCCAATTCTCCCTTTTCTCTCTCTCTCTGAGGAGACCCAGATCCACAGCTTCACTTTGGCATTTGGCTTATGACAAGGAGGAAGCAAAGGAGCAGCCCTGCTGGCTGCTGGCTGCAAATTTAGCCAGGGCCACCTGGAACTTAATTTAAATGAATCCATGCACTCCCTGAGGCACCTTTTTGTTCTAAACTCAATTCTAAGCTTCAGGTTGAAGCCCTAGAAAGAAAATCTGTGTTGGCTCTCAGAGTGGCGGGCCAGATCCCACACTCATTTACTCATGTATTCCCTCCTGCAAGTGGCTGAGCACAGCAGGTCGATAGATGGGGTGCCCCTGCTGCAAGTCCGGCAAAGATGCCAAGAGAAAATTTCTATATCAATGGTATAAAACAAATAGAATATTTCTATTGGTGACAAAAATCACAGGATCTACCAACAATACTGTGGCTTGTTGCCTACATTTACAAGAAAGATAATAATATGGAACACCTAAAATCTACCCCTAGGCCTGTTGCGATGGTCTGTGGATTCCAGCTCAAGGAGCCTCCATTAAGAGGGTTATCCATAGATGGAACTATTGCTTATAATTATACCTGTTTACACACAGCCTCTTCAATTTTCTACAGGTGAATTTTTAACGTTGCTATTATTCATGTGATTTTTTTCCTACTTTTCTTAGGGAGTTTAAGCATGAAGCAAATTGGCTTTCTGTTCTCTTATTTTATTTTATCTTGTTTCACTATTTCTCTCCAAACATATTTTAAGATAGAAGGAGAAATGGGAAATTTAAGATCTCCTTCCATATCCAGACTTAGCATCTAGTCAAAATACATGAAAAACGTCTTAAGACCACTATGAAATGAATGAATTAAACAAACCATGAGGATGAGGTTGGAGGTAGTGAGGAAGAGTCAGGTGATAAAAAAAAAAGTGATGTATCAAGTGTAAGAATAATGCAAAGTAGAAATGGTGGAAAAAAAATTAACTTCTTTGAAATTTTCTTACAATATAATTGTTTTTTTTTTTTTGAGGCAGAGTCTCACTCTGTCTCCCAGGCTGGAGTGCAGTGGCACTATCTTGGCTCACTGCAACCTCCACCTCCCAGGTTCATGCCATTCTCCTGCCTCAGCCTCCTGAGTAGCTGGGACTACAGGCACCTGCCACCATGCCCGGCTAATTTTTTTTATATTTTTAGTAGAGACGGGGTTTCACCGTGTTAGCCAGGATGCTCTCGATCTCCTGACCTTGTGATCCGCCCGCCTCAGCCTCCCAAAGTGCTGGGATTACAGACGTGAGCCACTGTGCCCGGCCCCTATATTCTGTTGTTTTAACTAGGCTGAATTTTGAGAACATAAAAGTTATCCTAATTCAAATATAAATATAATATTTTCTAAATTAAAAAAATTTTTGTGCAAGCTCTTTGATAAATCATTTGTCTTACATGTAAAATAGAAATAATAATATCTACATGAGAGGACTTAAAAGTTCATGAAAAATGTTATTATAAGATATAAATTAAAAATGACTTTTATTTCTTAACTTAAGATCTATCAGTTTCGAGACACTTTTGTAAGTAATGATACCAGTCACTTAGTACATTTCTAAAGGATTGGTAATTCTGGAAACTTAATCATCATGTCAATACGGTATTTGTTATATTACTAACTGAGGAAAAATAGATGTCCTTTAAGGATTTTATTAAGATTAGGAAACAAAAAAGAAGCCAGAAAAATCCAAATCAGAGCTACATGATGATGCCTAATTATTTTCCATTGGAATTCTCCCAAAATTGCTCTTATTTAATGAAAGGAATGATCAAGAGCATTGTTGTGGTGGAGAAAAGCTCTGGCAAAGTTTTTCTGGGTATTTTTTGCTAAAGTATTGGTTAGCTTTCTCAAAACACTCTCATAATGAGCACATATTATTATTCTTTGGCCCTCCAGAAAGCCAACGCCAAAATGCCTTGAGCATTTCAAGAAAATTGTTGCCATTGCTTTTGCTTCTGACTCCTCTGCTTTTTCTTTGACTGGGCCACTTCCACCTCTTGGTAGCCATTGATTTGATGTACTTTGTCTTCAGGATCCTACTGGTAAATCTATATTTTATCTCCTGTTACAGTTTTTCAAAGAACTGCTTCAGGCTTTTATTCTCATTTGTTTAAAATTTCTATTGTACAGTGCCAAGTCAGTGTCTGGTCTTTAATAAGGGCTGTTCTGTTCCTTGCTGCTCCAGTCCCTGGAAAAGAGCCTTTCCAGGACTCAGTGGGAAGGAAACCTTCCCAGACCCTCAGGCTCGACCCCATTCCCACAGGACATAAAGATGAGATCCTCAGAGAGAAGGGATCACAGCAGAGTAGGTAGCAGAGGTGGGACAAAAGTAAAACACAATGAGAGGTAGACAGAGAAGGTGGGTGGAGGAAAATAAGTTAACAAAGGCAGCTGCAGGGTAAGTGTGGTGCACAATGAGGTGGATGAAGCAGCATGAACTGAAAGCTAGAAGAGGGAGCAGAGGGTCTTGGAGGGAGGCTTCTTATCTCTTCCAAAACAAATGATATCCAAAGAAATGGGCAGGAAGCTCTGTGTGAATGTTTAAGTTGGCAGTTTTTTGATCTGGTATGTATTTTTGTCCTACTTGCTAATTTATACGTATAAGATAGTGATGGTATCTTCTTACTGTTTTCTCAAGGAACACAGTGACGTTTTCTAGAGTTTAACCTATGTTTGTCTAGACTATGTAATTTCTTTTTATCTTTTGTTAAAGTGAATGAAATATGGCCTGAGAAGGACTCCGTACTTGCATATTTGAGTCCTCGTGGACAAACTATAACTTAACAGGTAGACGAGATTGAAAACCTAACTTAGGAGTATGCGTCTATGACAATAGCTGAGTCTTAGCTAATCCCAGGAGCCATACTTCAATCACTCATACACTGCTGAGTGTTCAAATAAGGTGAACGCCAACCTATAACAAATCCAGCTCTTTCTGTACACTTCTGATTTCTGTACGTCACTTTACTTTTATTTTCTATAAATTTGTTCTGGCCATGAGGCATCCCTGGAATCTCTCTGAATCTGCTGTGATTTTAGAGGCCACCTGATTCACAAACTATTTTTTTCTTTTTCAATTAAACTCCATTAAATTAAAAAAAAAAAATTTCTGTTGAAAGCTCTGCTCTTGTCTGTAGATGACCAAGTTCCAATGGCTTAGATACCCATGAGGTGGAAAGTCTGCTCAATTTTAATTTATTAGAATTGTGTATGCTGAACCAACTGAGAGGTCTGTGGTATTGTCTATTGTTTCTGCTGTTAGTTGTCAGTCCTCTTAAATTAGGGCATGAAGATTATTTTTTTTCCTCAAAAATTGGTATGGATGGTCAGCTGCTGTGGGCTTCATCTTAAACATTGTCTCTTCCCTTCTTAAAATGAGTTATTCATTTGTAAATTGCTGATTTCTTTACGGAGTTGTTCCCATAAACTTTGCATAAAGCATCATTGATTTCACCATTATTCCTTCCAAGCTTCACCATAAATTTCATGTTTTTTCTTGCTTCTATATTAGCAGAATCCATGTTGCTCTGATAGGAACTCTTTTTAAACTGATATCTTTTCCTTCTTAGTGCCTCAAACTAGATCCTGTTTAGACATGTTATAACAAGTTAGTAAAAATTTATTTTGCTGCAGAAATTTGAAATATGTTCATAGGTTTTCATATTTCACATTTTCCATGAACTTTTCTGAAAGCTTAATGGCCGTGGACTTAACAGAGAATGAGAGAAGAGTAATTTGGGGCGCTATGGATAGCCTACAGTTTCAAGAAATGTTGCTGGTGGGAAGCAACAAACAAGGCAATAACTAAAAAATGAGCCAAGAATAGCTTTTTGTTTGTTGTTAAGATGTAGGACTAAGGGTATGCTTATATGTTAATGTGAATGCAGTAGGAAGCAAACAATGTATAATGAAGGAACAAGGCAGAATTGTTGTAGCATTATTCTTCAGTAGGCATGAAAGAAAATCTAGTGCATACAGGGAGATTCTGGATATAAACAGGCACATGGATAGCTCATCTATATAATTAGGGAATATAAGGGTATAGAGGCTAATTTGGTGGATAGATCTGGTAATGGGAGTCTGTGGAAGTTTGTTTTTTAAAACATTTTGTTATAGAAACTTTCAAATATATAAAAAAAGAGAAAAAGATTACATCATCTTGCCAATCTTGTTACATAAAAAAAACACTTTTTTGCTAGACTACCATAATTTAAAAACCAGACATCATATAATTTTACTCATAAATTCTTCAGTAGTTATTCTAATATATAACTAACGGGACTTTTTCTTTGAACATAACTATCATCTCAATTTCATAAGAAATTTAAAAATAATTCCATATCATCCAAATTTCATTCATGTTCAAATTTCACCAATTGTCTCAAAACTGTCTATTTACATTTAACTGTATAAATAATGATCAAAACAAGGTCCACAGGTTGCATTTAGTTAATATATTTCTTTAATCTATTTTAATGTATAGCATCTTTTTTTAATACCTCTTCTTTGTTGAAGAATCCAGGCCATTCATGCTCTAAAATTTTCTATATTCTGTATTCGTTTCCATTCTTGTGATACTGTTCAATATGTTCCTCTTGCTTATATGTTTTCTTTACACTAATAGTTGAATCTGGATGATAGATTGATTCACATTCTATTCTGTTCCTTTGGCAAGAATTCTTAATAGGTTTTGTTATGTACTTTTCACCGAATTAAACCATCATGACTTACTGTTCCATTTCGATCTATTCTAAAATTGTTAATGAGATTAAGTGGTGTCAATCTTCTCCTCTCATTATAAATACTAACCTTTCACCCAATAGATTAACACTTAATAATATTCATTGCTTGTATTCATTATTTCATTTAAGACAGCAAAATTGATATTTTCCAATTCTAATATTCTCTCTGTATTTATTAGCTGGAATCGTTCCATATGAAATAACTTTCTATCATTAATTATTTAATTACCTTGCACATAGTAAAGGCAGGATAAATGCTTAATTATTTTTCTTTATCAAATTTTTAAAGTAATGATTTGGTGCTTAGCAGCTTCTAATGATTATCAGATTTCTCTTTGAAGAATCATTATAAACTCAGAACTTAAAGTAAAGTTCATGTGCTTTAACACATTTTAGACATTATTTTTTCATGTTCCAATTGTCTAATATTTAGGCAAAGACAGAGTCCTTTTAAATTGGCTTCTGTGTTCTTTTGGATTAATCCCATTACTATTTTTAAGTTTTGTTCTCTTTTAAATAACAAATAATAATTGTATATATTTATGGCATAAAATGTGATGTTTTGATACATGTATACCTTGTGAAATAATCTATTTGATAGTTTCCTTGCCTCCTGGCACAATGGTATCACCCATACTCGTGATGTGATTTTCCTGCTTCAGACATAGAAAAGACCATGGAAAGGACTTCTAGGTCCCTTTAGCGAGAAATGGTATGTAGAAATCACATTCTGGGCAAAAAGAATGCTAATTATTATTGGGTTTTCATTGCTTGTAGGATATCTCAGTCAACACTGGTAGAATGTTTCATAATTTTACAAAAATAAAATATAAATTGTGAATTCTTCTATTTCCTCTTAATAATTAATAGTACGGGACTTTGCTTCTCTTCTTTGATTTTATATTTTTATCTTTTTGCTCTTACACTAAAAATATTTACCTAACATAACTAATTATGTGACTTGTTATATAATATATTAATGATAGATCCAAAGTAACAACACTGATATTTATATTAACAACAGGATTACAAAATGTACCTTAAGATTTCCTTGCCATTCTTAGGCTATATGCCACCGTAATATACAGGAAAAAAAATAGCCTGTTTTAAATTACTTTAAACAATTCTTCTATTTATGGTTATAAGTATCTTAATATACAGTTGTAATAATTTGTTTCACCTTGTTTTCAATTCTTAACATTTGGATTTTCCTCTCTCTAATTTTTTATTACAATTATGTAAAACATTTAGAGGGTCCCAAAGGCAAAATTATAAAGAAGGTATATTCACTTTATGTTTTCTCTCTACCATAAAAATCATGTGTTAGTTATGGTCTAATCGCGCCATTATTTTCATTTTAGAAAACAATGTTTTGCCACTCGCATTTTTCACATATTATATCCTAAGTATCATTCTATAACATAATGTGGAGGCCTTCTTCATTTGCCTTTTTACAGATTTAGGATATTTCATTGTGTGAATTTATTATAATTAATTATAATTTACTTGACCTTACCCTTATTTGGGAACATACGGATTATTTCCATGCCTTTGCCATTAAAAATAGTGTTGTAATCAACGTGCTTGTTCATACATCGTTTAGTGTTTTCTGCTTGAGTAACTTTGGGAAGGATTTCTAGAAGTGGATTTGTTGGCTCAAATGATGAATGCAGATACGTTTTGCTAGCTACTGCCAAATTTTCCCCATAAGGGTTTCTACCATTTTGCATTCCTAATAGCAATATACAAGAGTGTATGTCTCTAATAAAATATGTTGTCAAACATTAGTATTTTTGGTATTCTGATAGATGCTAATAAATTTTAATCAATGTAATTTTTATTTGCCTTTCTCATAGTAGAAATGCTGCTTGAAATTTTTTTTCACAAGTTTTAGGGCCATTTTATTTTTTCTATCATCTGTCTCTTCACATCTTTTGCCAATTTTTCTGTCACGATGTTGATAATATCAATTTGGAGGAGCTCTTTATATATACAAATTTTAGCTTTTTGTCTCTAAGGCCACAATTATCAGTAAGCCTTTTGTTTGTATTTTATAATTGTGTATAGTATTTTTACCATGCAAACTTTTAAAAAACTGTATATAGAAGAATGTTTCATTATCTTCATTTATTATTTCTGGATTTGGGGGTCATCATTTGAAAGATTACAGCTTCCTATGATAAAGAAATTGACACGTTTTCTTTTAATACTTACATATTTTTATGTTTTACTTATAGATCTCTGATACATTTGGAATTTCTATTAGTGCATCATATGAAGACTATATCCAGTTTTATATTATTCCATATAACTATCTGGCTTTTTAAAATATCACTTATTAAAATGTCCTTCTTTTCTCTAAAGATTGAAGATTTTATCTTCATCATTTATTGAATTTCCACGTGAGCTTGAGCTAGTTTGGGAAGTTAAAAAATTCTATTTCATTAATTTGTCTATTGAAACACCAAAGTCACTTGATTTAAAACAAAAATTTTCAGTCTGTTTAAAGGTTTATTAGGGTTAGCCCACTCTCATTATTCTTTATTACAGATTTTTATGTCATTCTTTCTCATTCACTCTTTCAAATAAAGTCTATAATCACTTGTCAAGCTAATGTTATTTTTAATTGTTTTACATTAAAATATATTTCTCTTCTGATCATTTCAATTTTCTTGGTAAAACAGAATGAAAGATCATCAACCAAAAGTAAAGACGGAAGAGATATTGGGATTTGAGGAGGAAAAAGTATAAAGTAGCTATCTAGAAGAAAAGAGAGCTGTCATTATATGACATCATTAAGGGCTCATTTTAGGTTTGTGTTCTTGAATTTAAAGGGAGATCAGTCTATAGATGGTGTGTTTTCCTGTAGTCACATTCAGCTGCACTGTACTGATGGGCAATAAACAGGTAATTGCATTTGGTTTGGCCAATTTTGTTTAGGAAAGGCAAAGAGTAGAAGCTGAAGTGTAACTAAAAAGAATGATTAAAATAATTAACTATGGAGTGTAATTTTATAAGAAAAGAGACAAGGATATCAAAGGAATAAAGGGCGTATCAATAAATTTTATTGCTAGTTTTGGTGTATTAGAGGAAATGAGCTCATGTTATTAGTGTGAATTATAATAATTAAACATTTGTACCATTTATTTAGCACTTAATGTTTTCCAGACACTCTGAGAGTTGCTATATATGTATTATTTATTTCTTAGTTATTTGAGGTAAGTACTGTTATAATACTCATTTTCAAATGAGTAGATCAGTCTATTATGAAATAAGAGCCAAGAGACACCTATAAAAAATATATACCTAACATCATGTTTAATGGTGAAAGGTTGAATGCATTTCTTCTAAATTTGAGAACAAGAAAAGGATATCTGCTTTTGCCACTTCAGTGTTTTATTGGAGGTTCTATCAAAGGCAAGTAGGCAAATCAAAGAAATAAATCATGTAGATTAGAAAGTAAGAAAAAAATATATTTGCAGTTGAAATGATCTTATATATTAAAAATCCCAAGGAATACCTGAAAAAACTATTAATATGAATAAATGAGCTCAGTGAGATTCCTGGATATGAGGTCAATATACCAAATTAATTGTATTTCTAAACAGTAGGAATGAAAAATCTAAAAATGCAATTGACGGGCCCACCCTTTCTAGTAACTGACCCCTTGCCTAAAACCTTAGTTTTTTACTCTGTATCTGTTTCTTTTCTTTGTGTACTTGATTTTCTTTGTGTACTTGATAAGTAAGTAACCCACTTACTTATTTGGGTTGTCTGCTCACACACACGCACACACAACACACAGAAAATAGTAAAGATAGTAGTTGTTGGTTCTTCTTGTCCTGATGGTGAAAATATTTTCTGTTCAATACTAGAGCATTAAACTGAGAGTTCTTATGGAATCCAAATTGTATTATTTTGTTTATTTGACTTCCTTACTTAATTTTCTTAATAATTGCCACTTTTTAATTGCCAATTGAGAATAAATTGGCATGGCTGGAAGATCCCCTGAACAGCTGCACAGCTGGATGGGCATATGTTTGAGATTTTAAAATAGTCTCCTATTTCTTCATTTTAATCAAAAACACTTGTGCTCAGAGAAGCACTTATTAGCAAGGGATATTGAGTATATAAGAAAATGCCTTTTGTAAAAATAATCTTTTTAGCTTTATCCTTTACGTTTCATGCTCAACTTCTATCAAGAATTTTAACTTGAAATTTGTTTCTGAAAATTCCCACTTTTTAATGATTTATTTTGTTTATAATTGACATAATTGGACATCTTCATGGGGTACAGTATGATATTTTTATACCTGTATACATTGTGTAATGATTAAATAAGGGTAATTAGCATATACGTCACCTCAAATATTTATCATGTTTTTGTGGTGAGAAGATTCAAAATTCTCCTGTAGCTATTTTGAAATACGTATTGTTGTTAACTATAGTCACCTTACTGCACAAGAGAACACTACAACCTATTTTTCCTATCTAACTGTAACTTTGTCCCTGTTGACTAACCTCTCCCCATTTCCCCCTCCCCCTACCATCTCTAGCCTCTGGAAACCACAATTTTATTCTCTACTTCTTTAAAATCAACATTTTTAGATTCCACATATGAGTGGACTCATGTGGTATTTGTCCTTCTATACTTGGTTTATTTCAGTTAACATAATGTCCTGTAGATTAATCCATGTTGTTACAAATGAAAGAATTCCATTCTTTTTATAATTGAAGAGTATTCCATTGTTTATATATTCCACATTTAAAATCTATTCATCTGGCTGGGTGTAGTGGCTCACGCCTGTAATCCCAGCATTTTGGGAGGCCGGGGTGGGCGGATCACAAGGTCAGGAGATCGAGACCATCTTGGCTAACACAGTGAAACCCTGTCTCTACTAAAAATACCAAAAAAAAAAAAATTGGCCAGGCGTGGTGGCACGCACCTGTAGTCCCAGCCACTCAGGTGGCTGAAGCAGGAGAATCGCTTGAACCCAGGAAGCAGACGTTGCAGTGAGCCAAGATCACACCACTGCACTCCAGCCTGGGCAACAGAAGGAGACTTCATGTCAAAAATAAATAAATAAACAAATAAAAATCTATTAATCTGTTGATAAGCACTTAGGTTGACTCGATACCTTTACTATTGCAAATATTGCTGCAATAAAAATGGGAATGCAGATATCTCTTTGACATACTGATTTTATTTACTTTGGATAAAACATTGATGAAAAAATTGAAGCAGACACACGTAAATGGAAAGATATCCTGTGTTTTTGAATTTCAAAAATTAATTTAATATAAATGTCTATATTACCCCAAATGGTCTATAGATTCAATGTAATCACTATCAAAATAATAATGACATTTTTCACAGAAATATAAACACCAATCCTATAATTTTTATGGAACCAAAAACAACCCAAACAGCCAAAGCAATCCTGAGCAAAAGCTTAAGGCATCATATTACCTGACTTCAAAATATACTACAAAGCTATAGTAACCAAAACAGCATGGTACTCACTTAAAACTATACATATCTATCAATGGAACAAAATAGAGACTGCAGAAATCCACATATGTACAGCCAATTGAATTTTTGACAAAGGCATCAAGAACATATGTTGGAGAAAGAACAGTTTCTTCAGTAGATGGTGCTGGAAAAACTGGATATCCACATGCAGAGCAAAATTAGACTCTTATCTCTCACCACACACAAAAATCAACTCAAAATAGATTAAGGACTTAAATTTAAGGTCTGAAACTATGAAAGTAGTAGAAGAAAACATGGTGGAAACATTTCAGGACATTGGTGTAGGCAAGAATTTTTTGGATAAGGCGTCAAAACACAGGCAACAAAAGCAAAAATAGACAAATCAGATTACATCAAATGAAGAAACTTCTGTATGGCAAAGGAAACAATCAATTGAAAAGAAAACTTACAGAAAATGAGAAAATATTCACAAACTGTGTCTCTGAGAAAATGTTAATATCTAGAATATATAAGCAGCTCAAACAACTCAATAGCAAATAAACACATATAATCTGACTAAAAATAAGGAACAACTCTGGATCTAAATAAACATATCCTGAAGGAAAACATACAAATAGCCAACAGGTATATGAGAAAATGACCATCATCACTAATCATCAGAGAAATGCAAATAAAAAATCACAATGAATTAGCACCTCACCACAGTTAGAATGGCTGTTATCAAAAAGACAAAAAAAATAACATACTGGAGAGAATGTGAATAAAAAGCAACCCTTATTCACTGTTGGTAAAAATGTTAGTACAGCTATTAAGGACAAAATTATGAAAGTTCTTCAAAAATCAAAAGTATAACTACCATATGATACAAAATTTCCTTATTTCTGCTCCTTGTTTCATATTTCCTCCATATAGTGGATACATTGTTCTCCCATATAACTTTTCCTATCCTCTACGGTTATATCAAACAGGTTTTTCATGGGAGATAACCTCCTGTGTCTGTCTGGCTTTTCACATTTCTGTGTGAAATTAGCATTGTAATAATAAATGGCATGTTTTCAAGGCTACTTTCCAATCTTACAGTTAACTTTAGAGTCACAGAAAACAGACAATTTTTGTAGAGGCTTATTCAGGTTGATTTGTATCCTAGAAACATTTTTCCCCACCTACCCCATTTCCTCCCCCAATTCCCCAGTTATTTCAGATTGAAATAAGTCAAATTTTCTCTACTTCAAAAAAAAAACTGATCCAAAATATAAGTAGACTAATGCTCTCTTGCCTTTCACTACCACCAAGTAAATATACCTGGGTTCTAAATGGATTGTACCACTTGTTAGAAAATAATAAGTTCCAGGAGGCCTTGGTACTGTGAATAGTCTAAGACTTTGAGCTAGCCATTTTCTTCCTCTAATTTTCCTTTTATTAATCTACAAAATAATAGAACATTCTAGAATCTATAAAATTTACAAGATGCTTCTAGGAGCTAAGAATTTGTGTTCTTTTTTTTTATTATACATTAAGTTTTAGGGTACATGTGCACAATGTGCAGGTTAGTTACATATGTACACATGTGCCATGTTGGTGTGCTGCACCCATTAACTTGTCATTTAACATTAGGTATATCTCCTAATGCTATCCCTCCCCCCACCCCACAACAGTCCCCGGTGTATGATGTTCCCTTTCTGTGTCCATGTGTTCCCATTGTTCAATTCCCACCTATGAGTGAGAACATGTGGTGTTTGGTTTTTTGTCCTTGCGATAGTTTGCTGAGAATGATGGTTTCCAGCTTCATCCATGTCCCTACAAAGGACATGAACTCATCCTTTTTTATGGCTGCATAGTATTCCGTGGTGTATATGTGCCACATTTTCTTAATCCAGTCTATCATTGTTGGACATTTAGGTTGGTTCCAAGTCTTTGATATTGTGAACAGTGCCACAATAAACATACATGTGCATGTGTCGTTATAGCAGCATGATTTATAATCCTTTGGGTATATACCCAGTAATGGGATGGCTGGGTCAAATGGTATTTCTAGTTCTAAATCCCTGAGGCATCGCCACACTGACTTCCACAATGGTTAAACTAGTTTACAGTCCCACCAACAGTGTAAAAGTGTTCCTATTTCTCCACATCCTCTCCAGCACCTGTTGTTTCCTGACTTTTTAATGATTGCCATTCTAACTGGTGTGACATGGTATCTCATTGTGGTTTTGATTTGCATTTCTCTCATGGCCAGTGATGATGAGCATTTTTTCATGTGTCTTTTGGCTTCATAAATGTCTTCTTTTGAGAAGTGTCTGTTCATATCCTTCGCCCACTTGTTGATGGAGTTGTTTGTTTTTTTCTTGTAAATTTGTTTGAGTTCATTGTAGATTCTGGATATTAGCCCTTTGTCAGATGAATAGATTGCAAAAATTTTCTCCCATTTTGTAGATTGCCTGTTCACTCTGATGGTAGTTTCTTTTGCTGTGCAGAAGCTCTTTAGTTTAATTAGATCCCATTTGTCAATTTTGGCTTTTGTTGCCATTGCTTTTGGTGTTTTAGACCTGAAGCTACCTGACTTCAAACTATACTACAAGATTACAGTAACCAAAACAGCACAGTACTGGTACCAAAACAGAGATATAGACCAATGGAACAGAACAGAGCCCTCAAAAATAATGCCACATATCTACAACCATCTGATCTTTGACAAACCTGACAAAAGCAAGAAATGGGGAAAGGATTCCTTATTTAATAAATGGTGCTGGGAAAACTGGCTAGCCATATGTAGAAAGCTGAAACTGGATCTCTTCCTTACATCTTATACAAAAATTAATTCAAGATGGATTAAAGACTTAAATGTTAGACCTAAAACCATAAAAACCCTGGAAGAAAACCTAGGCAATACCATTCAGGACATAGGCATGGGCAAGGACTTCATGTCTTTCTTTTTTTTTTTAAGATCCTGAACAACACCCTGAATGTGCTTTATTTTTCCATGAGTTTTGACTTTTTTTTTTTTTTGCAGTGTCCATAACAGAGATCTACCTCTATTATTGATAATGTGAAAATTGTTATCATACCTAACCCAGTAATAGTCACTGGCTTTTAACCAAGTCAACCAAGACTGACTAGATCAAACATTTACTTTTGTTTCCTAAGGAAGCCATTACCATGAGTTCAATATGTATGGGAATTCACTGTGTTCTATATTATCAGTACCCAATGTTTTCCTCTAATTTCCAGCAGTGTTTTTGAATTATTTACTCAGTACTCAATAAACAACTATCACACTGGGAAATTTTGTAGGTGATAGGAACACAAAGATCAATAATAATCATTTTATGCCAATGGTTTTCAATTGGAGATAATTTTGCAGTCTCCCCAGGGAGATTTGACAATGTCTACAGACATTTGTGGTTGTCACAACTCAGCAGGTAGATCCTACAGGCATATAGTGTGTGAAGGCAAGGAGATACTGCAAATATCCAACAATGCATAGAAAGGTGCTCCACAAAAGAAAGTTATTCAGCCTAAAATCCCAATAGAGCTGAGTTTGAGAAGCGTTGATTTGTCCCATTAAGAACACATTTATGTGGGGCTGGGCACGGTGGCTCACACCTGTCATCCCAGCACTTTGGGAAGCTGAGGCAGGTGGATCACGAGGTCAGGAGATTGAGACCAGCCTGATCAACATGGTGATACCCCGTCTCTACTAAAAATACAAAAATTAACCGGATGTGGTGGTGCATGCCTGTATTCCCAGCTACTCGGAAAGCTGAGGCAGGAGAATCACTTGAACCCGGGAGGCAGAGATTGCAGTAAGCCGAAATCGTGCCACTGCACTCTAGCCTGATAACAGAACGAGACTCCATCAAAAAAAAAAAAAATCTATACAATTCACCCATTACATTGTAAATGTTTGAGGAAAATACACTGTAATGCATATTAAAAGAGAGTATGCACCTGTTTCTAAAGGTTGTACTGTAGGAAAGAAGGTAGATGGCTAAGAGTAAACTTTAAATATAGGGAAAAATACAAGTTCAGGGTAGGTGTAGTAAATAATATGCAAGTCCAACATAAAGAGCAACTATGTGAAAATTAAAAGTACTATGATGCAATAAATGATTCCCATAGCTATGTGCAGCTGTGCAGCGGCATTGAGAGTATGTATGTACACATTCCCAGTTCAAAGTTTAGACCTTCTAAAATGGAAAGCCTGTAGTTTCATCTTTATATATAAACCATAGAAATTTGGAACATCTATATTCTTTGATCTTCTGAGCAATAGCCACTATATTTCAACAACTGTTTTGAGGTTTAATTGACATATAATAAATATAAAGAGTACAATCTAAGTTTTGACATAAGGTACACTGTCATGAAGTAACAAATACAATAAAGATAATAAACATATGTACCCCTCAAATTTTTATACACTTTTGTAATTTTTTTTGTCCCATCTTTTCTCCCTCTCCCCAGGTCAGCAATGCTTTGAGTTTGACCATGCAGACTATGTTGCATTTTTTTAGAGTTTTATATAAGTGGAATCAATTCTGTCCAGCATAATTATTTTGAGATTTATTTATGTGCCTGCATTTAACACTAGTTTTATTATTTTTACTGCTTTGAAGTATTCCATTATAGGGATACACCTCAGTTTATACATTTACATATTGATGTGTGTATTTAGGTTACTTTCACTTTTTGCTAGTACAAATAAAGCTGCTATGAACATTCATGTAGAAATGCTTATAAGGATATATGCTCCTTTTGTCATGGATAAGTACCTAGAAGTGAAATGGCTGGGTCAAATGATATATTAATGTATAAATATTTAAGACACTGTCAAACTGTATTCAAATGTGATTGTACCCTTTTGCAATGTATGAGAGCTCCAGTTTTTCCACATCTTCACCAAAACTTAATATGATTAGTCTTTACATTTTATTTATTCTAATTCATTTGTAGTGGTATCACATTGTGGATTCAATTTGCACTTCCCTGATAGTTAAGCATGTTTATCAGTATTATGTGTGCTTAAGCTATATCTCCTTTGATTCATTTCTATATTGGAGATACTTGTTTTTCTTATTACAGTTTGGGTGTCCTAATCCAAAAATCAAAAAAAAAGAAAACCCGAAATGCTACAAAATCTGAAACCTTTTGAGCAACGACATGACAATCAAAAGTAAGTGTTCATTGGAGCATTTTGGATTTCAGATTTTTGGATTATGGATGCTGAACCAGTATAATGCAAATATTTCAAGTCTGAAAAAATCCCAAATTTGAAACACTTCTGGTCTAAAGCATTTCTGATAAGGGATACTCAACCTGTATTGACATTTGAGATTTTTTTTAAAATATGTTCTTTATATAAGACCATTGTAAGAAATATTAATTGGAAATATTTTCTCTGAGTTGGTGGGTTTTCTTAACATTATGTAAACAGTGTCTCTTAGAAAACAAATGGTTTCAATTTTGATAATGTTTTTTTTTATACCTTGGGTTTTGGGTATCATATCCAAGAAATAGTTGCCTAACCCAAGGTCACAAAGATTTGCTTCAAAGTTTTCCTTTAGTAGTTTTACATGTCAAGGTTTTACATTTGAATCTCAGATCGATTTTGAGTTCATTAACAAACATGTTGGAGGCATGGATACAAATTTATTCTTTTGCATTTGGATATCCAATTTTCCTAGCATGTTTTATCGAAAAGACTATTTATCCTTTCTCTACTAAATTGCCTTTGTATACTTGTCAAAAATTGGTTGTTAATAAAGGAAAAGATTCTGGAATAATTGCAGAGTTTGAAGCACGAGAAATCCATCTCTTCACCTAGACAACAATTGCATTGGCAGAATCTATCTGATGTAACAATTTTGGAACTCTGGAGTCAATTCAAAGGCATGCAACTTACAGATGAAGGTTTAGACTGTAAATTAGGGTTAATTTCAGTCGATTTCAGCTATTACATTGGTAGCATATAGACATCCACCACCACCAGCCCTGTAGCAGACAGCTATGCATGTGTTCCTGGAGCAGCTTGCATTCAGCTTCCAGAGGCAGAATGGGAAATATGGATGCTCCACTCCCGATGAATGAGATCTATGTTCTGATTGCTGATTGCTACTTCTGATTGCAGAGGTGCAGACACAGAGGTGAGCAGCCATTATTGTAACCCTCACCAACTTTGTTGCCACTTCTTCCTCTCTGGCTGAAGTAATTCTCCTCCCTCCCTGAATTCATTCTCACTCTTTTTCCTGTAAGTAATCAGACATTTAAGAACTGGGACATTCAAAAGCACCCACATGTGTGAAAAATTTAGAAAGTCACCACACATGCCCAAGCAAAGGCACAAGATCAGTAAATACCTGAAAAGGCCTGAAGTTTACACCTCAGAATTATACAGCCTACAAGAATTGTAAAAATAAATAAATAAACAAATAAAACTGGAGAAAGAGGGAAAACCTGAATTCCAAAGTTCCTACACTATAAGATACAAATGGGCATCTTTTACAAAAAATCACAAAGCATACAGAGAAACAGAAAAATGTGGCCCATTCAAAGAAGAAAAATTGAAAGTCCAGAAACTGTTGTGGACAAAAACCCGATACAGACTTACTAAATAAGCACTTTTAATACCTGTATTGAAAATAATCAATGAACTAAAGAAGACATAGAGAAAGTAAATAAAATAATGTATTAACAAAATAGAAATACCAACAAAGAGAGAAAACAGTAAAAGAAACAAAAAAATTATGGAATTAAAAAGTACAAATTAAAAAGTACAAAAACTGGAATAAAAATTTCACTAGCAGGACTAATAAACAGATTTGAGCAGGCAAAAGAAAGAACCAGTGAAATTAAAGATAGAATAATTGAAATTATCAAGTCTGAAAAAAATAAAAATTGAATAAATGTGAACAGAGCCTAAGGGACCTGTGTGACACCATCAAGCAGACAAAAATATACATTGTTGCAGTTTCAAAGGAAAAAAGAAAAAGGAGGAGAGATATTGTTTGAAGAAATAATGGCCCAAAATGGATAAAATTTGATGAAATATTTGACTGTAAACATCAAATAAGCTCACAAAATCCCAAGTAAAATGAATTCAAAGATATTCTCATTGGAACACAATTATAATCAAATCATCCAAAGATAAAGGAAAACAGAGATTCTTGAGAGCAAGCAGCAAGAGAGATATGACCCATCACAGAGAAGGGATTCTCAATTAATTTAGCAGCAGATTTCTCATCAGAAATTTTGAAGACCAGAAGGAAGTGGGCAGATATATTCAAAGCACTAAAAAAAAAAAAATCGTCCTCTGAGAATCCTGTATCTGGCAAAACTCTCCTTTAAAAAGAGACACAAACTAAAACTTTCCAGATTAAAAAAAAAAAAAAAAAAAACGCTGAGAGACATTGTTACCACCAGACCTATCCTGCAAGAAATACTAGAGTGTTCCCTTTAATGAAAAACAGTACTCAAAAACCCAAAGATTTCTAATGAAATAGATATCATGGTAAAGAAAATGCATGGGCAGGTGACATTATCAAGATGGCTGACTAGAAGCCGCTAGTCCTAATCCCCCTTCACAAAGGCAGCCAGAACAATTAATAAACGATTACATTTAAATGAAAATAGCTGAGAGAGAGTGCTGGACTGTATGAGAGGAGTAACAAAAATCCTGGTGAACACAGAAACTCAGGATGGCCACATAGAGAATAGACGGAAAGGTTTCTACTACTCCAAACCCCAACTGGAATCAGCTTGGAACCAAGTAAAAGTAGTTCCCTGCATCACAGGAAATGGTGTCTAATTATAAAATCTAAAAATATAGTAACTGTGGTTCATAATTACACTTTTTGTTTTTACATGATTTAAGAAACTAATGCATTAAAATTATTAGTCTATGTTTTTAGATACATGATATGTAGGGGTATAGTTTCATGACATAAACTAAAGGGGGTAGGGCATAGCTTCATAGAAGCATACTCTTTATATGTTATTGAAATTAAGCGTATGCCTTGGACTGATGCAGTCTAGAAGAATTTAAAAATAAATAAATAAATAAATAAATAAAACCTTGGAGAAGAGGGAAACCCTGATTTGTGAAGTTACTACATTATAAAAATTCACATTAGAGTATTTTAATTTTAGTATGTAAAATGTAATTCCCATGGCAACCATAAAGGAAATACCTATACAATATACATAAAAGGAAATGAGACAAAAATGAAATGTTTTACTATAAAAAATAAACTAAACCCAAAAGAAAATAATATTTTTTCAAGATCATGGCGAGGAGGCAGTGTTAGTATGCCCCTCCCATGTGGAAGGACAGAATAACAGGTAAAGATTCACATTGTGATTTTTTTTTTTCTAAGAACCACCATAGGAACTTAAAAAACTGAAAGAATTCACATGCCCTTTGAATGAAGCACTAGGCTTCTGCCCACTCCATAAGACAGGTGAAAAATTTTAAGTTTCCAGAGTGTGAAAGGCCTGCTGTTCAAATTATTTTGATAACAAAATAATTTTTTGTTATCAAAAAATTGTTTGGGAAGCACACATCCCCACCAGAGAATCTGAAAATCCAGGCCACAGGAGATGGCCTTGACCCTATCCAGAGCTGGAGCAAATTTAGGGAGTTGCATGAAATATGAAAGTAGAAGCAGCAACAGGCAGTGCCTTGTCGGTATTACCAGTCTCCAGCATACACTGAGGGAAGGCATTCCTGACTATATCTCACAGGGGCCCTCAGAGAAGTCAGCCAACAAGCTCAGCGGGTGTTTGCAGGGTAAAAGAAGCTGCCAACTGAATTTTGTGATATAATCTCAAGTGGGGACAAACTCCCTTGAACAGAGCCTGGGTTGGGGTGGTGAGCAGAATGTGCACTGCAGAAATGAGTACAGGAGATGGGTGCCCAGCCTTACTAGCAGATGGGGAGGGATGTGGCTTAAAAGCCATGGTTGCTATCTCTGTGGGGAAGCTTATGGCCGGGGACAAGTGTAAGTCCTGTGCTCAGGCTACCTAATCTAAACTGGGCAATGTTAGTGGAGCACTGCAGCAGTGAGACTGGCCTTGTAAACTGCGTGGAAGCTGAGTGAAGCTTACTGCTGCCCGCTACTCCCCATTCAATTTGTGAACTCTTCTGCACAGCTGAGGCAGTTATACTCCCTTCTGAAACATTACCCCAGGGGCCTGAGAACCACCTCCGTCTCCACAGGGGCTGCAACCTGACCCACCCAAGGAGAATATGAGCTCAGACCCACATAAACCTTCCTCTATCTGGTGGCATTTATCCACCCCTGGTAGCTAAACACAAAAGACATAAACTTTTGGGAGCTTTATGGCCCTGCCCATTGCCTGAGAAACCAGAATACTTCCCCTGGGCAACTTAGGGAAAGCTCAAATCCCACTGCTAATAACACAGCTGGTGCTCTCTTGCAAGCACCACCTCCAGGCTGAAGGTCAACCAACACACATCATTTAAACACCTCTCAGTTGAATAACACTGTGCACAGTAAGGAGAAAATGGCTGTGTGGTCTCAGATAACACCACTGTCTGCAACACCCTAGCTAAACAGAGATCCTGAGTCTGTCCACGTGACAAGTTCACTACCAGTATAACCAGCATTCAAGAAAGCCATCACACCAAGCCTATCTACAACCAAGGAATGTTACAGAGCCCAGGTCATTCTCCTTCTACGTCCATCAGAGCAGGTGTTAGTACACACTGCTGGGAGATTTGAAGAAAGGTCACATCACTGAATCCTTTGCAGACATTCTCCAGAACCATCCAAGAATCTGGAATCCCTACAGGCTGAATAGACCCAGAAGAGCAATAGCAATCACTGAAGTCTGAATCTCAGGAGTCCTATTTCTAAGGGAAGGAGGAGAACACCATATCAAGGGAACACCCCATGGGACAAAATAATTTGAATAGCAGGTCTTGAGTCCCAGGTCTTTCTGCTGGTGGAAAGCTACTCACAGAAGAAACACAATTGCACTGATGGGTGCAGTAGGGAAAGTCTGAATCTTTACCCCAACAGGCAGGCAGCCTCTATGATGATGAAGCGTCTTAGAGAAGGCATCCTTATTCCCCACTGGTGTATCCCCTGGTAGACCACTGCAGACACAGCTGGGGCTTCTCCCACAGGAACACAGCATGGCTGCATTTATAGACAGCCTTCCTGGAACAATTCAGGGTGATCGCAGCCCCACAGGAGGAGCACTCTCCAGACTCAGGCCTTCATGAGAGGCAAAGTCACAATTTCTCCCTACTTGGAACATCAATGTTGCTCTAGATGAAAAGAGATGCCTGTCTGATATAAATAGCCAAAACACTGGGACAGTGGTCAGACTGTGAGGTGGACATATTTCCTGCCCATGTGGCAGGTGAGCTGAGATAGCTCCCACCCTTCACCCTGAGAAAATCTCAGCACATCTAATTGAGAGCTAATCTAGGCACCTTCATCAAGACTGGGACCTTTGCACACTATTGGATATTAAATCTATACACTTGCTTTAGCTACAGCTGGTGCCTACCCAGGGATACCTCCCTTGTTGCCCTGAAGTCTGAATCGTCAACTAAGCAAATAAAATACTGAGGGGGGGGATTAAATAAATAAGTACAGTACACACTATGAGAGAATTAGATAAGTTTCAAGAGATCCTGGCCATACCACATGCCAAACCAATAGGGGACACTAAACTTGCCCTCACACAAACTACATCACCACTACAACCAGAATCTGGGAAATCCAGTGAACAAAGACTCTGTATAACTAAGAAACTCATATAGAATTTTCACCCCTAGAAGCACCTAGAATTAAATTAGACTATAATAAACTATAAGCCTTAAAGTCAGATAATTAAAAGGAAAAAAATTAAAAAGCACATTCCTAGCAAAAAATAAATTTAAGAGCAATTTTCAGAAATACTAAATTGAGAAGGAACAAAAAAAGTAATACTGGTAATAGGACAAAACAGGGTTTGATAACACCCCCAAATGATCACACTAGCTCCCAAGCAATGGATCCAAGCAAAGATGAAATCTGTGAAATGACAGATAAAGAATTCAGATGGTTGCTTATTAAGCTACTCAAGGAGATACTGGAGAAACGTAAAAGTGAATTAAAAAAATTATTTAAAATTAGAACATGAATAAAATTTCCAGAAATATAGATATCATAAAGGAAAAACAATCAGAGCTTCTGGAAATGAAAGACACACTTAGGGACATACAAAATTCAGTGGAAAGTTTCAACAATAGTCAAGAACAAGTAGAAGAAAGAATCTGAGATCTCAAAAGTAAGGCTTTCAAATTGACAAAATCAGATAAAGACAAAGAAAAAAGATTTTAAAATGCATAAAGTCTCCAAGAAATATGGAAGTATGTAAAATGTCCAAACCTAAAAATAATTGTTGCTCCTGAGGAAGAAAATCTATGTAAAAGTTTGGAAAAATTTTTTGAGAGGATAATTGAGGAAAACTGTGGCCTTGCTAAAGATCTATACAATGAAATATAAGAAGGTTAAAGTACTCCTGGGAAATTCATCACAAAAAGATCATCACAAAGGCATACAGTCTTCAGGCTATCTAAAATCAAGATGAAGGAAATAATTTTAAGTGCTGTGAGACAAAATCATCAGGTAACTTACACAGTAAAACCTATCAGACTACCAGCAGATTTCTCAGCAGAAACCTTAAAAGCCAGGAGGGATTAGGGTCCCATCTTTAGCTTCATTAAACAAAAATAATTGTCAGCCAAGATTTCTGTGTCTAGTAAAACTTGGCTGCATAAATGAAGCAGGGATAAAGTCTTTTTTCTACAAACAAATGCTGAGAGAATTTGCCATTACCAAACCAGCACTACAAGAAATGCTAAAAGAACTTCTAAATCTTGAAATAAAATATGGATATACACCAAAATAGAACCTCCTTAAAGCATAATGCTCATAAGACCTATGAAACAATAACACAATGAAAAAAAAAGCATCTAAGCAACAACTAACATGATGAATAGAACAGTACTTCACATATCAATATTAACATTGAATATAAATGGTCTAAATGTCTCACTTAAAAGATACAGAGTGGCAAAATGGATAAAAAATTACCAACCAAACATCTGCTGTATGAACTCACCTAATATAAGAACTCACATAAACGTAAGGTAAGTGGGTAGAAAAAGATATTCCATTCAAATGGAAACCAAAAGCGAGAAGGAGTAGCTATTCTTATATCAGACAAAACAGACTTTAAAGCAACAACAGTAAAACAAAAGAAAAAGGACATTATATAATGATAAAAATGGTCCAATGGGAGATATTACAATCCTAAATTTATATGTACTGACACAGGAGCACTCAGACTTATAATACAATTACTACTAGAAGTAAGAAATGAGATAGACAGAAACACAATAATAGTGGAGTACTTCAATACTCCAATGACAGCACGAGACAGATCATTGAGACAGAAAATCAACAAAGAAACAATGAACTTAAACTATATCCTAGAATAAATGGACATAACAGATATTTACAGAATATTCTACCCAACAACTGCACAATATACATTCTTTTCATCAGCATGTGAAACACGCAAGATAGACCATATGATAGGCCACAAAACAAGTCTCCATAAATTTAAGAAAATTTGAATTATATCACTTATCTTCTCAGACCACAGTAGAATAAAACTGGAAATCAACTCCCAAGGAACCCTGAAAACTCTACGAATACATAGAAATTAAATAATCTGCTTTTGTATAATTTTGGGATTAACTGAAATCAAGATGGAAATTGTAAAATTCTTTGCAATGAATTAGAATAGTGATACAGCTTATCAAAACCTCTGGGATACTGCAAATGCAGTACTAAGAGGAAAGTCCATAGCATTAAATGCGTACATCAAAAAGTATAAAAGAACACAAGTATAACCTAAGGTTATACTTCCAGAAGTGCATAAACAAGAACAAACTAAACCCAAGCCAATCAGAAGAAAAGAAATAACAAAAATTAGAGTAGAATTAAATTGAAATAACAAAAACAATACAAAAGATAAATGAAACAAAGAGCTGGTTCTTTGAAAAGATAAACAAAATTGTTAGACCATTAGCAAGATTAACCAAGAAAAGAAGAGAGAAGACCAAAATAAGCTCAATTAGAAATGAAATGAGTGGTATTACAACCAATACCACAGAAATAACAAAAGATCACTCAATGCTACTATAAACACCTTTATGCACACAACTAGCAAATCTACATGAAATAGATAAATTCCTGGAAATAGTCAACCATCCTAGATTAAATCAGAAAGAAATAAAAACCCTTAACAGACCAGTAATAAGTAGTGAGATTGAATTAGTAATAAAACAATTGCCAACGAAACAAAAGTCTAGGACCAGATGGATTCACAGCTGAATTCAATCAGGGATTCAAAGAAGAATTGGTTCCAATTCTACTGAAACTATTTCAAAAGATAAAGAGGGAATATTCCCTATATTATTCTATAAAGTCAGTATCACCCTGATACCAAAGTGAAAAAATGACATAACAAGAGAATACTACAGTCCAATATTCCTGATGGACATAGATGCAAAAATCTTCAACAAAATATTAGCTAATCAAATCCAACAGCATATCATAAAGATAATATAGCATGATCAAGTGGATTGCATAACAGATGCAGGGACAGTTTAATATATGCAAGTCAATAAATGTGATACACCACATAAACAATTAAAAACAAAAATCCCATGATCATCTCAATAGATACAAAATAGCATTTGACAAAAATCCAGCCTTTTTTAATAATAAAACCCCTCAACAAAATTGGCATAGAAGGAACATACCTCAAGGTAATAAAAGCTATCTATGACAAACCCAGAGCCAATATTATACTGAACGGGGAAAAGTGTTCCCCCCACTCTGAGAACTGGAACAAGACAAGCATGCCCACATTTACCACTTCTATTTAACATATTAATAGCACTGGATTTTCTGGTCAGATTAATCAGACAAAAGAAACAAATAAAGGGAATCGAAATTGGAAAAGAGGAAGTCGAACTGTTGCTGTTTGCTGATGTATTATCATATTCCTTGAAAATCCAGAAGACTCATCCAAAAAGCTCCTAAATCTGATAAACGAATTCAGTAAAGTATCAGGATACAAAACCAATGTAAATAAATCAGCAGCATTGCTATACACCACAAGTGACCAAGCTGAGAATCAAATGAAGAACTCAATTCCTTTTACAAAAGCTGCCAAAAATAAAAATAAAATACTTAGGAATGCACTTAATCAAGGAAGTGAAAGATCTCTACAAGGAAAATTACAAAACACTGCTGGAAAAAATCATTGATGACACAACCAAATGAAAACACATCCCCTGCTCATGGATGGGGTAGTATTAATATTGTGAAAATGAGGATATTGGCCAAAAGAATCTACACATTCAATGTAATTCCCATCAAAAAACCATCATCATTCTTCACAGAAGTAGAGACAAAAATTAAATTAATATAAAACCAAAAAAGCACCCACATAGCCAAAGCAATAGTAAGCAAAAAGAACAAATATGGAGGGATCACATTACCGGATTTTGAACTATACTATAAGGCTATAATTACCAAAACAGCATGGTACTGTTATAATAATAGGCACGTAGCCCAGTGAAACAGAATAGAGAACCCAGAAATAAAGGCAACTGGTCTTCAACGAAACATATAAAAACATAAATTGGGGAAATGACACCCTATTCAATAAGTAGTGCTAAGAAAACTGGCAAGCCACATGTAGAAAAATAAATTCGATCCCCATCTCTTGCCTTATGCAAAAATCAACTCAAGATGGATCAATGAGTTAAATCTAACACCTGAAACCAGAAAAATTCTAGAAGATAACATTGGAAAACCACTTCTATACACTGGTTTAGGCAAAGAACTCATGATCAAGAACCCAAAGGCAAATGCTAGAAAAACATAAATATATAAATAGGACCTAACTAAACTAAAAAAACTCTTCACAGAAAAAGAAATAATCAGCAGAGTAAACAGACAATCTGCAGAGTGGGAGAAAATATTTACAAACTAAGCATCCAACAAAGGACCAATATCCAGAAACTACAAAGAAATCAAACATCTAGAAAAAAATTAGTAATCTCATCAAAAAGTAGGCTAAGGGGATGAATAGACAGTTCTCAAAAGAAGATATACAAACAGCAAACAAACATATTAAAAATGCTCAATATCACTAATCATCAGGGAAATGCAAAGTAAAACCACAATGAGATACCACCTTACTCCTGCAGTAATGGCCACAATTAAAACTTCAAAAACCAGTAGATGTTGGCCTGGATGTGGTGAAAAGGGAACACTACTACACTACTGGTAGAATGTCAATTGGTACAACAGCTATGGTAAATAGTACAGAGATTCCTTAAAGAACTAAAAGTAGTACTACCATTTGATCCAGCAATCCCACTGCTGGATATCTACCCAAAGAAAAGTAAGTCATTATATGAAAAAAAACACATGCACATGTATGTTTATAGCAGCACAATTCACAATAGCAAAGATATAGAACCAACCTAAGTGCCCATCCACCAATGAGTGAATAAAGAAAACGTAGTATATATACAAAAGGAATTCTACTCAGGCATAAAAAGGAACAAAATAATGTCTTTCAGCAACTTGGATGGAGTTGGTGGCCATTATTTTAAGTGAAGTAACACAGGAATGGCGAACCAAATAGTGTATGTTCTCACTTATAAGTAGCAGCTGAGCTATAAGACACAAAGGCATAAAATGATATAATGGACACTGCAGACTCAATAGGGAAGGGTGGGAGAGGGGTGAGGGATAAAAGACTTCATACTGGTTACAGGGTACACTGCTCGGGTGGTGGATGCACTAACAGCTCATAAATCACCACTAAAGAACTTATCCATGTAACCAAAAACCACCTGTACCCCAAAAACTATCGAAATAAAAATAAAATTTTTTTTTGAAAGGAAGTTGCTGTGAAGAACATGTTTTGCTGACCAACAGAACCCCAGAAAGTTCTACGATTGGAAGAACAAGATGAGGTGGAGATAGGGAGAGGACAGGACTTCACAAACTGGTGAGACAGCGTGTCCCCTACTGCCATCCTCCTCTGCCAAGACACAAAAATGTATGGTTTGAAGAATACAAACTGGAAACATCTCAGGCTGAGGAACTACATATGCATAATAGAAAACATCAACAGTGCCCATCTGCTTCCAGAATGTCAGAAACCAGGTCACAGAAGCCAAACTTACATCCACGGGAAAACAGATAATTTTTATCTGGAGAAGACTGATCAGCCCCAAAGACAAGATAGTGACATCTATAGATCCCACAGAGACAACACAACTTTCTCCCTGGTCACTTATTGTCAGGTCCATGATTACACGAACTTTATTCACACACAAAGAGCTCACAATGCTGTTTTTAATTGCCTCACATCTTGGGACAATGAAGAAAGACAAAAAATGAAAGCAAAGAAACAGAAAAGAGAATCAATGTAGTATGAAAAGAAAGCTTTTGTGAAAAAGTATGTATCGTCAGAAAAATAAGATTATTTCAATTGTGGGGAAAAAGAAAATAATAATGCAAAAAAGGAGGGGCAAAATTAAATCGCATACAAAGCAAATAGAAAAATAACGTAAGTCTTTTAAATATTAATAAACTCTCCAATCAGGACAGAGATTGGCACAATGAATGAAAAAATAACATGATCCCTCTCTATAGAGAAAATGTGTCGAAGGTGAAAGGATGGAAAAGTATATTCCACAAGAGAGTAAAAAACGAGAAGAGAGATAATTTTACTAATATCAGAAAAATAGACTTTAAACCAAAAAAGAGTAAAGACAAACAAGAACATCACATATTAATATAACATTCACTGCAGCATACAGCTATGACAATTATAACATTTGCACACCTAATGAGTTAGAAATCAATTCCTGAAATAAACTGAATCATTTACAAATTTGTGAAAATTAACATAGTCTTAAACAATAAATTGTTCAAAGAAGAAATCACAAGGGAAACTAGAGAATTGTTAGAAGTTAATGAAAATGTAAGACACAACATACTAAAATTTATAGGACACAGCAAAAGCAATATTAAGAAGCAAATTTATAGCTATAAATACTTACATTAAAAAAGAAGAAAGATTACAAATCGAAGGCTTTTTACACTTAAGGAATGATAAAAAGAATAAGAACCCTAAACCCAAAACAGGGAGAAGAAAATAATAAATATTAGGACAGATATAAATAAAGTAGAGAGTAGAAAAACAATAGAGAAAAAGCAATAAAACCAAAAGATGGATCTTAGAAACGTTTAACAAAATTGGCAAAACTTAGATTGACTAAGAAAAAAAGAATTGAGTTATGAATGTCCAATATGAAGCTGGGGATATAAATATCAACTCTAGAAATAAAAAGATTGTAAGAGAGTACTACAAAAAATGTATGCCAACAAATTTGACAAACAAATTGGAGGAGACAAATTTCTACAAACATAAAACCTACAAAGACTTAATCCTGAAGAAATAGAAAATCTGTATACACCTTTAATTAGTAAGGAGATGGAATCAACAAACTAAAAGCTCTTGACACATAAAAGTGCTTAATGTATCTTCATTGGAGGATTTTGCCATACATTTGTAGAAAAACTAACACCAATACTTCTCAAACTTTTTGAAAAAATTGAAGAGAAGGAAACACTTCTGAATTCGTTCTATGAGGCCACCATTGTCTAAAGCCATACAAAGACACTACAAGAAGAGACAAATATCTTTTAAGGATATTGTCACACAGAATGGCTATTTAAAAAATAAAAAACAGCAGATGTTGGCAAAAATGTAAAAAAAAGGAACATTTACACACTGTTGTAGGAATGCAAATTAATACAATCTTTATGGAAAATGATATGGAGATTTCCCAAAGAACTGAACATAGAACTACCATGCAAGCCAGGAATCACACTACTGGATATTTACACAAAGGAAAAAAAATCATCACATAAGAAAAAGTGCACTCATATTCAAATCAGCAATCCCATTACTGGGGGGAAGAAATTATATCAAAAAGATACCTGTATTCACATGTTTATTTCAGCACTAGCAATAATGTATCACAATAGCAAAAATATAAAATCAATCTAAGTATCCATCAATGGAGGATTAGATAAAGAAAATATGTGTATATATGTGTGTGTATACATATGTGTGTGTGTGTGTGTGTGTATGTATACATTTAGTCTATGTAGAGACCATTAGTTTAAGTGAAAACCCATTAGTCTAAGTGAAATAACCCAGAAACATAAAGGTAAATAGTGCATCTTCTCACTTACAAGTGGGAACTAAACAATGGATACACATTCCCATACAGAGTAGAATAATAGACATAGGAGACTCCAAAATGTGGAATCGTTGGAGTGGTGTTGAGTGTTGAAAAAGAACCTATTAGGTACAATGTTCACTATATGTATAATCTCATATGTAGAAAACCCTTAAGTTTCCACAAAAAAAGATTAGAAAAAATAAATAATTAGAATTCAGCCCTGGTAATATACAAAGTCAACCTGCAAAAATCAGTTATATTTCTATGCACTAATAATGGGCAATCCAAAAAGGAAATTAGGAAAACAATCTCATTTACAATAGCATCATAAATAATAAAATGCTTAGTAAGCAATTTAACCAAGGAAGTAAAACAAAGTCATACAATAGAAACTATAAAACATTGCTGAAAAAAGTTGAAGAAGACATACAAAAATAAAAGACATCTTATGTTTATGGATAGGAAGACTTAAAATCACTAAGATGTAAGATGTTGATACTACCCAAAGTGATCTAGATTCAGTGCAATCTCTATCAAAACCTAGCAACATTTTTTCTTTTTTTGCTGAAAAAAACATACCCTCACCCCAAAGTTTACATGGAATCTCAAAGTACCCTGAATAGCCAGAACAATCTTGAAAAAAAGACACAAGTTAGAGAATTCACACTTCCTGATTTCAAAACTTAGTATAAAACTACACTAATCAAAACGATATGGTACTAGACTAAAAGTACTAGACATATAGAATAAAGCAGAAAGCCCAGAAATAAACTATACCATATATAGTCAAATAATTTTCAACAAGGGTGTTCAGACCATTCAATGAAGAAAGAACTGTCTTTTCAACAAATGGTTTTTGGAAATCTAGACACCTACATGCAAAATAATGACGTTGTAAACTTACCCTACACCACATACAAAAATTAAGTCAAAACGATGAAAGAACTAAACTTAAGAGCTAAAATTTTAAAACTCTTAAAAGAAAACATAGGGACTTCATGATACTATATTTGGCAGCAAAGTTTGGATATGACAGCAAAGGCACAAGCGAAAAAAGGAAAAACAGATAAATTAGACTACCTTAAGATAAAATGAAAAAACTTCCATGCATCAAAGGATACAATCAACACAGTGAAAAGGCAACCCAGAGAGTCAGTGAAAATATTTGAAAATCACATATCTGATAAGGAACTGATATTTAAAATGTATGGAGAACACTTAAAACTGAACAACAACAACAAAACAAATAACCTGATTCAAAAATAGGCAAACAGCTTGAATAGACATTTCTCCAAAATTATACAAGTGGCCAATAAGCATATGAATAGATGCTAACATCACTAATCATTAGGGCAATGCAAATCAAAGCTATAAGGTAATATTACCTTACACCATGCTATTAGGATAGCTAGTAACACACACAACCCAGAAAATTGTGTTGATGAAGATGTGGAGAAAATGGAACCCTTGTGCACTGTTGGTGTGAATGTAAAATGGTGCAACCACTGTGGAAAACAGTATGGTGATTCCTCAAAAAATTAAAATTACCCCAGGAGCCACAAATTCCACTACTGGGTAAGTACTACAAATAATTGAAAGCTGCGTCTTGAAGATATATTTGTACACCCATGTTCATAGCAGCATAATTCACAAAAGCCAAGAGGTGAAACAACTCAAGTGTCCATCAACTGAGTATTGGATAAGGAAAATGTGGTCTCTACATACAATGGAATATTAATCAGTCTTTAAAGGGTATGATATTCTGAAATGGGCTACAATATGGAAGACCCTTGAGGACATCAGGCTAAGTGAAATAAATAAGTCAGTCACAAAAAGACAAATATTTTAATACCAGTTATTTGAGGTAACTAGAGTAGTCACATTTCTAGAGAGAAAATAGTATTGTGGTTACCAAAAAGTAGTGATGGGAGGAGAAAATAGAAGTTAATCGGCTTGTTGCTTAATGGATATAGAGTTTCAACATTGCAAGGTGAATAGAATCCTGAAGATAGATGGTGGTGATGGTTGCACAACAGTGTGAATGTACTTAATAGTGTACATTGAAGTATATATAAAAGTGTATTTAAAATATACACTGAAATGTACAGTTAAAATGGTTAAGGATGTGCATTTTATGATACATGTACTTTAATGTATTTTATGAAAAATTTAAGAATCATTTATTTATGTGTGTCTATTTCTGAATTAACTTTTCTCTTCCCTTGATGTATTTGTTTATCCTGTCTTGATTGCTGAAGCTCATAATAATTCCTGTAATCAGATATGTTAGCCCTTCAAATATTTTCTTCTTTTTCAAAATGATTTTGGCTATTCTAGGTCCTGTGGATTTACATATAAATTTTAGAACCAGTTTGTCAATTTATTTTAAAAGCCAACTTGTATTTTGATACAGATTATATGGAATTATAAATCAGTGTGAGGATAATTGACGTGAACAATATTGAGTCATTTGGCCAATAAAGAAGGCATATGTCTTCAATAACTTAAGGCTTTTTAAATTTCTCTCAGCAATGTTTTAAAGTTGCTACTGTACAATCTTTGCAAATTTTATGTGACATTTATTCCTAAGTATTGAATACTTTGTGATTTTATTATAAATAATACATATTTTCAAAGTTTGATTGCTCATTGCTAGTATAGATTAATGCAATTAATTTTTGCATTTTATCTTGTATCCTAAAAACTATTTGTAGCTTTTTTGTAGATTTCATGACATTTTCTGCAAATAAACGCAATTCATTTCTTTAATTCTAATCTGAGTTCCCTTTATTTATTTCTATTCCCTTGTTGCACTGGGTGAAACCTCCATTACAGTGTTGACTAGGAGTGAGAGTGCTTATCATCATCCTTGTACCCCTTTATGCTGTATCTTTTTTCCTCTGGGAATCGAATTAAACATGTTCTAGGCCACTTTAAGCGTTCCAATAACTCATATGTGCTCTTTTCACTTACTTTGCACATCTTGTTTTCTCTTTTTTTTATTCTAGATAGTGTCTTATTGCGAGTTTAAGTTTACTAATATTTTATTTTTCAATGTCTATTAGCCCAATAATTCCATCCTTTGTATTATGTTTAAATCTCAGTTGTAATTTTTATCTCTAGAAGTTTGATTTGAGCTTTTTAAAAATATTTTCCATGTCTCAACCAACCTCCTGAACATCTGGATTACTGTTACAATAAATGTTCTGAAGTACTTGTCTGCTAATTTCAATATCAGGGTCAGTTGTGGTTTGGTTTAGAAACAATTTGATTTTTCTCTTCATTTTTGGGGTATATTTTTCTGCTTCTTTTCATGCCTTGTAATTTTTGAATAGATCCAAGCATTGCAAATTTTACTTTGTTTGGTCCTGCATATTTTTGTATTCCTATGAATAACCTTGTACTTTGTTATGAGATGCATTTAAACTATTTGGAAATAGTTTTATCCCTTTGGGTCTTGCTTTCGAGATTAGTTAGCCAGATTCAAATAGTCCAAGTCTAGTTAATCTCAATACTGAAACATAACCTTTCTCAGTTTCCCACTCACTGTCCCATGAATTATGAGGCTTGGTATCTAAAGAAGATATTTGGTCTCTGTTTCTAGTTCCTGGCACAGAGCTCTTAAAACTCCTGGACTTTCCTTAGAGATAAGAGTGATAGGAACCTCTTTTGTACTAATGAGTTGACTCTTAGTGTACCCCTAGATAGCTTCAAGTTTGAGGTTAGCATAAATTTAGAATGAAGGCCAGTTGCCAGAAAGATCAAGCCTTGATTAAAAATTTGGAGCTTTAGTTCCACCCCCAAACCTCCAGGAAGGGTGAGGGGCTGGATATTGAGTCAGTGACCAATAACTAATGATTTAATCAATCATGCCTATGTAATGAAACCTCTAGAAAACACTTAAATGATGGGGATCATAGAGCTTACAGGTTGGTAAATACACAATGTCCTGGGAGAATGGTACACCCTTAGAAGGAATGGAAGCTCCACACTATCCCTTTCAACCCTTACCTTGCCTTATGTATCTCTTCCATTTACTGTTCCTGAGTTATATTCTTTATAATAAACGGGTAATGGTAAACAAAGTACTTTCCTGATTCCTGTGGGTTATAGTAGTGAATGGTCAAACGTAAGGGGATTTTAACCCCCAAATTTGTAGTCAGCCAGACAGAAATGTGGATAGCCTAGGCACCCCATTTGTAGTTGCCATTTGAAGTGGGAGGAGTCTTGTGGACTGAACCCTTAACCTGTGGGTTCTGAGTGACCTTCAAGTAGTTAGTGTCAGAATTGAATTGAACTGTAAGACACCCAGTTGGTGTCAGAGAATTGGGAAATTGGTTGCACTGAGGAAAAAACAAAACAAAACAAAACAAAAAAACTCTCATAAGCATTTCCACTCTGGCTTGTTACAACAGGCACTATTGCCTGCCCTTTGTGATTGCCAAACAGTGTTCCCTCTAATACTTTCTGTTGGCTCTTTTCCTGTCTTCCTTACATGCATGTACTAATCAGTACTCTGCTAAATGCTCAGTGGTAATTATCTATGGATTTCTGACATTCTCTCTCTCTCTGATCTGTTACTCTGTCATGAAAATTCTAGTCATTTTGGTGTCCCCAGGCTCTCAGCTCCATCACTTGAACTGAGGCAGTTTGTCAGATTTAGCCTGTGTTCCTCCTATCTGCAATGTAACCTGAAAACTCTAAGGCAGTAGGGTGAAGCATTCATAAGACTCTCTTTTTTTATTGTTTTGGTTTGGTTTTTTTCTCATCTCTTCTGAATCACTGTCCTCACTTGTTTGATATGAATTGTCTTATAAACCATCATTTTGTGTTTTTGGAAGGGTTTTTGTTTGATTTCTTCTTGTTGTTTTGGGCAGATGGAGTAGTGGTAAATTCGGTCTCTTAAGTTTATCCTATCCTGAAGTGGAAGTCCTGATGTCTGAATCCTACTAATTTTCAATGAAGTTATACAACTAAATCCTCATGCAAATCTTTGAAAAATTGGAGTATTTATTTAAAGTACTATCCAGACTTCTGTAGAAAATGGAACCTTCATTTTCATGATTTCTGTTAATTGAAATGATTTGTGCATTAATCGTGTAAAAACAGCTGTTTGTTTCTGTATTGCAGAGACAATTTAAGCAATGCTTAATATATGTGAACTTAATATATCTCAGTGCACAGCCTTCTTTGTTTGCTTTATAGGATGTTAGCTAGAAAAAGAGTCTTCCTTGAAATTAAAGCTCTGAGTGAGATGTCATGCCAAGCCAAAGCAGATAGAACTGAAGAACACGCTGCCTCTTGTATAGAAGGCCTGTATTATCTGGAAATTTACCTACATTTATGGTATTATGTATTTTGTCAGAGAGAATGACATCTTTTAATTTTTCTCTAACAGCAAGTATAATACTTGATATGACAATCTGCTTTCAAAAAGGTCCCTTTACTAAACTCAGAAGAATCAAATTTCGTTTGTTCATTGAGAGTAAACTCTATTTCCTGTCCTGTATCACATTAGATTCCTTTCTACATTTCACTACTGAAATACCAATGGTAAGTGCATTTATTATTTATGAGAGTAAAGCCCAAAAACGGACTGAAGCATTTTCTGATTAATTTATGAGAAAAAATTTCTTAAGTATAAATTTAGTATAGTATGTCCAGTATCTTAAAATTATTTGGTAATCTATTATCTGAATAAGATGAATTGTATAGCACTTTATCAAACAGAATAGTAGGTTAACCAGAGCATTCTATGCTCCAACTGTGATGGATTACCAAAGAAATTGGTGATGTCGAGCCCTTTCAGAATATAAAAATGGGGTAATTTATCTCCTTCCCTTCCCCAAATAATTAATTAGTAATGAAAAGAGCAACAATGCTAATGTAGTAGCTGACACTTATTCCATACTTATAAGTACTGCACATGTATCAACTAATTTATTACCCAGAATGACTCTGAGGTAGGTCCTATTATTATCCCTGTTTTAAAGATGAAAACAAAATGAGGCACAAAGATGTTACCTGCTTTTTCCATGGTCACACAGTTCAGTCGCAGAGACAAGGTAAGAACCTGGATTATCTGACGCCAAATTAATGAGAAAGAGTTTGAATAATCCAGGTTTTGGAGTTAGATTTATTCCTTGCTAACTGTGTGACATTGGGCAAGTCATTGAGTCTTTTGCTCTTTGTTTTTATCTTTAAAATGATAGTAATAATTAACTTATTGTGTTTTGTTTTAAATGCAATAATATGTGTAAAGCATTTAACACAATAGCAGACTCCACATTAAATTAACATGATCAATTTTCTCGAATTAATATTTGACCACAACAGTGTTTCTAATTTTCTTATTTTATTTTCTTTTTGGTCATATATATTTTAATATAAATTTGCATTCTTAATGCATAGAAGCAGGAATGATGAAAGAAAAAAAATAAATGAGCAAGTAAAATTGACACTGTGACCTTATATTTCTCTTAGTACTATGGTACCCAGGCTATGTATCCATTAAGCAAATAGTTTAGCTGATCCATTTTGCAGTAGCTCATATATTTAACTTTTATAGAGCTGTTAATGAACTGTAAGGATAAAATTTGCATTCAGACACCTGAGATTTTCAAATAGTTTCCAGAAATTAGATCAAAGACACCAGGGAACAATATATAAAAATGCTTCCAAGCTCTTAAAGGTCTTGAGCACAGACTAAGTTTAACTTGGAAATTTCATCAGGAAAGAAAAGTCTTTGCAATTGTATTTATTGGTACTGTGGAGTAAAAGACTGTGTGTGTGTGTTGTGTGTGTGTGAGAGAGAGAGAGAGAAAGAGAGAGAAAAAAATTAGTAAAAAGGATGAGAGAAGAGGAAAGTATGCATGTTGATAGGAATAAAGTAGAAATGTTACAAAATCAAGGTTAACAGATAACCTTTTCTTGTTGAGTAGCTTCTTCTAAGCTTGTCCAGGGTATTCACTTCTGAGCTATGTATCGTAACATGTTCTGTGGAATATATAACCTTGGATTGATCACTTGCTCTGAATGTTGCTTGCTAAATATTTTGTTTGTTATAGTTTGAGTAAAGGATTTTGTTCTTTTCCCAACTCCACAGTGTAAGCTTCTCAAGAGTATAACCTGTATATTATCTCATAGACTACAGCTTTGTTCAGTATTCATATTTTTTCTTCAAAGGGCTACCTAATCAATTTTGTAGAATAAATTGATAAATTCAAACACCTATAAGATTTTTTCTTTTAATTAAATGCTGGTTTTGGCAGTGGGTAACAATGCCAAGTACTGGGTAATTTTATATCTACTATGCTAAATTTAATTAAACAAGCATGATAAGCTCAAATGACAAATTAAAGATTGTCCCTAAGTAGGAAACTCCTCTAACACATATAAAGTGTAATTTAATTTTTAAAAATTTAGGATATGCACAATTCTTCAGGGAAATGCTCACTGCAAATATGAGTCCCACTATACTTATTAATTAAGTTCTTCTAACTAGCAGTTGTTTGCAGTAAATTCTGATATGCTACCTTAGAATAGGAACTTTGGATAATTTTCAGAAATTTAAAAATTCAAAAACATACACGAAGTATGAAAATCAGTTCTTTTAACTTTCATTACATATAAAAATTCTACTTTTTTACATGTCTGTAAACATATAATGTCATATACATTTTGAAAATCAAATTTCTGGTTGCTACACAAAAGTCATATGCTCCTCCTAACTTACATGATAAATATAGACTTATATTTATTTTAATTTTTTGATTCCTCTCAGCTCATACCTAAGAAATCTAGATTTTTAAAAGACATGCTTTTGGTAGTGAGCTGAAGACAGAATAGACACGAATTTAGTTACACCTGCAGTCACTGGATGACATGGCAAAATCAAATGTCTATTCAGTTCACTATTAAATTCTTAGCTGCATTTCAAGAATAACAGGTGCAACGATTACGTGGTTTGAACCTAGACTGCAGAAGATTAAGACATGAATTGGAGTCAAACCGTTAAAAAATTCCTCATAATAACTTTAGCAAACTATTGTATCCTTCTTGTTAAGGTACCAGTTTTCTTCTCCAGAGGCAACTACTTTCACTGAATTTTTTTTTTTTGGTAAAATAATTTTACACAAAGAAATAGATATATAGATAGATAGCTCACCTTTAAGAATTACATACTATTTTGCATATTGCTTTTAATTTTCATATATCATACGTATGATTTTATATTGGTAGATTTAGAACTACCTCATTCTTTTTTTTTTTTTTTTTTGGTTACCTGTCTATTTATTAATAGACCTTAGTTTTTAGACCAGTTTAAGTACATAGCAAAACTGAGAGGAAGGTACAGAGATTTCCCACACACCTGAGGCCCCACATATGCATGGCTTCCCTAACTAGCAACATCCCTCACTAGAGTGGTGCATTTATTCCAATTGATGAACCTTCACTGCTGCATCACCATCGCCCAGAGCCCATGGTTTATTTTAGGGGTCACCCTCCGCATTGTACATTTCGTGGGTTTGGACAAACGTATAAAGACACGGATCCACCATTACGGTCTCATGCAGTGTAGTTTCACTGCCCTAAACATCCACGGATTAATTTTTTTTTCTTTTTTTTTAATTATACTTTAAGTTCTGGGATACATGTGCAGAACGTGCAGGTTTGTTGCACAAGTATACACGTGCCATGGTGGTTTGCTGCACCCATCAACCCGTCATCTACATTACGTATTTCTCCTAATGTTATCCCTCCCCTAGCCTCCCACCCCCCCAACAGGCCCTGGTGTGTGATGTTCTCCTCCCTGTGTCCATGTGTTCTCATTGTTCAGCTCCCACTTATGAGTGAGAACATGCAGTGTTTGGTTTTCTGTTCTTGTCTTAGTTTGCTGAGAATGATGGTTTCCAGCTTCATCCATGTCCCTGCAAAGGACATAAACTCATCCTTTTTTATGGTTGCATGGTATTCCATGGTGTATATGTGCCACATTTTCTTAATCCAGTCTATCATTGATGGGCATTTGGGTTGGTTCCAAGTCTTTGCTATTGTGAATAGTCCTGCAATAAACATACGTGTGCATGTAGCTTTATAGTAGATTGATTTATAACCCTTTGGGTATATACCCAGTAATGGGATTGCTGGGTCATATGGTATTTCTAGTTCTAGATCCTTGAGGAATCACCACACTGTCTTCCAAAATGGTTGAACTAATTTACACTCCCACCAACAGTGTAAAAGCGTCCCAATTTCTCCACATCCTCTCCAGCATCCATTGTTTCTTGACTTTTTAATGATCACCATTCTGAGTGGCATGAGATGATATCTCACTGTGGTTTTGATTTGCATTTTAACAACTATTTAGTTAACATTGCACAGAAGTACCATATTTTATCTGACCAGTTCTAATTGATAAACATTTTTTAGTCTTTTGCTGCTATAAATATGCTGTAATGAACGCCCTTGGATATTTTACACGTCTGTGAGCATATGTATAAGATATAGCCCAATAATTGTATGTATGTGCTGAGGTGTAGGGGATTATGTATCTTAAATGTGTCTCATGATGGGAGCATACATTTTGATATTTATACAATATTTATTCTGTCCCATTTCTATTCTCCTTTCATATTTTATGCATCTGCTCACCAGTATAAATGTATACTCCCACCATTTGAGAGTTCATCTAGATTTTCCCAACAGTTGAAATTGTCAATCATTTTAATTTTGGCCATTCTGATGGATATGAGTAGTGTCTAATTGTAATTTTATTTTGCTGATTACTAATAAGGTTGAGTGCCTTTTCTTAGACTATGGGTGATTTTTTGTTCTTTTGTATTAGTAAGTTTTGGATATGAGTTCTCGATCAGTATTTTGAGTGTATACTTTCATTCTGGTATATATTTACATTATCTTACAGGTAATTGACAAGAGTTATTAATTTTAATATAGCTACAATTTATCAATCATTTGTTATGTCTATTTCTTCTCTCAATCATAAAGATATGTGTAATGCTATCTGCCAAAAACTTTATTATTTGCCGTTATCACTGAGATAAATAATTTATATGGCATGTATGTGTGTGTGGTGTGGTGTAAGGTAAAGACCAAGTATCTTTTCATTCATAAAAATTTTCCTTATGTTTGAACCAGCATCATTTTCTTGGAAAAACAGCATCTTCTCTCCATTGTATGGTGGTATTAACTTGGTTACTAATCAATTGTCCGTAAATGTATGAGACTGTTTCTGAACTTTCCATTACGTTTGATCCATCCATTATTGTATTGTTGCAGGAATGCACACTCTTTATAAAATAATTCATAATGTTGCCTTTTATTCTGATATTGTGGGGAACTATAGTCATTTTCAAAAGCAAAATCAAGCTTGTATTTCCAGAATAAACCCATTTGCTGTTGGGTGGATGCTCAGATCATTGATATTCAGACAATTTTCTTTTCTAATGTATGCAGTTGTGTCTGTGAATATCCCTATAAACAAAGTTTAGCTATATCCCGTATGTTTTGATATGTTATATTTTTATTTTTATTAGTTCAAAATGTTCCTTAACTTTCCTTAACTGTTATTTTCTCTGGTCAATGGGTTATTTGGAAGTGTATTCATTAATTTTCAAACATATAAAAATGTTTTGTTTGTTTTCATACTTGCTGGATTTCTACCACGATTTCATTGTGGTTAGAGATCATATTTGCATGATTTTAAAACTTTGAATGTTTTTGAGATCTGCTTTATAGATATGAACAATTTTTCTAGTATTTTACTTATTCTTGTGAAGAATGTGAATGCTACTACTGTTAAGTGCAGTTCATACATATTAATTAGGCCCAGTTTGCTAAATTCTGTTGTTCAAATATTTTGTACCTTTATTAGTATTTTGTCTGCTTTTTTAAAAAATCAGTTATTGTTAATTGTGTGCTGAAGCCCACTATGTTTGTGAATATTCCTTTTTTTCTTTTTTTTTTTTTTTGAGATGGAGTCTTGCTCTGTGGTCCAGGCTGGAGTGCAGTGGCACAATCTCAGCTCACTACAAGCTCCACCTCCAGGGTTCACGCCATTCTCCTGCCTCAGCCCCCCGAGTAGCTGGGATTACAGGCGCCCGCCACTGCACCCGGCTAATTTTTTGTATTTTTAGTAGAGACGGGGTTTCACCGTGTTAGCCAGGATGGTCTCGATCTCCTGACCTTGTGATCCACCTGCCTCGGCCTCCCAAAGTGCTGCCATTACAGGCATGAGCCACCGCACCTGGCCATGAAATTTTCTATTTATCTTTGTACATCTGTCTATTTCTGCTTTGTACATCTATCTATTTCTGCTTTGTAGATTTTAAAATACCATTATCAGTCTTAAAGAATTTTAATATTTTTGACTCCTTTTGATAAGTTGAAACTTGTTTTTTAATAAAAACCCTTTATCTTTGATACTGTTTTGTCATAACTTTTTATTTTGTTGGTATTAATATGAATTCTGCTTCTTTGTTTTTGTATGATTTTCTTTTTCTCATACTTAAAATTTTACATACATTTTATGTGAAATTGTTTTGTATACATGTACCCTACAACTTAAAGTATAAAAATAAAAAAAGTCTCATAGGAAGCATGTAATTGGGTTTTGTTACTTTATCTAATTTACAATTGTTTAATTTTTACTTAGAAGATTATTCAGTTTACTTTAATTAGGAAGATATTTCAGTTTGAATCTATCTTCATAGAAGTGGTTTTTCATTTGTCATCTCTGTTCAACGTTTACTTTTCTCTCTCATTTATCTTTTCTTTTAGATTGAATGATGATTTTTTTTTGTTTCCATTTCTCAACTTATCAGTTGGTAGTTACACATTATTTTCTATTATTTTCTTATTTACCATAGAGATTAGAAGATAATATTATATATATTCCACACTTTACTATTATTATTATTTAATACAGTTATACTGAGATTTATCTTAATCTTTACCCTTTTCATGGATCCTTTCTTCCTATCGTCTTTTAATTTTAATACTTAATCATCCACCTTCTCCCTGAAGAATATATTTTACTATTACTGTTAACGTAGATCTTATGGTAATAAATTCTCTACATTTTCCCTCCATTTACATATTTATTTTATTATTATTGCTGAATAATCATTTTTGCTGGTACAGATTTCTAGAGGGTAGTTAACTTTTTTTCAATACTTTAAAAATATCATCCATTCACTTTTCTATTGAGAATTAGGCTTCCAATCTAATTTCTGCCCCTTGGAAGTTAATCTGAATTCCTTATAGAAACTTTTGGTATTTTTACTTAGTATTTTATTATCACAATTTTACCATGATGTACTTTGGTATGGTTCACTTTATAGTACTTTTACTTTGATTTTGCAGGTTTCTTGAATTTTGGCTACATATGTTCTGTTCATTTAAAAAATATTTTTCATCCATTGTCTCTTACTGATTCTGCCCCATTTCTATTCTCCTTCCACATTTTATTTATCCATTCACCAGTTAATGGATATTTGGCTTGTTTCCACTTTTTGGCTATCATAAATAATTCTGCTATTAATAGAGGTGTATAATTTTGTGTGTGAACACATATTTTCAGTTCTCTGGGTAATATACCTAAGAATGGTATTGCTGGGTCATATGTTAATTCTATATTTAACATTGCGAGAAGTGGATAAACTGTTTTCACAATAATTGTGCCATTGTACATTCCGATGAGCAATGAACGAATGATAAAAATGTCTTTAATCTTTGTTAATCCTTGTTATTTTCTGTTCTTTGTTTGACTGTTTTGTTTTGTTTTGTTTTGATTGTAGCCATCCTAATGGATGTGAACTGGTATCTCATTGTGGTTTGAATTTGTATTTTCCCCATGAGTAATGATGTCGATCATCTTTTTATGTGCATATTGACCATTTATATATTTGAATAAATGTCTATTAAAGTACTTGCCCATTTTTAAATTGCATTGTTTGCCTTTGTTGTTGAGTTTTATAAATAAATTATAAGTTATATAAAATGACTGCCTTATAAGATATAAGATTTGCAAATATTCTCTCCAACTAAATTGCTTGCTTCTGATTTTCTTGACAGTTTCCTTTAGTGCACAATTTCTTTCCATTCTGATGAAGTCCAATTTATCTATTTTTCCTTTTGCTCTGACTATAGGTTTTAAGAAAATGTTACCTGATTCAAGGTAATAGAGATTTACATATACATTGTTTTCTAAGGGTTCCAGAGTTTTAACTCTTATACTTAAGTATTTGATCCACTTTGAGTCAATATTTATATGTGGTGGGAGGTAAAGGTCCAAATTCATTCTTTTTGCATGTGGATATCCAGTTGTCTCAGCACCATTTGTTTCAAATACTACTCATTCCCTATTGAATAGTCTTACTGCCCTTGTCAAAAATCAATTAACCATAGATGTTTGAATTTATTCATGAAATCTTAATTTTATTGCATTATCAATATATCCATTCTTATTCTATTATCACATTGTTTTGGTAGAAATACATTTTGAAATTAGAAAGTGTGAGCTCTTCCATTATGTTCTTATATTTCAAGATTTTTTTGGTTACGCGGGGTGCCTTGAAATTTCATATCGATTTTAGGATGAACTTCCATTTCTTCAAAAAAAAGCAATTGAAATTTTGACTGGAATTTCATTAATGAATATATCCCTTTCAAGAATATTGACATTTTAATATTAAGTCTTCAAAACAACGAAAATGGGTGGTCATTTGATTTGGTTTTTCTTTTCTTTTTTTTTTTTTTGAGATGGAGTCTCACTCTGTCGCCCAGGCTGGAGTGCAGTGGTGCAATTTCGGCTCAATGCAACTTCCGCCTCCCTGGTTCAAGTGATCCTTCCACCTCAGCCTCCCTAGTAGCTTGGACTACAGGCACGTGCCACTATACTGGGCTATTTTTTGTATTTTTAGTAGAGATAGGGTTTCACCATGTTGGCCAGGCTGATCTCGAACTCCTGACCTCAGGTGATCTGCCCACCTCGGCCTCCCAAAGTGCTGGGATTACAGGCGTGAGCCAGCGTGCCTGGCCTTGGTTCTTTAACATCTTTTTGCCAAGTTATGTACTTTTCACTATACAAGTCTTACTCTTCTCTGCTTAAATTTGTTACTAAGTATTTTATTATTTTGATTATAGTATAAAAACAATAGATTTATTAACTTATTTTGCAGAATTTTTATTGCTAATGTATAGAAATATAATTGATTCTTTTATATTGATATTGTACTCTGCAATTTTGCTGAACTTCATTAGCTAATAAATAAAACATTAGTAGTACTATTTTGTGGATACTTTGGAATTTCCTATATATAAGATTATGTCATCTGTAAATAGAGATAGTCTTAATTCTTCTTTTCTTATAAACATATGTTTTATTGCTTTTACATGCCTAATTACCCTAGCTAGAATGTCCAGTATATTGTTGACTAGAAGTGACAAGAACAGAAGTCCTCTTGTTTCTGATCCCAGGGGAAAAGCATTCACTCATATATAAATATATTATATATTATTATATATAGTATATATATAATATCAATACATATATAATATATAATAATATGTGATTATATAATATATAATTATACACACATATGTAATATATAATCATATATATCCATATATATACTATTTATATATACTTTTTTTTTCCTTAGAAGAAAACATTTAATAGAGACTTATGAACAGAAGCCATGTCTGTGTCTCAGGTGGCAGTGAGACAAGATGGTGGATCCCAGTGCTATTACCCCCGGACCAAGGGTTTATATAGCATAGGAGGGGGTAGTTCAGAAGGGATTTGTAGCACAACTGAAGTATAATAACATCAAAGTTGTTTGATCTAAGGGCAGGAATTACCTAAGTACCTGCTTTTACACAAGGACCAATAGATAAACTGGAAACCTTAGAGGTTTCAAGCAACTGGGGTTAATTAGAAGCCAACATGTTGGATTAGCATTCAAGATGGAGGTGCTTTGGCCTCCACACTCCAATCCCCAATTTGGCTTTCACAGTCTCACATGCCTTCCTCTTCTATGTTGGTCCCTAAGCCTCTAGGGAAGATGCTTGAATTGATATAGCTTTAGCAGCAGTGTGTTGGCAGTAGAAAAAAGATGGGGCCCAGTGGGATTTCAAATAGGGTAAATTCAAGGCTGTTAAATCATCTCTAGTCTTCAGAATAATATGACTTTGGTTTTTATTAAATCAATGAGAGATACATAACATTCATAATTTGAATAGTAGAAATATAATGCACATAAGGATTACAATCAAAAGAGAATTTTGTATACCAGAACAAAAACAACAAAAAACAACCTAGTCCATTTAGGAGCCAACTAAAAGCATCATTAAAAAAACTAATAAAACCTGATTCCTTTTTAGAAACTTCTTATATCCAGGAAATTTCTCAGGGATTAGCCCAAATTATAGAGAAATAATAACAACTCAAAACAATGGTCAGGGCTATAATCTGAATTTTTCTCTTTCCAGTTTCTCCATTTTTACCAAGAATAAATCATAATAGTGTTAGGGGGTGGTGAATATCCAAATTACCAACGGGTCTGCAGCGCCTTAATTTTTGCCTCCTCAGAAGAAAAAATTCAACTTAGGGGCATGGGGCAGAAAAAGAGACTAAGGCAAGTTTAAGAGCAGGAGTAGAAGTTTATTAAAAAGCTTTAGAGCAGGAAAGAAAGGAAAGTACACTCGGAAGAGAAATAAGTGAGCACGATAAAGGTCAAACGTCCTGTTTAACCCTTGATTCTAAGACTTTATATGCTGGCCCATTTCTGGCATCTTGCACCCCTATTTCCAAAATTTTCCCCTTAGTGTGGGCTGCCTGCATATGCAGTGCCCTCCTTACACATGGGAGGTGAGCATGCACGGTGTGTTTAGAAAGTTGTGTGCATGCCCACCTGAGGCTTTCTGCCCTTTTCCAATGCTATGCCCCGAGAAGGTCATACTCCATCATTTTGTCTCTCTTTTTTTTTTTTGAAACAGAGTCTCGCTCTGTCGCCCAGGCTGGAATGCAGTGGCCCGATCTTGGCTCACTGCAAGTTCCACCTCCTGGGTTCACGCCATTCTCCTGCCTCAGTCTCCCGAGTAGCTGGGGACTACAGGCGCCCGCCACCATGCCCGGCTAATTTTTTGTATTTTTAGTAGAGACGGGGTTTCACCGTGTTAGCCAGGATGGTCTCGATCTCCTGACCTCGTGATCCGCCCGCCTCAGCCTCCCAAAGTGCTGGGATTACAGGCGTGAGCCACTGCGCCCGGCCCATTTTGTCTCTTAACACACATGCTGGAGCGTACTCACCCAATTCCTAAGCTGCCAATTACCAATTTCAAATGTTTTTATCTGTAGGGAAACTGCCTCTCGCTGGAACCTGTAATCTATTATCATTTTATTGTCATAACTGTGCACCTTCAAAAAATGGCATCTCCTTGGTGCTGGCTGCCAATTATCATTTTTAGAGAGGAAGTGTGATAGATGCCAAACCATCACCTGATAATCACCTGACATTCCTGGTGGGTAGTGGGAGGGGGGTCCCTCTCCTGCCCTGCTCGTGCTTGACTACCTGTAACAATAAGACCAATTTGATTGCAAAATAAATTTTGTTCTCATTGTACTTGCCATGGTTATTTGCATAAAGTGTAGCAAGCATAGTGATCAGCCATATAGACTCCTTTTAACCTGGCTTTGCTGGAACTTTTATAAGGAATTTTAGACTCAACGTTTTAAAATCCTCAAGGCCGGAAGCCAACCCAAGGATTTACCCTTAGACTTTGCTTATAATATCTGTACGAATTCCTCTCTTCTTGAGGTCCCCAAATGTTTTGGAGTTCCTGGGCCTATTTTTAATAGAAAGTGACATTCTTTACAAAGAAACCTTGTAAAGGAACCATTTAGAAAAGGTACTAACTAGATCAGTCTTTCCAAGGGGATTTTTATTGGCTCCATAAACTTGACCTCAATTCCTCAATCTGGTCATATTTGAAAATATGCCATTCCAGTCAAAGCCTTGGTAAAATAATCAGTGTCTCCAATTGTGTCACAACTTTTCTAAGCTATAAATAGCTAGAAAGAAAATAGGTTCTCTTGATTCTTCTTCAGAGTAGCAGCCTTCCCAACAAGATGTTGTCCAGTCCCCTTTGAAATGCCTTCCACAAACCAAGTAGCTCTTTGTCAGTCTGATGAGACCTGTTTCTTGGGCACTATAGAATCCAGCAGCTTCTCAAACACTTCCATATTAGTCCTGAGGGAAAAAAAGGGACTGTGAGTATCTCATCCTTACATTCTTTGAGAAGCAAGATCCTATATAAACCATTTCAATTTTTTCATGGAACTCTTTTGGGCACTGCTATTTTCATTAGCATAAGGGTAGCTTCAGTTAACATCCCATAGCAAGGTGTTAAATACCCCTCAAGTGGAAATTCTCTAGAGCAAAGTCCCAAAAGTTGTTATTGCAAGGTGCTCACAGGCATTTGCCATAAGCCCCTGTAAACGCTTCACAAAGCCTGTTAGATGGACAATTCGTCCCAACTCGTACTCCAGTTTCTACACTACAGTCTGTGGGCTTGGGCAGTCTTACTTGTTCTCATTTAGCATGTCCAATTAATATTGCTCAAGGGCAGATTTACAAGCCTTCTGTTTTATAGTAGTAGGTAGAGAGAACATCCTTTAGTTATATATAATATTCATTCCCAGAAAGCATTTAGGTAATGGAGACACAACTATTTTATATTAGTCTGTTTAAACATTTCAAATTTCATAAGCATATCAACCCTTACATTTTTATGTTCTGGTCCCAGTAACTTCCCATTTCTACTTGCAGACCATTTTACCCTTTCTTGTGTAAAAGGATTTGAGTTCCCAGGAGGGGGTTGGGCCAAAGGATTTGGGTCCTTTTGTCAATCTTATCTTGAGGCAATTGTTAGTGTTCTCATTATAACCTTTTTCTTCTAATTTTATTTTTTCTCCAATCTGCAGTAAATAAAAAAAAAATTGGTTTGGTTGAGATCCTTTAATGTTAGCAGACCAGCAGGGGACCTTTGTGGTCTGCCCAACTTTGGCTTTTGGCTTTGAGGATATAAGGCCTTTGTTTTAACCACATCAATTCACATTTTATTCATCCCATTTCTTAATAACCATCTAAAAATTTCTACCCTGCTGGGATGAGTCCCATGACCTCTTCCTTTCCTTTTTCTCTTAATATCACCCCATCAATGTTTTTAAAACTTACTTTATTTTTAAAAATAACTATTTAAAATGTTTTACCTTCCTGGGATGAGTCCTTTGATTCTTATGTTCTTGTTACCTTTTGTTTTCCTCAAGTTCTTCTTGTTAATTAACCTAATGTTTCCATTAACATCTGTAAAGACCCACAAGGGGAAGTTGAGACAGTGAATTTGAGAAGCCTTTCTGAACTGTTATTCAGTTTTGCAGTAGTGAAAAGGGGCCCCCTTTTCCATAGCATGTACCATGACCTGGGTAGCAGGCCTATTCCCTGGGTGCATATCCTGTTTATCCTAAAACTAATCTCCCATGGCTTGCATGTAAAGCATATCAGCTGCTTTATCTGGGGTGCTGTTCTTGGCAATTTTAGGGGGAGTTGGATAGCCCCTCTTCTCAGAGTAAACAGAACTTACAGTGGTTTTATCCAGTCCGCCACGATGGCTGTTCCCTTGGAAATAACCTCCTGTGTGTCCGGATCATATATATCTATTTGGAATTGTTCAGTATTGAGCTGTGGGTCCTGCATCAATGGAAACATACTCTCACTATAGCATTTAAAATCTAACACAGTGTTCCCAAATTAATTATGTTCACAATCCATTTTAGTAAAAGTTTATCAGTGAGCTGATGATACCCATCTACAAAATGGAACAATTCCTTCATATCATATCCTCTAGTCTCAATAGTTACTTGGTTTTGCCCCTTCCCCACTTTGACTGCCTTCTTGGTAAGCACAGGTCTCAGAGGTACTTTCTTTTGTCCCTGACATAATTTTCCCCTTTGTGAGTAGGTTTGAATCTAGTGATCTGAACTCAGACAGATCCACACCTAAGGTTGGTCCAGCCTCAAGGCATAACCCAGCACTCTCTTTTACTTTTATTTTAGCTGTTATAGATAATAACCAAAGGATTGAATATTTTGCTTTTTGCTTATTAGTTTCTATCTCCTTATACATCCATTGAACCAATCCCCCAGGAGTTTGAACCATCTCTAAATTCTACTGGTAACAATTACCTTTAATAACTGAATGCAGCATAGCTACAGCTCCATGCTATGGGTGACTACATGGCCACACAGGAATCAAATGTTTCTCATTCCACACCTTTTTATCTTTTCTCTTTCTATCTATTTAGTTTTATCTATACCATTTTTTCTTTCATTTTGAAGCAACCTTTAAATAGCCTCCAAATTAGACAAAATTGCTTATTCTTTAAGCCAAAAAACATATCCTCATGTTTTTATAACTTTTACCAAAATAATCCTACTTTCTTTTAGCATTCCATATGTAGAATAGTTTTAATTACATATATTAACTACTATTCTGCTCTTAGTCTCTAATTTCCAATGAGAAACCTGGGTTTAAATTTAACATAACATGTCTTTATCATTTTAAATTACTGAAAAGAATTTTGAAACTAGTTTTATTTACCAAAGATTATTAAAGTCATGTGAACTAAAAGGCGTTCGACCTAGCTTCTATTTTTCTAATGCAATATTTTATTTGAGCACTTATTTTTTCTTTAAGCCAATTGATTAGAGCTCTTTCACATGTTTTTGTGGTGAAATATCACATACACATGACACATATACACTGATAGATGCAAGAGTGAATCTATCAGTGATGGAACAGATAGAAGTGGATTTCATAAATTTATAGATTTTTTTATTTGTCAGTTTTCAAAGTTTCTTTCCCCATATTTTGTTAGGATATCCAAAGGATTTTGCTTTATTTTTGAAGCTTAGAAACTTTACTAGCTTGTGGTTTGGTGTTGATAGCTGTGTTAATTTTTTTTTCCTTGTTACTCACAGTGTCCTAAAGTGTATATACATAACATTTTCTTATTTTCAGAAAGGATTTATAAATAATCATTTTAAACATTGATTTTACATTCCATTTATCTGACTCTCTTCTTCAGTGACAGCAAATATGCACAAGTTGGCTCTCTTGGTTGTTTTCTATTAAATTTAAATCAAATTAAAAACTTTCTGACATTGTTAATATTCATGTTTTTCTTACTTTTATCAATTCTCTTTTCTATATTCCTTGTTGTGTTTTCAACTGTACTTTTCTTTATGATATTTCAAATATAAGGTGACTTTTTTTTCTTACTTTTTTTAAATTTTTCTGGCTCATGTTTTATCTCATATCATCTTGCTATATCTTCTCTGACACCTTGTATCTTCGTTTTGAGATCCTATTTTAAAGATATAGTTGTTTAATGCATTAATTTAATTTACAATAAAATATTTATGTTATTTTTTACTTCGCAGGATTTGTATTAGCATTATTTGCCTACCATTTGTATTTTATTTTAATATTTTAAAAAATTTTAGTGGGTACATAGTAGATGTATGTATTTATGGAGTCCATGAGATGCTTTGATGCAGACATGCAATGTGAAATAAGCACATCATGGAGAATGGGGTATCCATCCCCTCAAGTATTTATCCTTTGAGTTACAAACAATCCAATTACATTCTTCAAATTATTTTAGAATAGACAATTACGTTATTATTGACTATAGTCACCCTATTGCAGTATTAAATAGTAGGTCTTATTCATTCTTTCTATTTTTTGTACCCATTAACCATCCCCACCTCTATCCCTTCACCCCACTATCCTTCCCAGCCTCTGATAACCATCCTTCTATGTCCATGAGTTCTATTGTTTTGATTTTTAGATTCCATAAATAAGTGGGAATATGCAATGTTTGTCTTTCTGTGCCTGGCTTATTTCACTTAACATAATAACCTCCAGTTCCATCAATGTTGTTGCAAAAGACAGAATTTCATTCTTTTTTATGACTGCATATTACTCCATTGTGTATATGTACCTCATTCTTTATCCATTCATCTGTCAATGAGCACTTAGGTTGCTTCCAAATCTTAGCTACTGTAAATAGTGCTCCAACAAATATAGAAGTGCAGATATCTCTTCGATATACTGATTTCTTGTCTTTTTAGTACATACCCATTAGTGGGATTGCTGGTTGATGTGTTAGCTCAATTTTTAGTCCTGTGTGGAAACTCCAAACTATTATTCATAGTGGTTTTACCAATTACATTCCCATCAACAGTGTACAAACTTTCACTTTTCTCCAAATCCTTGCCAACATTTGTTATTGCCTGTCTTTTGGATATAAGCCATTTGACCTGGTGTGCAATGATAACTCATTGTGGTTTTGATTTGCATTTCTCTGATGATCAATGCTGTGGAGCACATTTTCATATGTCTGTTTGCCATTTGTATGTCTTATTTTGAGAAATGTCTATTTAAATTATTTGCCCATTTTTTGGTTGGATTATTAGGTGTTTTGTCTATAAAGTTGTTTGAGGTCCTGATATATTCTGGTTATTATTCCTTTGTCAAATGGGTAGTTTGCAAATGTTTCCTTCCGTGCTGTGGGCTGTCTCTACTTTTTTATTTTATTTTATTTTATTTCAATATATTTTGGGGAACAGGTGGCTTCTGGTTACATGGATAAGTTCTTTAGTGGTAATTTCTGAAATTTTGGTGCACCTGTCACCTGAGCAGTGTACACTGTACCCAACGTGTGGTCTTTTATCACTCACCCCCTCCCACCCTTCCTCATGAGTCCCCAAAGTTCACTATATCATTTTGATGCCCTTGAGTTCTCATAGCTTAGCTCCCACTTGTAACTGAGAACATGCAATGTTTGGTTTTTTGTTTTTTAGTTACTTCACTTAGAGTAATGGTGTCCATCTCTATCCAGGTTGATGCAAATGCCATTATTTTATTCCTTTTTGTGGCTGAGTATTATTTTATGGTGTGTATATACAATATTTTTTTATTCACTCATTGTTTGATGGGCATTTAGATTGGTTCCATATTTTTGCAATTTTGAATTGTGCTGCTATAAACCTGCATGTGCAAGTGTCTTATTTATTCATAAAACAACAGAGAGTGGAAGAAAATATTACCAAACTAAATATCTGACAAAAGACGAATATTCAGAATCTACAAGGAACTCGGACAAATCAGCAAGGATAAAGCAAATAATCCCATCAAAAGTGAGCAAAGAACATGAATAAACAATTCTCAAAATATATTAGCAAACTTTGCATTCAACAGGGGACTAATATTCAGAATCTACAGGGAACTCAGACAATTCAGTAAGAAAAAATAAAACAAATAATCCCATCAAAAAGTGGGCAAAAACATGAATAGACCATTCTCAAAAGAAGATATATGAATGGCCAGCAAACATCAAAAAATGGTCAACATCACTAATTATCAGTGAATTGCAAATTAAAACCACAATGAGATAAAACCTTATTCCTGCATGAATGGCCATAATTTAAAAATGAAAAAAAAATAGATGTTGGAATACATGTAGTGAGAAGGGAACGTGTTTACACTGCTGATAGGAATGTAAACTGGTACAACTACTATGGAAAACAGTAGAGAGATTCCTTGAAGAACTAAATGTAGAACTACCATTTGATCCAGCAATTTTACTTTGTTGATTATATCTTTTGCTGTGCAGAAGGTTTTTAAATTGATGTGATCTCATTTGTCCATGTTTGCTTTGGTTGCCTGTGCTTATGGGGTATTACTCAAGAAATCTTTAGCAAGACCAATGTCCTAGAGATTTCCTCCAAGATTTTCTTGTTGTAGTTTTATAGTTTTAGGTGTTAAAAGTCTTTAATCTATTTTGATTTTATTTTTGTATGTGGCATGAGATAGTTGTCTAGTTTATTTCTTTTCCATATGAATATAAAGTTTTCCCAGGTCTGTTTATTGAATACTGCCTTATTCCCAGTGTATGTACCTGGCGCCTTTGTCAAAAATGAGTTCACTATAGGTGTGTGGATTTGTTTCTGCTTTCCCTAGTCAATTCCATTGGACAATGTGTCTGTTTTTATGCCAGTACCATGTTGTTGTAGTGACTATAGCACTGTAGTAAAATTTCAAGTCAGGTAATGTGATTACTACAGTTTTGTTCTTTTTGCATAACATAGCGTTGGCTATTCCATGTCTTTTGTGGTTCTATATATGTTGTAGGATAGTTTTTTCTGTTTCTGTTAAGAATGTTATTGGTATTTTGATAGGGATTGCATTGAATCTGTAGATGGCTTTGGTTATCATGGACATTTTAACAGTATTGATTCTTCCAATTCATGAACATGCAATATTTTCATTTTTTTGGTATCTGCTTCGATTTCTTTATCAGTGTTTTATAATTTTTTTATTATAAAGATCTCATTTCTATGGTTAAGTCAATTCCTGGGTACTTAATTTTATGTGCGGCTATTATAAATGGGATTATATTTTTATTTCTTTTTCACATTGTTCCATGTTGGCATATGGAAATGCTACTGATTTTTGTATGTTGATTTTGTATTCTGCAGCTTTACTGAATTTGTTTATCAGTTTTAATTGCTTTCTTGTGGCGCCTTTAGGTTTTTCCAATTTAAGAGCATATCATCAGCAAAGAAGAATCATTTGACTATTCCTTTCCAAATTGGATGCCCTTTATATCCTTCTCTTGTCTGATTTCTATAGCTGGGGCATCCAGTTCTACGTTGAATAACGGTGGTGACAGTGGGCATTCTTGCCATGTTCCAGATCTCAGAGGAAATGCTTTCAGAATTTCCCCATTCTATATGATACTAGCTGTAGGTCCGTCATACATGGCTTTTGTTATGGTGAGGTAGGTTCCTTCTATATCCAGTTTTTTTAGGCTTTTTATCATGAAGGGATGTTGAATTTTATCAAGTGCTTTTTCAGCATCAATTTAAATAATCATATGGTTTTTATTCTTCGTTCTGTTTATATGATGTATTACATTGAACGTTTTGCATATGTCGAGGTGTCTCAAGGATAAATACCACTTGCTCATAGTGAATGATCTTTCTAATGTATTGTCTAAATTGGTTTGCTGGTATTTTGTTGAGGATTTTTGCATCAATATTCATCAAAGACATGGGCTTGTGGTTTTCTTTTGTTGATGTGTCTTTGTCTGCATTTAGTATCAGGCTAATACTGGCCTCATAGAATGAGTTTGAAAGTATTCATTCCTCTTCTATTTTTAAATAGTGTAAGTAGGATCAGTATTAGTTCCTCTTTCAATGTTTGGTAGAATTCAGCAGTGAAGCCATCAGGTAGTGGGCTTTTCTTTACTGGAAGATATTTTTATTACAGCATCAATCTCATTACTTTATTGGTCTGGTCAGATTTTGGATTTCTTCCGGGTTCGATCTTGTTAGGTTTTATGTATTTAGAATTTTAACCTCATCTTCTAGATTGTCCAATGTATTGACATATAGTTGTTCATAGTAGCCACTAATAATCCTTTGAATTTCTGCAGTATTAGCTGCAATGTCTCCTTTTTCATTTCTGGTTTTATTTATCTGTATCTTCTCTATTTTTTCCCTTAGTTTGCCTAAAGATTTGTCCATTTTGTTTAACTTTTCAAAAAAACAGCTTTTTGTTTCATTGATTTTGTATTGGTTTTTTATTTCAATTTTTTAAAATTTGTGCTCCAGTATTTATTACCTCTTTTATTCTACCAATGTTGGGTAAGGGTTGCTCTTGCTTTTATGGTTCTTTAAGATGCACCATTAGATTGTTTATTTGAATTTTTTCTCTTTTTTGATGTAGGCACTTATAGCTATGAACTTCCCTCTTGGTACTGCTTTTGCTGTATTCCACAGACTTTTGGTATGTTGTGTTTCCATTATCATTTGTTTTAAGAAATTCTTCATTTTTCTTCTTAAATTTTTTACAAACCCACTGGTCATTCAGAAGCATATTGTTTAATCTTTATGTAATTGTTTAGCTTCCTAAGTTTCTCATGTTACTAGTTTCTAGTTTTATTTCATTGTGGTCAGAGAAGATGCTTGATATTATTTCAATTTTTTAAATGTTTTAAGACTTGTTTTTTGACCTAAGATATGGTTCTTCATTGAGAATGTTCCATGTGCTGAGAAGAATGTGTATTCTGTAGCCTTGGGATGAAATGTTCTGTTAATATATATTAGATTTATTTTTTCTATAGTGCAGATTAACTCTCAGGTTTCCCTTTTGGTTTTCTGTCTGGAAGATCTGTCAAATGCTTAAAGTGGAGTATTAAAGGCTCCAGCTATTATCGTATTGTGGCCTATTTCTCTTTTTAATATTTCTCTCTGTCTAACAATTTTCTTTATATATCTGTGTTGTCCAGTGTTGGGTGCATATATATTTAAAATTAGATCCTCTTGCTGAATTGACCCGTTTATCATTATATAGTGACCTTTCTCTCTTCTAGTAGTTTGTCTCTTAAAATCTCTTTTGTCTAATATAAGTATAGTGACTCCTGCTCTTTTTTGATTTCCATTGGCATGGAATATCTTTCTTCTTCCCTTTATTTTGAGTCTATGTGTATCTTCATAGGCGAGGGTGTTTCTTGTAGGCCACAGGTATATGGGTCTTATTTTTTCATCCATTCAGCCAGTCTATGTCTTTTGATTGGAGAGTTTGTATTTCCAGATGATTTCTTATTGTTCATTAATGTTCTTTTCTTTTTGACTGAAGTACTCCCTTTAGCATTTCTGGGAGAATGGGTCTGGTATTGATGAAATCCCTCAACTTTTGTTTGTGTGGAAAAGTCTATATTTATCTTTCATGCTTGGAGGATATTTTCACTGGGTATACTATTCTAGGGTGAAAGGTTGTTTAGTTGTTGTTGTTTGTTTGTTTTTACTTCAGCACTTTAAATATGCCATGCCACTCTCTTCTGGCCTATAAGGTTTCCATTGAAAAGTCTGCTGCCCAATGTATTGGAGCTGCATTGTATGTTATTTGTTTCTTCTCTCTTGTTGCTTTTAGGATTCTTTCTTTATCCTTGATCTTTGGAAGTTAGATTATTAAATACCTTGAGGTGGTCTTCTTTGGGAAAAATCTGTTTGGTATTCTATAGCCTTCTTGTACTTGAACATTGATAGCTTTCTCTAGCTTTAGGAAGTTTTCTGTCATCCTTTTGAATAAACCTTCTAGCCTTTTTCTTTATCTCCTCTTTCATACCAATTATGCTTGGATTTTCCCTTTTGAGGCTGTTTTCTAAATCCTATAGATGTGCTTCATTGTTTTTTATTCTTTTTACTTTTGTCTACTCTGACTGTGTATTCTCAAATAGCCTGTCTTCAAGCTCACTAATTCTTCTTCTGCTTGATCCATTCTGCTATTAAAGTTGTCTGATGCATTCTTCAGCATGCCAATTGCATTTTTCAGTTCCAGAATTTCTGCTTGATTCTTTTTAATTATTTGAATCCCTTTGTTAAATTTGTATGATAGAATTCTGAATTCCTTCTGTTTGTTATCTTGAATTTCTTTGAGTTTCTGCAACATAACTCTTTTGAATTCTCTGGCTTTTTGGTCATATATCTCTGTTTCTCCAGGACTGGTCAATGGTGTGTTATTTAGTTCCTTTGGTGAGGCCATGTTTTCCTGGATGATGTTGATGCTAATGGATGTTCTTCAGTTTCTGGACACTGAAGAATGAGGCATTTATTGTAGTCTTCACTGTCTGGCCTTATTGTAGCCATTATTCTTGGGAAGACTTTCCAGATATTAGAAAGGACTTGGTTGTTGTAATCTACACTGTTTCTGCTTTAGGGAGCACACTGAGCCCAGCAATACTGTGGTTCTTACAGACTCATAGAGGTAACTTCTTGATGGTGTTGACAATATCTAGAAGAATTCTCTGGATTACCAGGCAGAGACTTTTGTTCTCTTCTTACTTTCTCCAAAACAAACAGAGTCTCTCTCTCTGTTCTGAGTCACTGAAAGCTGGGGGTGGAGTGACACAAGTACCCCTGTGGCCACTTCGCTTATGACTGTGCTGGGTTAGACTGAACTCAGCACAGCACTGGGTCTTGTCCAAGGCCTGCTGTGACCACTCCCTGGCTACTGCCTGTATTTGTTCAAGGCTCTGGGCCTCTACAGTCAACAGGTGGCAAAGCCAGCCAGGCCTGTTGTCCTTCCATTCAGGGCAATGAGGTCCCCCATTCCCCTGGTAGGTCCAGAAGTGCTGTTCCAGGAGTCAGGGAATAGAGTCAAAAACCTGAGAAGTCTACCTGGTGTTCTATTTTACTGTGGCTGAGCTGGCACTCAATTACAAGAAGCAGTCCTTCCCTCTATTTCTCTGCTTTCCAGAGGGAGAGGAGGCTTACCCCATAGCTACCACCACCCTTGGCCAAGAGGAGTACTGCCAGAATACTACTGAAGTTGCCTTAAGGCCTAAGGTCTCTTAAGTTGGCTAGTGGTGAATGCTGCCTATCCTGGGCAGTGGGCTCCCCTCTGACCCAGGGCAGGTCCAGAAATGCCATCTGAGAGTCAAATCCTGGAATCAGGGACCCCAAGATCCCAGTTGGTGCTCTACCTGCCTGTGGCAGTGTTGGTACCTGAGGTGTAAGGCCTTTACTTTTTTCTCTGCTTTTCTCAATCAGAAGGAGTTTTTCCCCATAGCCACCACATCTGATAATGTGCTGAGTCTCACCTGAAGCCAACTAGTCTCAGGCTCACCAAGGCCCTCAATGTAGTACTGGGGTATCACTGCTGGTTATATAGGACACAAAGGCACTGCATTTAGCAGGTGATGAATGCTGCAAGGACTGAGTCCTTTCCTTCAAGGCAGTTGGTTCCTTTCTGGCGCAGTGTGTATCTAGAAATGTCATCTGAAAGCTAGGGCCTGGAACAGGGGCCTCATGATTCTGACCAGTGCCTTATCCTGCTGTGACTGGGCTGTTATCCTAGGTGCAAGACAAAATTCTCACCACTCTTCCCTCTACTCTCCTCAGGCAGAAGAAAGGGGTGTCTTTTGGAGCTGTGAGCTGTGCAGCTTGGGTTTAGGGGAGGGGTGATATCAGCACTCTCTTTGCTGCCTCTGCTGTCATCTCAGTAGATTGCTCCTCTCTTAGTCCACTGGCTCTGTACCTATTTCAGTGCTAGCATCTGCATAAGAGCTGCAGTTCTTGTGTCCTAGACTGCCTTTCACATTTATGTAGAGATCCTGAACACTTTAGCCTGCATTGGGAAGGCTTGCAGGTCCCAAGTTCTAGCAGTTGCAGTGATTTCCCTCTGGCTAGGGCTGGTTTAAGTGCTCCCTCTGTGGGTGGGTGCCAGCTGAGGTGGGTCCAGGTTCCTTTCTGCTCTAACAGAACTGTACAGAGTTTAATGTCTCACAATTGCTGTGCTCTCTCTTCGCCAGTGCCTAGAGAGGCTTTCCGCAGCTCACAGCTGCTGCGAGCAGTGGGGGAGGCATGGTTTTGGATACTCAGGACTGTTTTTTATATCTCTTCAGTGCCTCTTTTAGCGATATGAAGTTAAAACTAGGTACTGTGAGTACTCACCTGATTTGGGGGTCTTATGAAGGTGACCTTTTCCGTGCAGATGCTTGTGAAATTGATGTCTTTGAAGGGAGGACAATTGGTGGAGCTTTCTATTCTGCCATCTTGCTCCACCTGTTCCTGCCTATCATTTGCTTTTTTCTGTTCCTATTTTTATAGCTGCCTTATGGTGTATTTATATATATCTGCTGCTGGTTCCTGATTGGTGATTACTTATCTTTGAATAAACTAAGTCTTCATAGACCAGAAATTGATAGGCGTTTATATGGAGGAGGGGCTAGAGAAGTGATCATTTGTTTATGAAACAGTGTCGTATGTGAGGTATTTAACATTAACATTTTACTTCTCTGAAACTAACCATAGACTGCTTGTTGTTTAATGTTTCAATCTGTTTGGCTTCTGTTTATGCCTAATTGAATACAGGGAGTACAGAAAAGTACTCTTTGAATGACTATGTTTGCCTTTCTAAACAACAGAATTTGCTTTTGCGCTTCAGGAAATGTCACACATGTTGGCAATTTTAACTCTGTCTCTTTGATATTCAAAAACACTGACTTTCTTTCTAGCTGTATTTCTAGGAGTCTTCTGAGTTTCTCTGCGTTGGCAGCCCTTCCTGACATACTGTGGCATGAAGTTATGGAACTCTTGTAATTTTACTACAATTAACAGGAAATTTTGTTGGAATCTTTTTATGGGATGATTTTTGAATACTGTGAGAATCACTTTCTTTATTCCTTTTTAAAATTTGAAGTCTAGAAGACTCCACACAATTTACGTTTTGAAACTTTTATATCTTAGTGAGACCATTTACCCTCTCCAGTTTAAAGTAATTATTTTCTCTTCCTATATCTATAATAATAAATGTTAAATAACTCATTCAAATTAAGAGAGTCTTGATATATTTCTAATGTTTATATTTTTAAGATGCTATAAACCATTTTTCAAATATTTTTCCTTCTGGTAAGAGTTTTGGCTATATTATTAAACTTCTAGTTTACCTATGTATTCTTGGTTCATTAAGAGATATGTAGTTTTACAAAGTATATTTGACCCTTTTATTATTGTAGATGATTTTGCAATATCAACTACAAACACTGCTTTATTTTCCTGCTTAGTACTGTCACATAGAATTTTAAAATATCTGTCATCTACAGGTTTATAATGAACTCTGTGTGCTAAACACTGTGTCAAATCAGTTCATTAGTAGCTTGACCAATTGCTTTCTTTTCATTGTTTCTTTCCATCACTGCTGCCAGCTGTGGCCCAGTTCCAAAATTACATCTAACAACATAAAATACCTGTGAATAGTGAGATAGATTTAAAATATTAAAGATTTTTCTTCGATATTTTAGACATAATCCATCTGCCAGTAACTATGGAGTGGCCTTCGTATAAGACTGAAGATGCGTGTGTGAATAGAGATATAGACAGATAAATAGATACTTATTGATATAGATAAATAGAATGATACACATGTATGTGCAAACATGAAGATAAAACTCATACCTGTAAGCAATCACCACTTTATAAAGTAATTAGTTTCCAAAGGCATTGTTTACTTTAGTAATTGAAATGTAGAATTGCTTTTCCTATATAAAAATAATATAGTTTCCGAGGTCAGATAACAAAAATCCATATAATCTATATAACTCAGCAATGAATTAAAGCAATTGAGACCGCCACTAGATGGAATGGGTTATGGATTATTTTAAAAATAAAAAAACTTTAAATGTTTTATGTCCAAAGAGGTTCATCAAAGTGTTGTTTATAAAAGATACAAGCAAGAATGCTAAAGCAAATTAAATACATCTGTATGTAGCCCTCAAATTGTTCATACAAAGTTCCTGATAAACTGGGGAAATGTTTGTTATAATAACTTTAAAGGAAATAATTGCGGAACACAAAAGCACATAGTAGTGGTGGTGGTGGTACTGGTAATGGTATTATTAGTAGTACCAGTGGTAATAGCAGCTAAGTATTCATTGAGTTCTTACTCAAAGCCAGGCATGGATCATTTCATTTAATCTTCACGATTATATGGAGAAGTAGATGATATTTTTCTAATCTTACGGATGAGAAGAATAAAGCACAGAGAGCTTAAATGACTTGTCGAAAAGCCACACAGCTAGGTAGTGAAAAGCAAAAAGAAATGTGAATCCAATCTATTTCATCAAAATTCAAAAAATATTATGTACAGAAAATATGTGTATATAAATGTATATAGCAGTAATTAAAAAGCTAAATAGCTGTCCTTGTTTAATGGCACTACCTATGATTTTGCATTTTTTTCTTTTTCTGTGTTTTACATACTTTTATATTCAATATAAATATATTATACTTATATTTGGAAAAGGAGGTTTAAGAATAATGGTTATCAAGCAGCTATATGAAAAGAAAAACACAATTATCAAGGGATTAATTTGTACTATAGGTAGTATAACTAGTTTATAAAATTATGAAATATGCTATGTTCGTACCAATTGGAAAAGAATTCTGAATTTAATGAGGTTGAAGCAGCTTAGCAATCATTAACATGCACACTTTTATAAGTGTGTATAACAAATTTATAAACAGAAGCTTTTAAATAGCATAACAAGATTATATTTAAACATTTATCAAATATGACAGTTTCACAAAGGTTTCCTGAGTTAAAATGTCTTTCACACGCACTCTATTTACAGTGACCACTTTGTGTGTATAATTATGTTGTCTCTTATGTGAGTTAATCTCATGAAAAAAATAAAACATGAGCTTGAGAATTTAGTTTATAACTTTTATATAAGATTTCAATAGAGTGGCCAGTTTGGACTCAACATTGGTACAAGATATGATAGATATTTATATTTGTAAAGTATTATTTTCCTATGATACCAAACACACACAAAAGGTTGCTGCTCTGGAGTTGAAGACTGCAATGCTGGGAGATCTATGTACCAGGCTATGATTTTAAAAACTGTATTCCTTTTCCACAGAATTCTCATATAAGTGTTGATCCAGAGGACATACAGTATTTTTGACTTGCCTTCTTGTTTAAAATGAGGAGAGGTAGGAAGAATCCAGACATACCCGCACAAACGTGCCTTATGTGCTACTAGAAGGCTGGAGAAAAAAAGGAGTATGTTCTGAATATTACATTTATGAGTTGGCTTGGATGTCATCCAAAATCATTGAAAAGAGCTAACAGACCTACATGCCAAATCCCAGAACCATATTCAAGTTGTTTAGCAAAGACTTCAGACTGAGAATCAATGTTACAAACAGCTACAACTGCCAGCGGCTTTGAGAATAACTTGAAAACATGACATTTTGGATTTTTGAAATATTTTTATGGCAATAGAGATGGGTAAAACACATATTTAAGTAGTACACCACTTTATCTTATGTCAGTAATTACTGGCTTGAGCTTCTAAGATGTCTCTATCAATCCTTTGAAAATAAAGTTAGAAGTGAAGCATGCTATGGGTAAGCAAAACTTTTGTCTCATTTTAAAAAATTTTTTAAAAAGAACTGGTAGTTATTTTTGCAACTTTTATTTCAGATTCAGGGGCTACATGCTTAAGTTTGTTAAATGATAATATTGCTCAATGCTGAGGTTTGGAGAACAAATGATCCCACCACCCAGGTAGTGAGCATAGTACCCAATAGGTAGTTTTTCAGCTCTTTTCTCCCTTCTTTCCTCTCCCCTCTAATAGTTCACAGTTTCCATTATTCCTGTCTTTATATCCATGAAAACCCAATGGTTAGCTCCCGCTTATAAATGAGAACATACAGTATTTGGTTTTCTGTTCTTGTGTTAATTTGCTTAGGATAATGACCTCTAGTTGCCTCCATGTTGCTGCAAAGGGCATGATTTCATTCTTGTTGAGGCTGTATAATATTCCCTGGTGTATATGTACAGCATTTCTTTTATCCAATCTCCCATTTATGGTCACTGAAATTTAGTCCATGTCTTTGCTATTGAGATGAAAATATGAGTGTATGTGTCTTTTTGGTAGAATAATTTATTTTCCCTCTGGTATACACCCAGTAATGGGATTGCTGGGTGGAATGGTCATTCTGTTTTAAAGTTCTTTGAGAAATCACCAAAATGTTTTCCACAATGGCTGAACTAATGCACATTCCTAACAGTGTATACGCATTTCTTTTTTTCTGCAGGCTGGCTAGCAACTGTTATTTTTTGACTTTTTAGTAATAGCCATTCTGGCTGGTGTGGATGTTATCTTGTTGTTTTGATTTATTTTTCTCTGATGATTAATGATGTTGAGCATTTTTAAATTTTCATTAGCCACTTGCATGTCTTCTGAGAAGTGTCTGTTCATGTGTTTGCCCACTTTTGATAGGGTTATTTGTTCTTTGCCTGTGGAGTTATTTAAGTTTCTTATAGAGTCTGGATATTAGACCTTTGTCAAATGCATAGTTTGCAAATATTGTCTCCCATTCTGTAGGTTGTCTGTTTACTCTGTTGATTGTTTATTTTGCTTTGCAGAAGCTCTTTAGCTTAGTAAGCTAAACATCTCTTAGTTAGCTATAGAGCTTCTGAACAGCTAATTTGTCAATTTTTGTTTTTGTTGTGATTGCTTTTGAGGATTTAGCCATAAACACTTTGCCAAGGTTGATGCTGAGAAGAGTATTTCCTAGGGTTTCTTCTAGGATTTGTTATAGTTTGAGGTCTTACATTTACATCTTTAATTTATCTTCAGTTAATTTTTATAGTGAAAGGTAGGGTCCCAGTTTCATTCTTCTGCATATGGTCAGACAACTATCCCAGCACCATTTATTGAATAGGGAGTCCTTCCCCGTTGCTAATTTTGGTCAAGTTTTTCAAAGATGATTGTAGGTGTGCAGCTTTATTTCTGAGTACTCTATTCTGTTCCACTAGTATATGCATCTGTTTTTATAGCAGTACCATGCTTTTTTTTTTTTTTTTTTTTACTGTAGACTAATAATATCATTTGAAGTCAGATAATGTGATGCCTCTGGCTGTGTTCTTTTTGCTTAGGATTGTTTTGGCTATTTGGGCTATTTTTTTGGTTCCATATGAATTTAGAATTGTTTTTCTAAATCTGTAAAAAAATGATGTTGGTAGTTTGATAGGAGTAGCACTTAATCTATGGATTGCTTTGGAAAATATGGCTATTTTAATGATATTGATACTTCCAATCTTTGATCATGGAGTGTTTTTCCATTTGTTTGCGTCATTTCTAATTTTCACCAATGTTTTGTAGTTCTTCTTGTACAGGTCTTTTACCATCTTGGTTAAATGCATTCCTAGGTATATTATTTGTTTCGCGGCTATTGTAAATGGGGTTGTCTTCTAGATTTCGCTATCAGCTTGAACACTTGTTGGTGTATAGAATTGCTACTGATTTTTGTACATTGAAAGAACTAAATTTTTTCTTGTGAATTGCTTCTAACTCGTTTTCAGTGAATTCTAACTATTTACTTTTGAGATAATTGTAGACTCACTTGCAGTGATATGAAATAATACAGGAATGTCTCATGTTTGTTTAATCAGTTTCTCCCAATGGCAACACCTTCATTACTATATCACAACTAGGATATTGACATTGAAATAGTCAAGATCCAAAACAATTCCATTGTCACAAGGATCCCCTGAGTGTCATTATTATAGCTACACCCACTTTTCTGCAACTCACCTTGCCCCAACACCCAGAACTCTCTAATCTGTTCTCCATTTCTATAATCTTATCATTTCCAATCACTTTAAACAATTATCTATATTGAATTCTCCCTCCTATCTTTCAACACTTTTTTGTGATTAATTTTTATTCAGAAAATTTTTGACTCTGGCTTTAATATATCTTCATCTCTTTCCTAAGTTAATAAATGTCCAGGAAATGACCTAAACCCAGTTTAGGTAGAATTATCAGAAGTTTAGAAGTCATTCATCCAACTACTATTTATTGAGTATCATATGCAGGATACTGTTCTATGCATAAGGAAACTTGATGAATAAGATGGACGAGGTCCCAGTCCACATATAACTTGTATTCTAATGGGGGAGAAACACATAATGAACAAATTTTTTAAAAAGATAAAATACACAAGTTTTAAAACCATTCCTGTACATTTTTCTCATTTATCTACATATACTCAAGAGGAAACCAATATGCTAGATTGTACACTCCATGAAAGCAGACACTTTATTTCTCTTGTTTACTTTTTTATTCCCAGCACTCAGTATAATACTGAGCACATAGTAGATGGTTATTTATTCAAGCAATATTTATGGAGCCTATAATGCGGCCCCAGGCACAGTTGTAGGCATTGAGATTATAGCAAGAACCAGACAAAACTCTGTGTTCTCACACAGTTTATGTAAATACTAAAGCTAGCTGGCAGAAAATAAGTTTTTAATAACCTGACACTATTACCATTGCTATTAACATTGCTTTCACTATTATTAAAATCACTGCAACTGATTCATAAATGTAAATGCTGTAGTAACTTTCTGAACATAAGAACAAATATGCAAGAAAATCCAGTGCAAAATTACACAAAGGTTAATGTTAATATTATATACCCTTTCTTCCTAAACCACAAAAGATGTTTCAACTTTCCTCTGGGTGAGCAGTGTTCTAGATATCCTTTCCACAACTGATACATCTAGCTAACTTTCACCTGGATATTTATTCTGAACACACCATAGAAGTTCAGGTAGTCATTCAAAAGCAGGGAAATGGTATTACTAATAATATCAAATAGCTAGTTTTGTGGAAAACAAAACAAAAACAACTTTGACTTATGGTGCATCATTGTTTCCAGTAAATTATACATTCTATTTGTTTTTGGTAGATAATTTTTTTTTGTATATCAAAATATCTCCTTAGTTGACATGTGGACAAGACTGTTCAGGATTGGGCTGAGTACAAAGAGCACTTGCCAAGAATATCTGATTGAATACAGAGAATAGCAAGTTGTCACCCATTATCAACATGCGTAAAGAGAACTCCATAGGTGATTTGGGGCTGCTTGCTCCTGTTCTGATGAAATGAGAATGCTTTCATAATATACCTCCAGCTCCAGGAATGATATGTAATATTATTTTGTACATATGACTACTCTTATTTGAGGCTTTTCTCTCTTGACCTTGCTTATCTTCTCCTGTCTGTTTGGGCATTGGTGGTTTGCAGAAAGCATTCGTTGATAATTTCCCTCCCTTTTTAACTTATTTTTCTTTGGTGGGAAGAGTAAGAGTTGAGGATCAAATAAAATCTCAGAGGAAGTTTACGATTTCTTTTTTTCTTTTTTGACTGAACGGCTCTTCAAAGCAGAACCCAGGCTGATGGGATGACATTTCTAACTTCAAATTTCTTGTGGTTTATTCAATATAGATGTAAATTTAACATTATCTGGCCTTTAAAGGAAGAACACACCAGAGAAGATAAAACCAAACCAAAAATAGCTGTGAGAAACAAACATGTGGAAATGTCTGATACTAGTAGCATGCTTTTCCGTCACCATTACCACTATTCTAATCTTGGCACATGCAATCTAATACCTAAGACCATCTCAAAAACCCCTTACTGGAATTGCCACTGCCTCTCAAGAGCCTCCTCCCTCCCTACTCTATCTTCACTTCAATTCATCTTATACAATTGGCCTAAAATTATTTTCCTAAAACACTTTGACCACTTCCATCATGTTACTATAAATCTAAATCAAAATCAAATCTAAATCATGTTACTATAAAAATCTAAAACAAAGCAAAAAAATCGCTACCTCGGCTATTCAGAATTATGAGTCTGGGTTAGAGTACTGGATTATTTATTTTTGAAGCTCCTAGGTCATTCTGAAGTGCAGGCAAGACTGAGGAATTGCTGGACTTCAACTCAAAGCCCGAAGTCATTAACTTTACATCCAAGCTCAATTTAATCTAGCCTTAAAGCTATTACATTTACCTGAAAATATATATTTAAACTAAATAAACTTCATTAATTTTTGTATTTTCTAACTGATTCAAGTGTGAACTAGATTTTTCTATCGCTTATTCAAAACAAGTGAATTTTAAATGCAGATCTAACTTTCACACAGAGAGAGTATGAAATGCTCAACTTTCAGTTTTCCAGCTACATAATTTTAAAAGGCAGCTGCTTTTCTCATTTCTTTGAGTGCTAGAAGGCCTCTGGCTTTAGCCCTATATATAACATAAAAGAATAGAAGCAATGCAATAAATGCTATTGTTGCAAGTGAAACCTTCATTATTGGGCTACTTTAAGACATAATATCTGCTAAAATCTGCATCTACTTTGAGTATGTGTAATTGTTTATTCCAAATACAGGAAAATAAGGCTTATTATGAAAGCTTAATTGCGTTAAACACAAATATAGGTAACTTGTTGCATGAGTAGTCTTAAGGAAGACACAAGCTGTTGAGTGGAGTAAGTTATTCAAAATATTGATGACTTGGAGAGAGCAAACTATCTTATTTTATTCAAAGTTGTGCTAATTAATACACTTCCTGAGTAGTAAAGGCTGATGATATCAGAAGGTTTAACAAACCGATACTGTTAGTTCTCTTTGAAATCCCAGGCCTTTGCTGAGGACTGAATTATCAATGGTTTATATTTTTAAAATTTCATATCACTTTAACAGACATGATTTCCTAGTAGCTCATCCACACTCACATAAAGTATCATGCATGTTTATACTAAATATTGAAGCTAAGCAACTGTATAATTGGGAATGTTTCTGAATATGTAATGTGTACCTCTGATCCTCAACAGTAAAATGGATACAGGATTGGTTATTTGTTGCTATGTAAAAGTTACCCCAAACCATAGTAGTATAAAACAATCAGCATTTATAATATCACACATTTTATGGGTTAGGAATTTGGGAGCAGCTTAGCTGTGTGATTTTCGCTCAAGATTCCTCATGAAAAGCTGACCAACTCTCCTGGTGTTCCTGGGACTGAAGGAGTTACAACAATGTGGGCTTTCAGTTTTAGAATTGGGATATTCCTTGCTAAACTGGAAAAAGTTGGTCATGCAAACTGGATGCCTGGAATGCAGGAGTTTCAGTGCTAAAACACAAGAAAGTCCTGAGCAAATTGAGGCAAGCTGTTCACTTTACTCTTGAGATTGAAATCAAGATAAAGGTTGAGGCTACAGTCATCTGCAGGCTTGACTGGGCCTGCAGGATCCGTTTTCATACACAATCACATAGTAATTGGCAAGAGTCCTCAGTACTTTATCACCTGGGATTCTCCTAAGGGAAACTTGACTGTCCTCATGCCATGACAGTTAACTTACCCCAGAATGAATGTTCAAAGAGAGAAATAACAAAGGAGAAGTCACAATGCTTTTTTTTTTTTAATCTAACCTCAGATGTGTCATTTCTGTCTTACTTTATTCATTATTAGTGAATCACTAAATTTAGATTATGCACAAGGGGAAAAGAATTGAACTCCATCTCTTATAGGAACAAATATCAAAGAATTTGTGGACATATTTTAAAACTGCCACAGTAATGATGGTGCCTAATTATAGTTTGTTGTCAGTAGTAAATGAATTAATAAATGTAAAGACTTCAGAACTGTATTAGGTACAAGTACAAAACAGTTTACTAGTTAGTGTTTGATAATTTTCTGCTTTCCCTCAAATAAAAAAATAAGCTTTGTTTAACTCATGAAAACCATCCTGATTTTTTAAAATAAATCAATTACTCAGAAATTTGGCTTTAAAAATTTATTAGAAGCTAGAGTTAATGAACAAGAATTAAAATGCAAATTCAAATTACATATAAAGCTAACTGAAAAAAATGTTATTTATAAGAAATGTTGATGGCCATTTACATTTCTTTTTTTGTTTGGTTTTTAGTTTGTTTTTTTCCTTCAACTTTTTAAAATTTTGGGGTACATGTGCAGGTTTGTTATATAAGTAATGGTGTGCCATGGTGGTTTGCTGCACAGATCAACCTATCACTAAGGCATTAAGCCCAGCATCCATTAGCTATTCTTCCTGATGGTCTTCCTTCCCCAGTCCCAGTGAACAGGCTCCAGTGTGTGCTGTTCCTTGCCATGTGTCCATATATTCTCATTGTTGAGCTCTAACTTATAAGTGAGAACATGTGGTGTTTGACTTTCTGTTCCTGCATTAGTTTGCTGAGGATGATGGCTTCCAGCTCTATACATGTCTCTGCAAAGGACATGATCTTGTTCCTTTTTATGCCTGCATAATATTCCATGGTGTAAATGTACCATATTTTCTTTATCTACTCTATCTTTGATGGGCATTTGGATTGATTTCATGTCTTTGCTATTGTGAATACTGTTGGAATGAACACGCGCATGCATGTATCTTTATAATAGAATAATTTATATTCTTTGGGTATATACCAAGTAATGGGATTGCTGGGTCAAATGGTATTTCTGCCTCTAGGTCTTTGAGGAATCACCACACTGTCTCTCACAATGGTTGAACTGATTTACACTCCCACCAACAGTGTAAAAGTATTCCTTTTTCTCGGCAATCTCACCAGCATCTGCTGTTTCTTGACTTTTTAATAATTGCCATTCTGACTGGCATAACATGGTATCTCATTGTGGTTTTGATTTACTTTTCTCTGATGATCAGTTATGTTGAGCTTTTTTTCATGTTTGTTGGCCTTATGAATGTCTTCTTTTAAGAAGTGACTGTTCATGCTCTTGGTCCACTTTTTAATGGTTATTTTTTTCTTGTAAATTTCCTTAAGTTTCTTGTAGACTCTGGATATTAGACCTTTGTCAGATGGATAGATAGAAAAAAAACATTCTCCCATTCTGTAGGTGGTCTGTTCACTCTGAAGATAGTTTATTTTGCTCTGCACAAGCTCTTTAGTTCAATGAGATCCCATTTATCAATTTTTGCTTTTGTTGCTATTGCTTTTGGCATATTTGTCATAAAATCTTTGCCATTGCCTATGTCCTGAATGGTATTGTCTAGATTTTCTGCTAGGATTTTTATAGTTTTGGGTTTAAGTCTTTCATTCATATTGAGTTAATTTTTGTATAAGGGGTAAGGAACAGGTCCAGTTTTAATTTTCTGCACATGGCTAGCCAGTTCTCCCAGCACCATTTATTAAACAGGGAACCCTTACCCCATTGCTTGTTTTTGTCAGGTTTGCTGAAGATCAGATGGTTATAGGTGTGTGGTCTTATTTCTGAGTTCTCTATTCTGTTTCATTGGCCTATATGTATGTTTTTGTACTAGTACCATGTTGTTTTCATTACTATAGCCTTGTAGTGTAGTTTGAAGTCAGATATTATAATGCCTCCAGCATTGTTATTTTTGCTTAGGATTTTCTTAGCTATGCAGGCTCTTTTTTAATTCCACATGAATTTTAAAATAGTTTCTCCTAATTCTGTGAAGAATGTCAATGGTAGTTTAATAGTTAATTTAAATAGCATTAAATCTATAAATTACTTTAGGCATTATGGCCATTTTCACAATATTGATTCTTCCTACCCATGAGCATGGAATATTTTTCCATTTGTTTGTGTCTTCTGATTTCTTTGAGCAGTAGTTTGTAGTTCTCCTTGAAGAGTTCCTTCACTTCCTTTGTTAGCTGTATTCTGAGGTATTTTTTCCTCTCTGTAGAAATTGTGAATGTCAGTTCATTCATAATTTGGCTCTCTGCTTGCCTCTTGGTGTATAGAAAGGCTAGTAATTATTGCACACTAATTTTGTATCCTGAGAATTTCCTAAATTTGCATGTCAGCTTAAGATACTTTGGGGCTGAGACAATGGGGTTTTCTAGATACAGGATTATGTCATCTGCAAAAGTTGACTTCCTCTCTTCCTATTTGAATACCCTTTCTCTCTTTCTCTTGCCCAATTGCCCTGGCCAGATCTTCCAATACTATGTTGAATAGGAGTGGAGAGAGAAGGCCTCCTTGTCTGTGTCAATTTTCAGAAGGAATGCTTCCAACTTTTGCCCATTCAGTATACTGTTGACTGTGGGTTTGTCATATATGGCTCTTATTATTTTAAGGTACAGTCCTTCAATACCTAGTTTATTGAGAGTTTTTAACATAAAGAGATGTTGAATTTTATTGAAGGTCTTTTCTGCATCTGTTGGGATAATCATGTGTTTTTTCTTTAGTTCTCTTTATGTGATGAATTACATTTATTGATTTGCATGTGTTGAACCAAACTTGCATCCTGTGGATGAAGCGACCTTGATCATGGCAGATAAGCTTTTTGATGTGCTGCTGGAATTGGTTTGTCAGTATTGTATTGAGGGTTTTTGCATTTATGTTCATCAAGGATGTTGGCCTGAGGTTTTCGTTTTTTGTTGTATTCCTTCCAACTTCTGACATCAGGATACTGCTGGTCTCATACAAATAATTTAGGGAGGAGTCCATCCTTTTCAATTGTTTGGAATAGTTTCAGTAAAAATTGTACCAGCTCTTCTTTGTACCTCTTGTAGAATTCAGCTGTGAACCCATCTGATCCTGGGCTTTTTTGGGTTGTTGGTAGGATATTTATTACTGCCTCCATTTCAGAATTTGTTATTGATCTATTCAGGGGTTCAATTTCTTTCTCATTCAGTTTTGAGAGGGTGCATGTTCCAAGGAGTTTATCGAACTCTTCTAGATTTTCTAGTTTGTCTGCATATAAGTGTTTATAGTATACTCTGATGGTTGTGTTTGTATTTCTGCCAGGTCATTGCTGATATCCCCTTCTCATTTTTGATTTTGTCTATTTGGTTATTCTCTATTTTCTTTTTTATTAGTCTAGATAGCAGTCTATTATATTATTTTTTGCAAGAAATCAGCTCCTGGATTTGTTGATTTTTGAAGGGCTTTCATGACTCTATCTCCTCTACTTCTGCTCTGATCTTTATTATTTCTTGTCTTCTGCTAGTTTTGGGGTTTGTTTGCTCTTGGTTCTCTAGTTCTTTTAGTTGGGATGTTAGGTTGCTGATTTGAGATCTTTCTAGATTTTTGATGTGGGAATTTAGTGCTATAAATTTCCCTCTTGACACTGCTTTAGCTGCATCCCAGAGACACTGGTATGTTGTCCTATTGTTCTTATTAGTTTCAAAGAACTTGTTGATTACTGCCTTAATTTCATTATTTACCCAGGAGTAATTCAGGAGCAGGTTGTTCAATTTTGATGTAGTTGGGTGGTTTTGAGTGAGTTTCATAATCTTGAGTTCTAATTTGATTGTGTTGTGGCCTGAGAGACTGTTATAATTTCAGTTATTTTGCATTTGCTGAGGAGTGTTTTACTTCTGATTATGTGATCAATTTTAGAGTAAGTGCTACGTGGAGATGAGAAGAATGTATATTCTGTTGTTTTGGCATGGAGAGTTCTGTAGATATCTATCAGATCCACTTGATCCAGAGCTATGTTTAGCTCTTGAATAGATTTGTTAATTTTCTGTCTTGATGATCTGTCTAGTATAGTCAGTGGGGTGTTAAAGTTTCCAAATATTATTGTCTGTGAGTCTGTTTCTGTAAAGGTGTCTAAGAACTTGCTTTATGAATCTGGGTGCTCCTGTATTAGGTAAATATATATTTAACATAGTTAGCTCTTCTTGTTGTATTAAACACTTTACTGTTGTGTAATGCTCTTCTTTGTCTTTTTCGCTCTTTGCTGGTTTAAATCTGTTTTGTCAGAAACTAGGATTGCAATCTCTGCTTCTGCCTATTTTCCATTTGCTTGGTAAATTTTACTCCATTCCTTTATTTTGAGCATATGTGTGTCTTTGCATGTGAGATGGATCTCTTGAACACAGCATACTGATGGATCTTGACTCTTTATCCAGCTTGCCAGGCTGTGTCTTTTAATTGGGGCATTTATCCCTTTACATTTAAGGTTAATATTGTTGCATGTGAATTTCATGCTGTCATGATGTTCGCTGGTTACTTTGCAGACTTGTTGATGTGTGTGCTTCACAGTGTCACTGGTCTGTTTACTTCAGTGTGGTTTTGTAGTGGCTGGTAACAGTCTTTCCTTTCCATATTTAGTGCTTCCTTCAGGAGCTCTTGCAAGGCAGGCCTGGTGGTGATAAATTCCCTCAGCATTTGCTTGTCTGAAAGGAATCTTATTTCTCCTTCGCCTATAAAGCTTAGTTTGGCAGCATATGAAATTCTAGGTTGAAATTTCTTTTCTTTTTTTTATTATACTTTAAGTTCTAGGGTACATATGAGGTTTTATTATATAGGTATACATATGCCATGTTGGTTTGCTGCACCCATCAACTTGTCATTTACATTAGGTATTTCTCCTAATGCTATCCCTCCCCCAGCCTCCCACACCATGACGGGCCCTGGTGCGTGATGTTCCCCGCCCTGTGTCCAAGTGTTCTCATTGTTCAATTTCCACCTAAGAGTGAGAATATGCGGTGTTTGGTTTTCTGTCCTTGTGATAGTTTGCTGAGAATGATGTTTTCCAGCTTCATCCATGTCCCTGCAAAGGACATGAACTCATCCTTTTTTATGGCCACATAGTATTCCATGGTGTATATGTGTCACATTTTCTTAATCCAGTCTTTCATTGATGGACATTTGGGTTGGTTCCAAGTCTTTGCTATTGTGAATAGTGCCACAATAAACATACATGTGCATGTGTCTTTATAGTAGCATGATTTATAATCCTTTGGGTATATATTCAGTGATAGGATCACTGGGTCAAATGGTATATCTAGATCTAGATCCTTGAGGTATCACCACATTGTCTTCCACAATGGTTGAACTAATTTACACTCCCACCAACAGTGTAAAAGCATTCCTGATTCTCTATATCTTCTCTGGCATCTGTTGTTTCCTGACTTTTTAATGATCACCATTCTGACTGCTGTGAGGTGGTGTCTCTTTGTGGTTTTGATTTGCATTTCTCTGATGGCCAGTGATGATGAGCATTTTTTGATGTGTCTGTTGGCTGCATAAATGTCTTCTTTTGAGAAGTGTCTGTTCATATCCTTTGCCTACTTTTGATATGGTTGTTTTTTTCTTGTAAATTTGTTTAAATTCTTTATAGATTCTGGATATTAGCCCTTTGTCAGATGGGTAGATTGCACATACTTTCTCCTATTCTGTAGGTTGCCTGTTCACTCTGATGGTAGTTTCTTTTGCTGTGCAGAAGCTCTTTAGTTTAATTTGATCTCATTTGTCAATTTTGGCTTTTGTTGCCATTGCTTTTGGTGTTTTGGTCATGATGCCCTTGACCATGCCTATGTCCTGAGTGGTATTGCCTAGGTTTTCTTCTAGGGTTTTTATGGTTCTAGGTCTAACATTTAAGTCTTTAATCCATCTTGAATTAATTTTTGTATAAGGTGTAAGGAAGGGATCCAGTTTCAGCTTTCTACATATGGCTAGCCAGTTTTCTCAGCACCATTCATTAAATAGGGAATCCTTTCCCCATTTCTTGTTTCTGTCAGGTTTGTCAAAGATCAGATGGTTGTAGATGTGTGGTGTTATTTCTGAGGACTCTGTTCTGTTCCATTGGACTATATCTCTGTTTTGGTACCAGTACCATGCTTTTTTGGTTACTGTAGCCATGTGGTATATTTTAAAGTCAGGCAGCGTGATGCCTCCAGCTTTGTTATTTTGGTTTAGGATTATCTTGGCTATGTGGGCTCTTTTTTGGTTCCATATGAACTTTAAAGTAGTTTTTTTTCCAATTCTGTGAAGAAAGTCATTGGTAGCTTGATGGGGATGGCATTGAATCTCTAAATTACCTTGGGCAGTATGGCCATTTTCATGATATTGATTCTTCCTATCCATGAGCATGGAATGTTCTTCCATTTGTTTGTGTCCTCTTTTATTTCATTGACCAGTGGTTTGTAGTTCTCCTTGAAGAGGTCCTTCACATTCCCTTGTAAGTTGGATTCCTATGTATTTTATTCTCTTTGTAGCAACTGTGTATGGGAGTTCACTCATGATTTGGTTCTCTGTTTGTCTGTTATTGGTGTATAGGAATGGTTTTGATTTTTGCACATTGATTTTTGTATCCTGAGACTTTGCTGAAGTTGCTTATCAGCTTAAGGAGATTTTGGGCTGAGATTATGGGGTTTTCTAAATATACAGTCATGTCACCTGCAAACAGGGACAATTTGACTTCCTCTTTTCCTAATTGAATACCCTTTATTTCTTTCTCTTGCCTGATTGCCCTGGCAGGAACTTCCAACACTATATTGAATAGGAGTGGTGAGAGAGGGCATCCTTGTCTTGTGCCAGTTTTCAAAGGGAATGCTTCCAGCTTTTGCCCATTCAGTATGATATTGGCTATGGGTTTGTCATAAATAGCTCTTAGTATTTTGAGGTACGTTCCGTCAATACCTAGCTTATTGAGAGTTGTTAGCATGAATGGCTGTTGAATTTTGTTGAAGCCATTTGCTGCATCTATTGAGATAATCATGTGGTTTTTGTCATTGGTTCAGTTTATGTGATGGATTACATTTATTGATTTGCATATGTCAAACCAGCCTTGCATCCCAGGGATGAAGCTGACTTGATTGTGGTGAATAAACTTTTTGATGTGCTGCTAGATTCTGTTTGCCAGTATTTTATTGAGGATTTTTGCATTGATGTTCATCAGGGATATTGGTCTAAAATTCTCTTTTTTTGTTGTTGTTGTGTCTCTGCCAGGCTTTAGTATCAGGATGATGCTGGCCTCATAAAATGAGTTAGGGAGGTTTCCCTCTTTTTCTATTGATTGGAGTAGTTTCAGAAGGATTGGTACCTGCTCCTCTTTGTACCTCTGGTAGAATTCGGCTGTGAATCTGTCCGGTCCTGGACTGTTTTTGGTTGGTAGGCTATTAATTATTGCCTCAATTTCAGAGCCTGTTATTGGTCTATTCAGGGATTCAACTTCTTCCTGGTTTAGTCTTTGGAGGGTGTATGTGTCCAGGAATTTATCAATTTCTTCTGGATTTTCTAGTTTATTTGCATAGAGGTGTTTATAGTATTCTCTGATGGTAGTTTGTATTTCTGTGGGATTGGTGGTGATATCCCCTTTATCATTTTTTATTGCATCTATTTGTCTCTTCTGTCTTTCCTTCTTTATTAGTCTTGCTAGCAATCTATAAATTTTGTCAGTCATTTCAAAAAATCAGCTCCTGGATTCCTTGATTTTTTTGAAGGCTTTTTGTGTCTCTATCTCCTTCACTTCTGCTCTGATCTTAGTTATTTCTTGCCTTCTCCTAGCTTTTGAATTTGTTTGCTCTTGCTTCTGTAGTTCTTTTAATTGTGATGTTACTGTGTTGATTTTAGATCTTTCCTGCTTTCTCTTGTGTGCATTTAGTGCTATAAATTTCCCTCTACACACTGTTTTAAATGTGTCCCAGAGATTCTGGTATGTTGTGTCTATGTTCTTATTGGTTTCAAAGAACATCTTTATTTCAGCCTTCATTTTGTTATTTACCCAGTAGTAATGCAGGAGCAGGTTGTTCAGTTTCCATGTAGTTGAGTGGTTTTGAGTGAGTTTCTTAATTCTGAGTTCTAATTTGATTGCACTGTGGTTTCAGAGACAGTTTGTTGTGATTTCTGTTTATTTTCATTTGCTGAGGAGTGCTTTACTTTCAATTATGTGGTCAATTTTAGAATAAGTGTGATGTGGTGCTGAGAAGAATGTATAGTCTGTTGATTTGGGGTGGAGAGTTCTGTAGATGTCTATTACGTCTGCTTGGTGCAGAGCTGAATTCAAGTCCTCGATATCCTTGTTAACCTTCTGTCTTGTTGATCTGTCTAATATTGACAGTGTGGTGTTAAAGTCTCCCATTATTATTGTGTGGGAGTCTAAGTCTCTTTGTAGGTCTCTAAGGACTTCCTTTATGAATCTGGGTGCTCCTGTATTAGGTACATATATATTTAGGATAGTTAGCTCTTCTTGTTGAATTTATAATGGCCTTCTTTGTCTCTTTTGATCTTTGTTGGTTTAAAGTCTGTTTTATCAGAGACTAGGATTGCAACCCCTCCTTTTTTTGCTTTCCATTTCTTTGTTAGACTTCCTCCATCCCTTTATTTTGAGCCTATGTGTCTCTCTGCATGTGAGATCGGTCTCCTGAATACAGCACACTGATGGGTCTTGATTCTTTATCCAATTTGCCAGTCTGTGTCTTTTAATTGGGACATTTAACCCACTTACTTTTAAAGTTAATATTGTTTTGTGTGAATTTGGTCCTGTCATTATGATGTTAGCTGGTTATTTTGCCCATTAATTGATGCAGTTTCTTCATAGCATTGATGATCTTTACAATTTGGCATGTTTTTGCAGTGGCTGGTACCAGTTATTCCTTTCCATGTTCAGTGCTTCCTTCAGGAGCTCTTGTAAGGCAGGCCTGGTGGTGACAAAATCCCTCAGCATTTACTTGTCTATAAAGGATTTTGTTTCTCCTTCACTTATGAAGCTTAGTTTGGCTGGATATGAAATTCTGGGTTGAAAATTCTTTTCTTTAACAATGTTGAATATTTGCCCCACCCCCACTCTCCTCTGGCTTGTAGGTTTTCTGTGAGATATCTGCTGTTAGTCTGATGGGCTTCCCTTTGTAGGTAACCTGATCTTATTCTCTGGCTACCCTTAACATTTTTTTCTTCGTTTCAACCTTGGTCACTCTGATGATTATGTGACTTTGGGTTGCGCTACTTGGGGAGTATCTTAGTGGTGTTCTCTGTATTTCCTGAATTTAAATGTTGGCCTGTCTTGCTAGGTTGAGGACTTTTTTTGGATAATATCCTGAAGAGTGTTTTCCAACTTGGTTCCATTCTCCCTGTCACTTTCAGGCACACAAATCAAACGTAGATTTGGTCTTTTCACATAGTCCCATATTTCTTGGAGGCGTTGTTTGTTTCTTTTTACTCTTCTTTCTCTAAACTTCTTGTCTTGCTTTATTTCATTAATTTGATCTTCAATCACTGATACCCTTTCTCTGGTTTCTCCCCATCTTTGTGGTTTTATCTAACTTTGGTCTTTGATGTTGGTGACATACAGATGGGGTTTTGGTGTGGATGTCCTTTTTGTTGATGTTGATGCTATTCCTTTCTTTTTGTTAGTTTTCCTTCTAACAGGTCCCTCAGCAGCACGTCTGTTGGAGTTCACCAGCGGTCCACTCCAGACCCTGTTTGCCTGGGTATCACCAGCTGAGGCTGCAGAACAGCAAATATTGCAGAACAGCAAACACTGCTCCCTGATCCGTCCTCTGGAAGCTTCAACCCAGAGGGGCACCCGCCTGTATGAGGTGTCTCTCGGTCCATACTGGGAGGTGTCTCCCAGTTAGGCTACTTGGGGGTCAGGGACTCACTTGAGGAGGCAGTCTGTCCATTCTCAGTGCTCAAACACCATGCTGGGAGAACCACTGCTCTCTTCAGAGCTGTCAAACAGGGACTTTTAAGTCTGCAGAAGTTTCTGCTGCTTTTTGTTCAGCTATGCCCTGCCCACGGAAGTGGAATCTATAGAGACAGTAGGCCTTGTTTAGTTGCATTGGGCTCTGCCCAGTTCGAGCTTCCTGGCCGCTTTGTTTACCTACTAAAGCCTCAGCAATGGTGGACGCCCTTCCCCCCACCAGGCTGCTGCCCCGCAGGTTGATCTCAGACTGCTGCACTAGCAGTGTGAAAGGCTCTGTGGGCATGGGACCCGCACGGGAGAGAATTTCCTGGTCTACTGGTTGCTAAGACTGTGGAAAAAGCACAGTATTTGGGCGGGAGTGTCCCATTTTTCCAGGTGCAGTCTGTCACGGCTTCCTTTGGCTAGGAAAGGCAAATCCCCCGGCCCCTTGCACTTCCCAGGTGAGGCGATGCCCTGCCCTGCTTTGGCTCATCCTTCGTGTGCTGCACCCACTGTCCAACCAGTCCCAGTGAGATGAACCAGGTACCTCAGTTGGAAATGCAGAAATCACCCATCATCTGCGTCAATCACGCTTGGAGCCGCAAACCAGAGCTGTTCCTATTCAGTCATCTTGGAATGGAAGCCAGAAATTCTTTTCTTTAAGAATGTTGAATATTGGCTCCCAATTTCTTCTGGCTTGTTATGTTTACATTGAAAAGGTTCACTTTTAGCCTGATGGGCTTCCCTTTGTAGGTAACTTGGTCTTTCTTTCTGGCTGAGTTTAACATTTTTTTTTCACTTTGACATTGAAGAATCTGATGATTATATGTCTTGGGGTTGATCCTCTCCTGGAGTAGCTTAATGGGGTTCTCTGGATTTCCTGAATATGAATGTTGGCCTGTCTCACTAGGTTTGGGAAGTTCTCCTGGATGATATCCTAAAGTATGTTTTCCAACTTGGTACCTTTCTCCCCATCTCTTTCAGGTACCCCAATGAGTCATAGGTTCAGTCTTTTTACATAGTCCCATATTTCTTGGAGATTTTGTTCACTGCTTTTTGTTCTTTTTTCTCTATTGTTGTCTGCCTGTCTTATTTCAGAAAGATAGTCTTTAAGCTCTGATGTTAAATTCTTCCCCTTAGTCTATTCTTCTGTTGATACTTGTGATTGCATTGTGAAGTTCTTGTGTTGTGTTTTTCAGCTTCATCAGGTCAGTTATGCTTCTCTCTAAATTGACTATAATATTTATCAGCCCCCCTTTTTTTAATCGTAATTCTTACCTTCTTTGTATTGGCTTACAACATGCTCCTTAAACTCAGTGAAGTTTATTATTACCCACTTTCTGAAGCCTATTCAATTCATCCATCTCAGCCTCTGCCCAGCTCTGTACCCTTGCTTGAGGTGATGCAGTCATTTGGAGGAGTAGAGGCACACTGGCTCTTTGAGTTTTCAGTATTTTTGCCTTGATTGTTTCTCATCTTTGTGGCCTTATCTACCTTTAATTTTTGAGGTTACTGACCTTCGATTAGGGTTTTTGTGGGGTCTTTTTTTGTTGATGTTGTTGCTTTCTGTTTTGTTTGTTTCTTTCTTTGTTTCTCCTTTAGCAATCAGTTTGCTTTTTCGTAGAGCCGCTGCTATTTGCTGGGGGTCCATTTCAGACCCTAGTCCTCTCAGTCCCTCCCACACCTGGAGGTAGCACCAGTGAAGGCTGTGAAATAGAAAAGATGACAGCCTGTTCTTTTCTCTGGGAGCTCCGTCTCAGGGGGAAACTGAACTAATGCCAGCTAGGACACTTCTGTAGGAGGTGTCTGGAGAGCCCTGTTGGGTGGTCTTACCCAATCGGTAGGAACAGTTTCAGGGACCTGGAAAGACGAAGTTGGCTGAACCACAGGGTCAGCAGCTGCCCCTCTCCCTAGGGACTCCATCCCAGGGAGAGATTAGAGTTCTGCCTATAACCATGACTGTAGTTGCTGAAATTCCTGCAGGGAGGTCCCACCCAGTGAGGAGGGATGGATCAGGGTCCCACTTAAAGAAACAGACTGGCCATGATCAGGAACAACAGCTGTGCTGTGTTGTGGGAAATTACTCCAAGTCCCTGGTGTTGGCAGACTAGAGGGCCTGAGGAATGGCAGATATGGTAGCTGCTCCTCCCCCTGAGAACTTGTTCTGTCTCATGTCTCATGCCATCTCTAGCTTGCTGCCACTGGCTGGCTGGCATTCTAACTCAGTGTGTCTTAACTTGTGAGGTGCTGTGGGAGTGTGGCCCACAGAATGATGCCACTTAGCTCCCTGGATGCAGCCCCCTTCTAGGGGGAATGCACAGGATCTCCCACCTTGCTGGAATTCCTGGGCCAGAGTATGCAAAACTCCTGGGTTTCCCAAGCAACCAAGTGAGGGGCTGCCCCACTGAGACACCACACAGCTCTGTGCTTCAGACCCAAGGATGGTGACATGGGCTCACAAGGGAATCTCCTGATCGCAGATTGCAAAGATATGTAGGAAAAACATGTTTTCCTGGGCAGGGTCGCAGAATCCCTCACTGACTCCCTTGGCTGGGGTGGGGGCTGCTACCCTGTCTCTGTGCCACTCCCAGGTGGGCCATAACCCCAACCTAGTTTTCCTTGATCTTGGTGTGTTGAGTCCTCTGCCTAGTCAGTCCCAATGTGAGAACCTGGATACCTCAGTTGAAGGATACCTCAGTTGAACGGCAAGACTTTCACTTGTCGTTTTGTGAAAGTCTCAAACCCAGCTGCTTCTAAGTGGCCATCTTGGCCCCTCCGCCAGCCATCTATATTTCTAAACAGATGATCATCTATCTAAATGGATGCTAGATTGTATAATAATTTGGTCATTTCTAGGAACTCTCAGGAACTTTATTTAGAACTCAAGGATAGCAGAACCACTGTATTATTTCACTCTGTCTTCACTAATCTGGAATTTTGCTCCATCAGTTATCTCTTTTCTTCCTAATTTCTTTAGAGCTAAAGAAAATAAACCAAAAATCATTAATCTTTCCTTAAATACATTATTTCTTTGAACTGCATGGGTTTCAAGTAATAACTATGAAACCTCAAAATACTTGCCAAATATCATAAATCCTTCAGAAGAAAGTTACCTGAATCAGCTCTTTGCCAAAAAATATAGCCAAAGAATGCAAAGTATGATCCCAGCAATTGCCAAACTACAAACTTAGATCCTGACACAAGACTCTCATGGCTTCTTCCTCCTTTAGAGCTTCAAAATCTTCCTGAGAAATAATCTGGAAATACTATATGACAACTACATGCAGAATAAGAAATGCCAGAGGTATTCTTGGGTAAAATTAAACAAAAAACACTATATTATGCAGGATAAATTAGATGAGTGAAGCAATCCACTGTGATATTGTCTATATTCCCATGTCTATGTTTCTTCATAATTACGTAATTCGGTTTTGTAATACATTAGCAAATCAGGAATTAAGGAGAGTTTGACTATTACATTAAAACTGACAAAAGGAAATATTACGCCTTAAATTACTGTGCTTTCCCAAATTGTACTTTAAGAACAAATGCATGTTAATGTGTACACTGAGAACAAATTGTTCATAGAAATAAAAGATGACAAATAAAATGAAGGAATCCCTTTTCTTTTGAAAATTTACAGTACATATTAAAAGTTCTGACAAGTTCAATGGAAAGGAGACCTACTGAAGTTGTTCAATGTTTAAAATAAGCAAAGTTTTTATACAAAACTTTGTATTAATATATCTGTTAAATAACCAGTTTCAAAATTGTTGGAAATAAAGTGGAAAACAGGCAAATTAAAATATGTTCATCTGAATGAAAATACTGTAGAGGACATTTAATACTATTTTTATATAACTTCATTTGCTAATGATTTATGTTTTAGTGTCCTCTCTCATACATTGACTACAATGACATAGTATTGACACTAGCTCAAAGTGAAATGATTCTTGCTTCCCTAAACTTAGGAATATACTAGAACCCCCAGTGCTTGTTTGAAGGCAACAGTATATGGCCTTGTTTTGAAGAAGGCTAGCTGTATATGAGTTATTCCATATAGGATAACAATCAATCAACTCAGTTGCATTCTTCATTTAGGCAATTGTGTTAGAGTTACAAAGAGAAAATAGATTATTTAATCTCTGGCTTCCAGAAAAAGAAACACTAAGCAAATTTTCCAGTTTTCATAAATGTGCTGTGCATCTCCGACTAGATGGTTGATAGAGTGACCTTTAACACATTATCATTCTTGCATATTTTTATAATAAATCTCCAAAAGTAAAGTTAACCTATTTTTCCTCTTCCTTGCAACTTCAATGAACTTGACTAGTATATTCTTCCACTAGATCCTGTGAGTCTCTCTTGTATTTTTTTGCACCCGTTTCTCTTGTATTTTTTGCACCATTAACTGTCTTAAGAGATTAGTTAGACATAGTCAATTAATCTCCAAAAATGGTACCAAAAATATGCAATGTAGAAAGAATAGTCTCTTCAAAAAATGTTACTGGGAAAACTGAATATCCACATGTAAAAGAATGAAATTAGACCTTTATCTTAGACATTTCACAAAAATCAAGTGAAATAGTTTAAAAAATACTTAAATCTAAGACCTGAAACCTTAAAAATATTAAAAGCATACACAGGGAAAATGTCCTTGATATTGGACTTTACAATTATTTTTTGGATATGATACCAAAAGCACAGGTAACAAAAGTAAAATTTTAAAAAAATGAGAATACGGGAAATTTCAAAAAATAAGCACAGTGAAGGAAACAATCAATGAACAGAAAAGGAAACCTATGGAATGAAAGAAAATATTCGCACACCATCTATCTGATAGAGGCCTAACATCCAAAATTAAGGGAAAATATATAGAAGTCAATGTCAAAAAAAAATATTTAAAAATGGCCAAAAGGCCTGAATAGACTTTTTTTTTTTCAAATAAGACATGCAAATGGCCAAGAGGTATATAAAAAAGCATTCAACGGCACTAATTCTAATCATCAAGAAATTGCAAATCAAAACCTCCATATCATCTCACACCTGTTAGCATGGTTATTACCATAAGGTCAAAAGATAGGGAGAAAGTTAAAAAAAAAAAAAAAAGGAAACCCTTAAGTGTTCTAACTATGCACACGCACACACATACACAAAAAAGAGTAAGTAGAAGAAGTGATGGATGTGCTAATTAGCTTGATGGTGGTAATCATTTCATAGTGTATATGTATATCAAAACATCACATCGTACACTTCAAATACAGACAATTTATATTTGCCAAGTATACTGCAATAAAGCAGAGGGGAAAAAGGATAAATATCAAAAGTATTATGTAACAGGAAACAAGCCATGCCAAATTACACGTTATGGAATTGGGACATAATAGTAAAAGAAAATAATTTATAAGAAAAGTAGAAAAGAGAAATAAATTAACACATTTTAAATACTACCATGAATATGATCTTAATGTAGCTTCTATTACTTTAACAATTAGAAAAATAAATGCCCTTAAAACATTCCAAAACATTCTTATCTTTCAACATATTGATTTGAGCATCTCTTAAAAGGAATCCCCAGTCTACCATAGGTTCTTATATTACTACTATGGTGTGAATGTGTTCCCTAAAATTAATGTGTTGGAAATTTGGCCCCCAGTATATGGAGGTAGGGCTTAATAGAGGTGTTTAGATCATGGGGCACCAACCTCAGAAATGAAATTATGACATTATTGTGAATGTAGGTTCATTATTATGAGAGTTGTTTTTTTATGAAAGGACGAGTTTGTCCCCACCTCGGTCTCTGGTACCGTCTCTTTACCGTTTCTTCATGGCATGGCACAGCAAGCATCCCTTTATTAGGTGCCGGTCTCTCAATCTCAGACTTTCCAGCCTCCAGAACTGTGCATCAATAAATTTCTGTTTATTATAAATTACCCAATCTCAGGTATTCTGATATAGCAGCACAAAGTGGACTAATGCAATTACCTTTTGTATATCTGAGTTAGGATAGTTTTCTATTTGACTGTTTCAAAGAAGAGATGCTTAACCAGTTAGAGACTGCCTTGTTGGAAAAGATGTCCCAAAGATCTCAGCACAGCACATAACACATGGTAAATGACAAACATTCATTTCAATAGAAATATGATAGACAAATGAGTTGGCAAGAAACTCCCACTCAAAAGGGAGGCTTTCAAGTGAAAACATTACTGCTGAAAATAAATATTAACATTGTCATATTTTATATTCACTTGTCTCCTTTTAATTGTCTAAAGAATGAGCAAAACAAGCCCTAATGTGGCACACAGTATCTACTCTCGTCTCCAGATTATCTCTACATAGATATAAAGAATGAAAGATATTAACATTCTCATACATTAGTCATAGCGTGATTGAGGAAGATGAATATGTCATCCCACCAAAAACGGAAAGATTGCTGAGGTTGTCAGAGAGAACTTGATTAGCTTGCATCTGAAACTTGCTCAATTTGGATGTTCATGAGCTATACTGTCAGATTAAAGACAGATGCTCCGTTTGAGTACACAGGCAAAGATAATATACACACAAATGTACCATCAATCCAGATCGATGAATATTTTTTCAGTATATAATCACATTCAAAAGTACATGAACTGCCTTCTTCCTGCTGTGTGGGTTGCTTATTACTAGAAAACAGATGCAACCCTTCTCTTGAGTACTGAACCAAAGAAGCAATGCCCTCCCAAATAACATATTGACAAGATAAACTTATTTCTGGATATGTCAAAAAAAAAGGTAGAGGTTCTATTTGTTATCAAAGATTTGGGGTTGAGAAAAGTTAAAAGTTAGATTATTTTGTATTCTTTCTCTGGCTGATTGTACCTTTACTACACCTAAGAGTAATCACAGTATTATAGATAATAAAATGGGCCAAGGGACATTATAGGTTAGGCTCAGACACATGATTTTGATTTTTTAAGGCTCACGAGATTCACTCTTATTTAATTGAAAAATATTCATTTTTATAATGTATAAGAGTCAATCAGAGCAGAGAGTCTTTCGAACAAATGCAACTCTCTGAAAAAATTATGTCATACATTAGGAGAGAATCAGAAAACTTTTAAAAACAAATTTGGATCTTGCATGGGTAGGGTTGAGGGAGTTTACTATTCTTGACAAAAGCTTTATTTTGACTTTTGAAGTTTCTATTTCGTTTTAAAATTTGAGATGTCTAAGATTACAATCAAGGAGCAAATATCATAATAAAAATAATAGGCATTCTTAATCAGATTTATTTTATGTCTATGTGTAAAGATACTGCCTCAGCCACATGGGCTAATTTTGGGTGATTTTTAAAAGTAAATCTGTGTATTGCTTACTTATCTACAATTGCCTATTGAAAGGAAAATTGCTCCTATTCATTTTCTTGCATCTCAAGGTAAAAAGGGGCTATGCAATCACTCATGAGATATGATTTTAATCTTTTCAAGAAGGAGAATGTTCTTAAATTGCGTGGGGTAATATGCACATTAGTTATGGAAAATTAGTTTGGTGATATGGATTTCTCTTTTCCAAGTAGGAATTTTATGCAACAATGTAATGCATAAAGTATATTCTCTAGTATGATGTATTTTTAGAGACAGAGATAATAGGCAGATAGCATTAGGCTGCATGATTTGTGGGTAATGGTATGTTTACAGTGAGTCCAAAGGCACCTGTGTCTCTTTTAGTTTCTTTATTTGGCACGCATCAGCAGATGGGATTGTCAAGCACCTCATGAGATATTAGAACACCCATACTCAATAAACTTGTTAATAACATCTGTTAATGTAATTATAAAGAATATGTACCTCTATTAAATGAGTTACTAAATAAGTCAATTTTCAGCTCTACTATGAGAGATTTTGTTTTGGAAGTTTGACAAATATATTTTTCACAATGACTTTGGGAAACCTGGTGGCGTTTAGAAATGTTTGCATGGTATATTTGAACAGCTACTATCCTCTTGCTAGAATAAAATTTCCCTAGCCTATAGTGAAGGTTGAGATAATTTATTTTTGTTTATTTGTACTTTTTTAAAACCAAGTTGACTAGATAATACATATATATCAATCTCGGAATGTTTTAAGTGAAGATATTTTAAATAAGCCCAACTACAAGTTGAGTAACTAAGAAAGAGAAATTTACTTTTTGCAAGAGTGCTGATTTATGTAAAAGTTATGGAATAAAGACTTGTTATGGACTGAATTATGTTCCTCCCCTGCCCAGAATTCATATGTTGAAGTCCTAACTTCCAATGTGATATTTGGAGATGAGACCTTTGAGAAGAAATTAGAGTCAGATGAGGTCATGAGGGTGGGGCCCTCATGATGAGATTAGTGACCTTATAAGAAGAATGACAGAGAGAGAGACAGAGAGATTATTCTCTCCTCACTATGTGAGGACACAGCAGGAAAGCAGTCTATAATGACTACATCATATCTTACCAAGTATGTCTCTTACAAAAAGTTTATATGCATCAAAAGGGTTTATGATATTATCATTACCTGCAATAATAAACTCCATGATCATTATCCACTCTGTACAATAGTTGTCACAAAGTTGGTATGTTGTGACAGTTTTGTTTTGTATTGTTAAAACAAGAGTTATGAATTTCTAGCCCCTCCACCTTTTATGTTATTTGTAATAAATTCATATAAAACTAAATAACAAAGTAGTAAATTTATTGAAGTTATAATAGTTTCTTCCAATCCTTCACACACATACACACACACACACACACACACACACACACACACGCCTTTAAATTTGTTTCTTCTAAAATTAAAGCATTCTTAAATATCTCTTTATCCATTTGGAAAATAAACTTCAAGTTGTGCTCTGTGTGGATCTGTGGGTGTCCTAGACACATAGTGAGCTTCAATGTGTTGGAAAGCACTGACACTGGAGCTGGAGTACTTGCCTTGCAGTGGGTCTGTTGCTTTCTAACTAGATTACTTGGACAGCTTACTAATGTCATAAGACTCAGTTTCCTCATTTGCAAAATGAAGATAATTACAGTGCAGGCTACCGACATTTATTGTAATGATTAAATAAATCAATGCTTATCAGAGATTTAGAGCACTATGTAGCAAGTGGTAGGCAATCGTTAAATACCAGCTATTATTACTATCGCAGTTAGCAAAAGAACCAGTCTAAATATGACTTTCAGTTGAAAATCTTTAGGTTTTTCCAGTAACTATTATTTATTTCTAGTTCTATGCTAACTTTTGTAGGTTATGTGAATATTTTATTGATTATTATAACCAAAGGTAATGATTAGACTAGTTAAGATTGCCATACTGTAAGCTCCAGGAGGATAGGGACTATGTCTATTTATTTCACCTTTTCAACCACAGCACCTACCGCCAAACCTGGTACATATTAAGACATAGTAAACATTTGTTAATGGAGAGTTGTGGATCACTTGTAGTGAGACAGAATTCTACTATACTCATCTACCAAGGTTGAGCTTTAACTCAAACATCAAATCATTTGTGAGAAACACTAAAATGTTTAGGTTTTGTTTTTGGGTCTTGGATCCAAATGGTTAGGCCTGTGCTCTAAGCCAACAATAATTTTTTAAAAATCTTTCATCAAACAATTGTATCTTTATGAATGCATAAACAGTTAGGAATGGATCTTCCATTTAAACAGCCTTGAGAAATACACTTAATTGGTTTAAAAATATTTTAACTTTGGATTTATTTCACATATGTTCTTATTTCTCCTTTCAGTTTTAGCCACATTAAATTATCTTTATTCTTACTGCATATGTACAGTCCACAAGAGAAGCCATTTGACTATAGCTTAAAATGAGAACAGGGGTAGAGAGGGGAGAAGAAAGTAGCAAATAAGACAGTGATAGAGGTTAAAATGGTTTCACATATTTTTATTGCATTATTCAAGCAAATTCAACAATAAAGATGATCCTTTCTGGTTTATATTTCTCTGGAAGCATATTTTCTATTTTTAGTAAAAAATTATTTATGAAATATTTATTTAATGGACTTTATATGTAAGCCATTATGCAAATACTATGTAGAGAGTAAGGATATCAATCCAATATGGTACACTCCCTCAAGAAGCTTAACATGGAAAAAGGAGTGAAATAACAAAAGATGTATGCTATCAGGTACAATACAAGCTGTAGAATACTACTTTGCTTCTAAGTTCATACTTTGAGAATCAGCTTATTTTTAGGTCTGTCTTCTTTATTGAAGCCATATTTGAAGATTTAGGTCAAATAAAATGATAAATTTAATAGACCGTGTGTGTGTGTGTGTGTGTGTGTGTGTGTGTGTATACATCTATGTATGCATATTTTGGCTTCCAAATACTATATTTTCTGTAAGCTATCCCTCATATAACTTTAACTCAAATGAGTACTATCAGTTTGTAAACAACCAGAAGGCACAAACCATGAATGTGAGGTCTATTTTGCCATATGCTAGGGTTGTAGCATATAATCTGCATATTATTGTGAAATGACTTAAATGTTATATTGCTCAGTTATAAAAAATTTAACATAATCCATAAATAAGACCAATAATTATCTCTCTGTTCTCTAACTCAGAACCAACTTGATAAAGTCTTATCTTCCTTCAGAAATCAGCTAAGATTACACCTGCTCTGTGAATATATATCTTCATTTTCTTTTCTAAAACGAGCATGGATTACTTTTGAATGAGAAATCTAGTTGCTTTAAATAGAAAGAAACTGAAGACTTAAGATCTTTTTCTACTCCCATTGTGTAATTTATAGTTTATACATTTGCACATTTTGTTCATTATAAAAAATCTCTTAATTTGTATAAGCATTTCTGGTAGATTTTAAGTTCCTTAAGAGTGGTAATTTTTGTTTTAACTATATATGTACAGTGATATTTAGTAGCACTCACCATAATTTTTGAAGGAATGAATGAATACAAATAAGCTTTTTATAATTTTACATTCATAAGATAAATAATTACCGGTTTTCCACATCTCCTACTAACTATTGTCAATATGTGTGCATGAAGATATAATTTTGTATTCTTCTCTAATCACCTAATATTATAAAGTATACATTTTATGTTAATGCACAGCCTTCATAATCATCTTATTTATGCATAATATTGCACTGATACGATTTGTCCTAAGTTACTTTACTATTAAAATTTTACTAATATAAAATGCTACAATGAGGTTGTTTATACACGAACTTTTTTCTGGAGAATTATTTCTTAGAAATAATTTTCATAATGAAAATGGGTTGAAGAGGTAGTGTGCAGATAGTGATGATAAAATCTGGACAAACAGTAAGAAGCAACTATTTAAAAGGTACTGGAGAGCAAACAAAAGCAGAACAAAGTAAGAGGAGAGTTTTCTCTTAAAAAAAAAAAAAAACAGTATCTGCAAAGGACAAGAACTGCAAGTTTGAACTTCTCTTATCAGAGGGAGCTCCAAAACCACACAGCCATAGTGCAGATAAAACAGTAACTTTACCAGATTGAGGTAGAATGGAACAGAATTTAGAACTGGAAGAGCAGCCAGAAATTTATGGGAAAAATCTTGGAAGCAAGAAACATAAGAAAAAATGAGACCCCGAATCTGAGTGTAACTCTACCCTTGTCCGCGAAACTACATGTATATAGGGAGAGACCTGGTGACAGAGCAAAAACAAACAAACCGCCTCAAAAACAAACAAACAAACAAACAAAATCTTAGAAAGACTAGAGAGGAATTTTTCACCAGGAGACAGAACCGCACTGGATGAATTTTTTGAGGTTGCTCCTTTTTCAACTGCATTAATTCCCCAACAATGGCCATCTTGGAAAGTAAAAAAGTGAAGACTTACTGGCTTAAGTATTAGATGATAGAGTCTGAAGCTAGCCAATCAGATGAAGATTTGAAAGAAAATCCACAGAAGCAAAGAAACCACAATCCAGTCCAAAATTTTGGCTAAGCACAAACTACATTTGCAGGGGAAAACCCAGGGAGCTAGTTTAAAAAAAAAAAAATGTAGCAGTTGAAAGGTGTAAGGAAGGAGCAGAGATATCAACTGCTGCACTCTGTAGGATGGACAGAGTATGATGTTTGGGTCCAAGCAAGGTAACTGCATATAAGAACAAGAACAATAAAAATCTCCAGAAGAACAAAGCAGAACCCAGAGTATCTAAAACATATTATCTAAACTAAACTATCTAGTTTCCAAAACTTACTGGATATTCAAAGATACAGGAAAGTGTAATCTGCTTTCAAGGATAGAAAACTCAATAGAAGGAACTAACTCTAACTACATCCAAACTTAAGAGAAGGCAGAGCAAGATGTCCAAACAGAAGACTCCACTAATTGCCCTCCCTACAGGAACAGCAAATTGAACAACTATGCATACAAAAAAGCACCTTCATAAGAACCCAAAATCAGCATAGCTACCGGCTCAGCCACAGTGAGATAGAGCACCAAGTAGGTTGGTTTCCAGGCTTTGGCTCTTGGATGGTATTTTCAGACCTGCTCTGGGCCAGACAGCAGCCTACTACCCTGAAGGAAGAGTACCAGGCCTGGCAGCATACACCTCTAGCTGATTGAAAAGCCCCTGGGCCTTGAATGAGCATCAGTGGTACGCAGACAGTACTTGCTATGGGCCTGGGGTGGTTGGGGCCACGGGGAGAGACATCTCTGCTTCTGGAAAATGGGAGTGAAAAGTGGGAAGCACTTTGTCTTGTGTCTGGGGTGCCAGGTCAGCAGCAGAATGGAGCACTAGATAGATTCCTAAGGCTTCCAACTCTAGGCCCTGGCTCTCATATGGCATCTCTGGACCTGCACAGGACTGGGGCAAACTTGCTTCCCTGAAGGGAAGTACACAAGCCTAGCTGTCGTCGCCTCCTGCTGATTCTAGAGTCCTAGGCCTTGAACATCATAAGTGGTAACCAGGCCTAGGCTGAAGGATAATGGCATGTCACTAGATGTCAACTCAAGTCTACATGAATGAGCATCATTGAACATGACAAAAATCTGTATTAATATACAATACTATACACACACATTTTTCTTTTTTCTTAAAGTTCATTAAAAGTATTTGACTATTTAAAACAAAAATTTTAACTGTATTGAAAGATTTATAACTTATAACATTTAATACATATAATACATTCTTAGTGACAATAGTAATAATAATTGGAACTCAGTGGAAATATACTTGTCCAAGATTCTTATATGTTCTTTAAATTTTTGGAAGTCATCTAATATTGAAACTGTATAGATTGTGCCAAGTAAAATATTTATGTTAAAATCTTTGAACAACCATTAAGTAACAAAACAAAAAGATACTGCTGGAGAGCCAATGGAAAAATTTAAATAGAATATTATAACTAGGTAAATAATACTAATAAAAGTAGAATAGGAGGGTCAGAGGCAAAGGAAGATAGAGTTAATTGGAAGCAAATAGCAGGATGTCAAAACTAAATACAACAACCAAAATCAGATAATTTTAGGCATGATTAAAAACAGCAAGCAATTACATTTTACCCTACAAGAGACTTACTTTAAGCACAAAGACACAGGTATGTTGAAATTTAAAAAGATGGGAAAGATGCATCATGTAATAGTGAGCATAAGAAAACTGGAATGATTATGTTAATGTCAATTAAAATATATCTCAAGACATGGAGTGTTACTAGAGGCAAAGAGAGACACTTTGTCATTCTAAGAGAGTCAATACATCGACTAGGAATGATAACTCAAACTACATGGGACAAATGGTTAAATTATGTAGTAGGAGCTCTGAAAATCACCTGTTCCATTACACCAGTATGAACACTAGCAAAAGCTGTCAAAATCAAATGTTTTATAATGTTGAAAATAAAAGATTGCCACAATAGGAATGCTCATATTTGTTTTTCTTATACATAGTTATTTAAAAAACAAAATCAAAGAAAACACCTCAGCCAAACCTTAGTGATCTTTGTGGCATTTTAACTTGTCCTATTCTCATCCCTTTATCCCACCACCACAGTAACCTTAGAAATGATTAACTATGCAAACTTAATAGCTATGAAAGTCAGAATTATAGTAGCCACTCAAAGGGGAAGAATAGTTGGGATCTTCTTTAAAAAGACCTATCTAAAGAGAATTGTTCTTATTTAACTTGTCTTGATGCTCCCTGGAAAAGAATAACTTACAGCGCTTGTTGTTATTTTATATGACTCAGAGTTATTTCAGTGTGAAAATCCCATTCCCCAGGGCATTTTGTTGAAAGCAATTAGAGCTTGTTGTTTAATATCACAGCTGCCTGTGTTGGTGACACCAGTTGGGATAAATAAGAGGCTGTCTACAAAATTTAAAAGGAAGATCTGAGGAATCAGATATCCCATAGTGGGTTTTGTAAACTCCAATAGAGTAGGGAAGGGAAAGAAAAACAACAACAACAACAAAAATAAATAAAACACAAAACTTCAAAAGTTGCTTTCCTGATTATCTAGAAGGCAACTTGCCTGCACAGGGTCATGCAAACTCCCAAGAAAGTCCTGAAAAGGCCCAAATCTCCCACCACTGGCTGACTAAATACTTGTACAAGCAGAAATTAAAAGCTAAGGTAGAATTGTGAGTTGCCTACCAATCATTGAAAACATGCCTAAACATGCATGCAGAGCTCCTTGGCAAATAAAGGGACTTATTGATTCAAGACATTTAACATCCCTTTCCAATCACTAGCTTACCATTAAATGAATTGATCAGAGACCTTAGTGTGTACACATGAGAGAGATTACAGACTTTACAGAATAACTCCAAGAAAGTAAGTAAAAAATCAAATAGCAACAACAAAACAACAAAAGCAACAACAATAATAATAAAAAACCCACCCGGTCAAGTAAGATGTTATTTCCAGAATTGCCACATTTAATGATTTTAGTGGTCCAATTTTCAACCACAAATTAAAAGGCTTGAAATGAAACAGGACAATGTGACCCATACACAGGGAAAAAAAAAAGCAGTCAATAGAAACTATTCCTAAGGAAGCCCAGATGTTCAAATCACTAGATACAAATAATACATATCTATGTGTGTATATAAATTGTATCATGTCAAATAAATTAAAGGGATTATAAGATGATTTATCATCTCAGAAAATATCGATATAAAGATAAAAATTATTAAATCAAACCAAATAGAAATTCTGTAGTTGAAATGTACAATATGAGATAAAAAAATTCACTATTGGTGCTTAAGATCAGAATTGAGTTGTCAGGAGAATGTATCAGTAAACTTGAAGATAGAATAATTGGGATTATCCAGTCTGAGGGAAAGAAATAAAAAAGAATGAAGAAAACTGGACGGGGCCTCCAAAACTTGTAGGACACAATCAAGCATACCAACATATGCAGGAGAGAGGAAAGGGGCAGAACAAATATTTTTAAAATAATGGTCTAGATTTATACGAATTTCATTTTAAAAAATTAATACCCACATCTGAGATGCTTAGCAAACTTCAAGTAGGATACAAAGAGATTCATGCCTCAAACTACTAAAAGAAAAGAAAAAGAAAGAATATTGAAAGCAGCAAAGGAAAATCACTTGTCATGTACAAGAGATCCTCAATTTGATCATCAGTCAACCAGAATATGTCCAAACTCATGAAGATGTATATATCATATGTGTGTAATTTTAACATATAAATGATACCTTGATAATGCTAAAATAAAATAAGAAAGAAAACAAAGAAAATTATCAGTCACCTTCTCATTAGAAATCATGGAAACTAGAAGGCAGTGGAATGATATGTGCAAAATGTTGAAAGAAAAAGAATCTCAATCAAGAATTCTGCAAGAATTCTATATCCCACAAAACTGTCCTTCACAAATGAAGGAAACCTTAAGACATTTCCAGATGATCAAAAACTGAGAGAACAAATCATTAGCAGACTTACCCCGAAAAAAATACTAAAGGAAGCTCTTCAGGCTTAAATGAAAGGACATGAGACAGTAACATAAATCTTCACAATAAAATAAAGGACGCCAATCAAGGTAACTACGTAGGTAAAAATAAAAGGCAACATTAATCTATTTACTGTTTTTAGCTCCAACAGTCTAAATTATTTAGAAAACAACTACATAAAATAATAAATATATGTCTGTGCTGATCAAAATACTGTGTGTGTGTGTGTGTATGTGCGTGTGTGTATCATTTTAATGAAAATAATAGCAAAAAAAGAGGAAGAAATGGAGCTTTATTTGGGCAAAGTTTTTCTGTACTATTTAAAGTTGGTATTCATAGAAACTACAATGTTTATTATAATGTTAATTGTAAACTGGGAAAATACACTAACACCATAACTAAAAAATATAGTTAAATGACTATATTTAACTATATTTTTAAAATATATTCAATAGGGAATGGAAATAATACCCTATAAAATATCTATTTAATGCAGAAGAAGGTAATAATGGAGGACTAGAGAAACAGAAGGGACATAAGGCATAGAGAAACAAATAGAAAAACAGCAGATGTTAATCCTTGTTTATCAATAATTTTATTAAATATAAATGGATTAAACACTCTAAAATTAGCAATCAGCAAAAAAATCATGATCCAAACACATGCTGTCTATAAGAGACACTTAATATCTAAAGGCAAAAATAGGTTGAAAGTAAAAAGATAGGAAACAATATACCACATAGAGAGTTTCCTCTGTCTTGTGGTAGAATCCAGAGAGATATGAAATATGAATAAGACTCAAAACACCCTTGCTGGCTTGAAGTGGGGAGAGTACTGTGCCAAGAAATACAGGTGGCCTCTAGAAAATGAAAGTAGGCCCCCACTCCCACTGACAGCCCACCAAAAAGTAGAACCTCAATCTCAAAACTGCAAACATGTGAATTATTCAACAATTTTATTTAAAGTGTATTCTCCCCAGAGCCTCCATGTGAGTCCAGTCGGGCCAACACCTTGATTTTGGCCTGTTGATGCCATAAGCAGAAAAGCCAGTTGAGCCTGCTTGAACTTTTAACCTACAGAAATATAAGTTAATAAATGAGTGTTGTTTTAAGCGACTAAGTCTGTGATAATTTGTTACACAGCAGTAAAAAATTAGCCCACTGTCTTGTTTTGTAATAGTTTCATGTGCCTTATCTTCCTTAAGTAATTGCAAGCCAGTTGAAGGATAGAATCAAGTCTTTAGCGCAGCACCTATACTTCTTGCTCCACCTTGTATTTCTGAGTTTATTTCCCCCAGTAAGGTTCAAGATTATTTAAAGCTAATATAATGGGCTTAGAATAATGTAACTATGGTAAAAAAAATTCTATTTAAGGGAGGTCACAAGTATTTTCACGACACCACTCAGGATGCAAAATGTATTTCCTCTCTTTTTTTTCTGAGTGATTACTTATGCTTGTACCCTATATGTAAAGAAAATAATCCCATATCCATTTTTAGCTATTGTGTAGTTACTTGCTTTCCTTAGAGAGCTTCCTATTGTAAATAACATAAAATGTTATTTTGCCTTCTCTTTCAGATCTCAATATCTCACAATTTACAAATATTCACTAAATTCTATATTTATGTTCACTAAGCAATAATTTTTTGTAGCCTCAGTTTACATATGAATACTCTGGAAACAATTTTCAGAATGGTGTGTGTGTGTGTGTGTGTGTGTGTGTGTAGGTGTGTATATGTCTGTGACCTTCATGAAGACAAAGTATTTATCATTAATTGTTTTTCTTATTAAAAGCTGTGTTAGAAATATGAAAATAATAAGATTGTGATCTGGTTAATATAATATCCATCAGTTTTTAGAACAAAGTAAAACTAACTCTCTTCTTACAAAGATCATGAACAATTAACAAGTAAAACTATAATTTCACAGACAGTTGACCATCTAAATTATTTCAGGCTTAGAGAAGAAGTAAGGCTACATTAAATTTTAATCAAATTTCACAGCTACTGAAATATATTCATGAAATACTTGATTGGCATTCCTAACAAAACAGAATTATCTATAAAAAGGATGGTTGCATTTTAAGGTCAGGCATGTCATTTTCATCTTCCTATGGTCAAATGTGTCATATTGAACAAATGTACCTGTTCATTCTCCTATTTCATTTCTTATGACTTTATTTTCAGAAACAATGCATGTAAATACCTAAAATTAGATTGGAAAGATATAATGGTTCTAAGATAAGTAAATGAGTTTACCAGGAGTAAATTATCATCCTGCTTTTATCAACTGGACTTGTTGATCCTATATGAAAGTTTTGTGGGCTTAGTTTTATAATGAAAACATATTAAATATTTTAATTATTATTTTTCTTACTCCATAACGTGTTCTTACATAACCTCTATAATTATTTCTATCTTAGACACTTCCTGCCAGTATTTATAGAGTTCTAGGTATGAAAGGAGGCAAACATAAAATGTATGTAGGTGAAACATTCTCCAGACAAAATAATATACAAGATTTTGACTTATTCAGACTATATTTTGAAGAAAATATTTTACTTAAATAATTATTTCTGTTTGAAATATTGTTTATTGTTTTAATTTTTAACAGTTTCAACATTTATCTTAGATTCAGAGAGTACATGTACAGAGAGATTCAGAGAGTACATTGTTATATGGGTATATTGCTTGACGCTGAGGTTTGGGGTATGAATAATCCCATTACCTAGGTAGTGAGCATAGTACCTAATATATTTTGGATATTTGCCCCTGCCTAAATCTCATGCTGAATTATAATCTCTAATGTTGGAAGTGGGGCCTGGGGAGGTATTTGGATCATGGGGTTGGATCACTCACTCATGAATGGCTTGGGCCATTCCTTTGGTGATAAATGAGCTTATGCTCTTAGTTCTTGCTAGATAATGTAATTTAAAAGTGCGTGGCACCTTTATTTTCACTCTCTCTCTTACTCCTGTTTTTGCCATGTGACCTTCAAGCTCTCACTTTGCCTTCTGCCATGAGTAAAAGCTGCCTAAGGCCTCACCAGAAGCCATGTTTCCTGTATAGCCTGCAGAACTGTGAGCCAACTAAACCTCTTTTTATAAATTGCCTAGTCTCAGGTACCTCTTTATAGCAATGCAAGAATGACCTAATACAGTACCAAATAGGTAGTTTTTCAGCCCTTGTCCACTCTTATCTCTCTCCCCTCTAGTAATCCCTAGTGTCTTTTGTTTCCATCTTTATGTCAATGTGTAGTCAATGTTTATCTCCCACTTAGAAGTGAGAATATGCAGTATTTGATTATCTGCTCCTGCATTAATTTGCTTACAATAATGTCCTCCCGGTGTATCCATGTTGCTGCAAGGTAGATGATTCCATTCTTCTTTATGGAAATGAAGTATTCCACAGTATATATGTGCTATATTTTCTTTATCAAATTCACCATTTGTTGGACACCGAGATTGATTCCATGTCTTTGCTATTGTGAATAGTGCTGCAATGAACATACAAGTAAGTACATGTGCCTTTTTGGTAGAAAGATTTATTTTCCTTTTGTTATATACCCACTAATGGGATGGCTGGGTTGAGTAGCTCTAAGTTCATTGAGAAATACCAGAACTACTTTCCACAATGGCTGAACTAATTTACATTCTCACCCAACAGTGTATGAATATTACCTTTTTTCTGCAGCCTCATCAATATCTGTTATTTTTTTACTTTTTAATAGTAGCCATTCTGACTGGTATGAGATAGTATCTCACTGTGGTTTTGATTTGCATTTCTCTGATGATTAGTGATGATGAGTATTTTTCTATAGGTTTGTTGGCTGCTTTTATGTCTTCTTTTGAGAAGTGCCTGTTCATGTCCTTTGTCCACTTTTTAATGGGGTTATTTGGTTTTTGCTTGTCCAATTGCTTAAGTTACTTACAGATTCAGGATATTAGACTTTCTCAAATGCATAATTTGTGAATATTTTCTCCCATTCTGTAAGCTCTCTCCTTACTCTGTTAATAGTTTCTTTTGCTTTGCAGACGCTTTTTAGTTTAATTAGGTCCCACTTGTCAATTTTTATTTTTGTTGCAATTGCTTTTGAGGACCTAATCATAAATTATTTGCCATGTCTAATGTCCAGAATGGTATTTCCTAGGATTTTTTATAGGATTTTTATAGCTTGTAGTCTTACATTTGGGTCATTAATCCATCTTGAGTTTATTTTTGTATGTGGTGATAGGTAGGGGTCCAGTTTTCTTCTTCTGCATATGGATAACAAGTTATTCCATTTATTCAATAAGGAGTTCTTTTCCCATTGCTAATTTTTGTCAACTTTGTTGAAAAGCAGATAGTTGTTGGTGTGCAGCTTGCTTGCTTTCTCTTTCTTTCTTTCTTCCTTTCTTTCTTTCTTTCTTTAATTTTCTATTCTATTCCATTGGTCTATGTGTCTGTTTACATATCAGTATCATGCTGTTTTGGTTACTGTTAACTTATAGTATAGTTTGATGTTGAATAGTGTGATACCTCCAGCTTTGTTTTTTTGCTTAGTATTGCTCTGGCTTTTGAGCCTCTTTATTGGTTCTATGTGAATTCTAGAATCATTTTTCTAATTCTGTGCAAAATGGCCTTGGTAGTTTGATAGAAATGGCATGGAATCTATAGATTTCTCTGGGCTGTTTGGCCATTTTAACAAAATTGATTCTTCCAATCTATGAGCATAAAATGTTTTTCCATTTGTTTGCATCATCTCTGCTTTCTTTCAGCAGTATTTTGTAGTTCTCTTTGTAGAAATATTTTACTTCTTTGGTTAGGTGCATTTCTAGGTATTTGTGTGTGTGTGTGTGTGTGTGTGTATTGTAAATGGGGTTATGTTTTTGATTTGACTAATGTAACACTTAAGTAATCTTGATTCAACTTCTGTATAAGGCAAATACACTTTTTGACTTAAACATAATTCCTAAACTCTTGCTATGTGTCAGGTGCTTTACTAGGCATTGGCGATACAATTCTTAGGTAGGGGATCAAAAAAGAGATAGACCTTGCCCTCAGTAAGTTCAATGTCTAGTATGGGAGATATAAATTACATTTGTAAACCGTCAAATATATGATTAAAATTATGATAAATGTCTATGAAGACAAGGCTATCATATAGAGATCTGACATATAAGATAAGGTGATGCTCTACTGAATATCTGAAAGAAGGGGAGCCACGTGAAGATCCAAATGTGAATTCCACTCCAAGGCAGAGAGTGAGCATAAATACTAGGAAAAAGCAACTAGCCAAAATACTTTTAGGCAGAAAGAACAAGAAATATTAAAAGAACTAAAGGAATCTCAATGTGGCTGAAGAAGGGAGTTCATGAAAAAAAAAAAGCTGGGGATTTGGTAAAGACAAGGCCATCCTGAGTACAATAATAAACCATTAAAGTATTTTAAGTTTATTCTTGGAGGGGTGCAGTAAGGAACGCTACAACAGTTCGAGAAACTCTTGGAATATAGGGTGGAGAATGGATTGGAGAGAAACAAGACCAGATGCCGGTTTAGGGCGGGGGAGAGTTAGTAGACTATTGTAATAGTTGATGCTAGAAATGAGGGTAGTTTGCATTAAAATGGTTGTGGTGATAAAGATGGAGAAAATTGGATAAATCAAAAATGTTTAGAATATAAAATTTATAGGACTTGGCAATCAATTAGATGGGTGTAGTGTTTAAGGAGAGGTAGGTTAATGTCAAAAATGACTCCAAGACTTGAAAAACTGGGGATATAATGGTCCTGTTGACTTAAATAGGAGAAATTTAATAGCATTTTATTTGGATTTGGTTTGAATATGTTGAGTTTTATGTGCTTTTGCGATATCCAGGTGGAAATATTAAGCAGACAATTGATCCATGTGCCACTACATTTGGTGTCTTTAAGGGCTCAGTCCCTGCTTCCAATGTGGCACCTGGAAGCTGCATCCTCCAGAGGGAGGAGCATTGTTCCTCACATGACAGAAGAGCAAAAGGAGGTGGATCTACTTTCAAAAGCCCTTTTTATTGTAACATTAATTCATCCATGAAGGTAGAGCCCTCATTAACTGAACACTTCCCATTGGGTCGCACCTCCAAACACTGCTGCTTTGAGACCGAAGTTGCAAACACATGAGTTTTGAAGGGGACAAACATTCAAACCACAGCAGAGATATACATTTTATTTATTCATTGTTATTTCACTCAAAAAATTATTTTTGGGCCACCAATCAGGTTAATGGAACACAGTAGTATATATGAGAGATGAGGTTCTCATCACATGGAGTTCACACTCTAGTGGGGCAAGATAGACATAAATAAAGAGATAAGCTGAGAGAAGGAAGCATCAAATATAGAAAACTGTGAGGCAATCATTCCTTTTGAAAAGGCAACACATACAGTAAAATATGAATGATGAGTAGGACATAGCTATGTGAAGATCCAAATGTAAATTCCAAGAAGAGTGAATCTGAAGAACAAAAATAAGTCCAATAAGGCTGGAGTGTAAGTAATGAGTGAAGAAATGGTACATAATATTAGAGAGGCAGACTGGTATAATTCAGTGTAAGGCCACCACTTGGTGCTTTATTGTTTACAACTGCCATTCTGGTGGGCATATGGTGATATTGCATTGTGCATTTAATTTATTTACTCCTTCTAGATAGTGAAATGGGGTTACTTTTTTGTGTTTTGGGGCCATTTGGTTATCCTCCTTTGAAAAGTGTTGAAGTCTTTTGTCTATTTTCCTAATTAGTTGTATCCTTTTTGTATTTATGGGAGTTCTTTATGTATTCTGAATACTTTTTTTTTTTTTTGCTCAGAGGTATGCATATCTTTTTTCACTCTGTGAGTTGTTATTTAATTTTCTTATTGGTATCTTTACGTTGATTTACATTCTTCATATAATTAAATATATATTATATTCTTTTATGGTTATTTTTTCTGCCTTGTTTAAGCAATATTTGTCTTCCAGAAGTTCATAAATACATTCTACAAGTTTTCTATAGAAGTTTCATTTTGTACTTTTAACATTAAAATATGCAATAATTCTGAAATTGATTTTTATATATGGTATCATTAAAATTCAATTTTTCCAGGTGGATATTCTATTGACCCAATGCAATTTATTAAAAAGACAATTCATTCATCTACCCTGTTCTTTAATGTTGTCTTTATAGAAATTCAGGTTGCTGTAAATCCATAGGTCTGTTTCTGAACTCTATTTTGTTCTGTTATTCAGTTTGTTTATCTTTGCACCACTAACACACTGTTCTAATTATTATAATCTTATAATAGTTTTTAAAATCCAGTATTGTATGTTTTCTAGCTTTGAGCTTCTTCATATTCACCTTGGCTATTACTGGTCATTTTCCAGGATTTTAATTAGAATTATGTTCAATATTTAGATTCATTTGGGAACAATTAACATTTGTTCAATACTGAGTCTTTTACTCTATCAACAAAATATATCCCTTTATTGTATCATCCTTTTTAAAATTTTGCTCAATATCATTTTATAGCTTTTAGTGTAGCTGTAATCCACGTATTTTGTTCAACATATTCTTAGGTATTTTATTTTTAATGCTATTTCAAATGGTATAATTTCTAAAATTTTGTTTTTTAGTTACTTGTTGATTTTTATTCTAAATGCTTATTGAGAAATCTTGTTAAATTAGCTGATAAATACTAAAAGTTTAAAAATTATTTTGGATTTTCTACATATACAACCATATCATCTACAAATGAAAAAATATATATATATATAATTTTAAAATCTTTATGCTTTTATTTCCTTTTCTTACCTTATACATTAGTTAGGATTCTCTTTATAAGCTATAGAGTAGTTACTGTTTTTCCATTCTTTGGAAGAGTTTATGTACAACTGGGTTTATTTCTTCTTTGGAAGAGTGCACAGCGAAGCCATCTGAGCTTGGGGATTTCTATGTGGGAAAGTTTCAAATAATAAATTTAATTTATTTAATGGATATGACTATTATATATTTTCTATAATTGGATTTATTTGTTTTTGCTATCTATTAACTTCTTTTTATTGAACATAAGAAAATGTCGTTTACTCTGGTCGTGTTTTTTCCTTTTTTTCTTTCTCTCTGAAGCTAGTAACTCTTTATGCGCCAAAATATCTCTGATTGCAAAATCAAACAAGGACATTATGTTTCTGCAAATGGCAGACCACACTTTCACAAACCTGATGGAAAATCCTTAGTGAAATAATAGAAAATTGGATTCAGTGATATATGAAAAGGGTATTATATCACATCTCCAAAACAATGCAGTTCACCTTGACAAAATAAGAAGAAAATAAAATAACCATAAGATTATATGTTTAAAAATGGGCATAAATATACACAAATTCATTAAAAACAAACTTTTAGAAAATGAGGAATAAAGAGAAACTTCTTTATATAATAAAGAAATTCCAAAAAAAAGTCTTTTCAGCAACCATTAAACTCAATGGTGAAACATTGAAAATGGTTTACTTGAGATAAGGAAAAAGAAAAGGAAACATGCTATTACAGTTTCTTTGCAATGTCATATAGGGAATCTTACTAATGCAAACTTGTTTTTGTTAGAGTGTAATGACAATTTTTGAGGTGTGTTTTCTTTTTTTAAAATCTCTATGCAGCATATGCTGTAGGTGCCCTATCGACATTGCCTTCATGGAAATCTTTCCCAGAAAGTTGTACCCTTTTTCAAGCAGCCAACCAGTTTTTACTGATTGACTGACATGAAAAATAACAAAAAGCCCTTGAGCTTTTCCCAAGGTGAGACTAAATCTATGGTAAATTTAAGCTTCATTGCTATTCCTGGGACTAAGCTTTATAGTCTCAGGGCTTTAAGTCCAAAGGCTTGCTATGCTTTTTCCACCAGTCCAAAGCCTCAATGTTCTTCCTTTGCAGGCACCACTACACTAATCACTTTTACAAAAATCTCATCTCAACCTCTGTTTCTGGAGAATGCTAACTATGACACTCTTTATCCTTAAGTTTTCCTGTTTTTTTTAATGACTATTTTTTATAGAGGCTTTTTTCAGATAACTGCTAATTTCTCAATGTCAGTTATTTAGTTATTTCCTCTTGAACTGATTATATTCCTCAGAGAAGGCTCTCCCTGTCTGTACTGAAGGGTAAAGTCCTGGCTTCCAGTGTTCTAGAAGTGTAATGAAGGGAGATATCCAGGGATCTCATCATTGAGCATACATGTGTTTTGACCTGACATTTCCTTTTAACTAGATTCTTTTTGTAAATTTTAAATTTTGTGTATGTGCCTCTATCAATTATTGGAAAATATTAAATAAAATATTTGTGGTATGTCAATAACACTTTCCCCGCTAAAGGATAAAACATAAATTTTATTATGTGTCAGAAAAAGCAGTGAGATAAAATCAAGCAACCAACTTCTAGTCCTGACATTGCTTCTACATATATGTGGGGTCTTGAGCAGATCATTAACATCTTTGGATCTTAGTTTTCTTTTCTAGAAAGTATGATTTTGGATGTGAAACTAGGGGAGAGAGAGTAAATAAAGGGGAAAGTTGTATCATACAGAAAAAAGCATATTATTTTAATATCTGCTACAAAGGCATATCCATGCTTTATTCTATTTCTACAATAGTTTCTATGAATGACTTGAAAACTATACCATCATGTGATTTCACTGAGAAATTCAAATTTGAACTCAAAGGACAGATATAATATGACATTTGAATACATAGTTTCCAGAAGGTATAACCACCTCACACTCAAGAGAGTTGGGAAAAGAAAGACTCTCTAGTTATGGAAAATTTTATACTCAAGACAAAATTTTCTTTAATCATAGCTGAAGAAGAAACGTTAGATTTTGAGACTTTGGACAGTTTTTGAGGATAACTGGCACATCTAATGCTACTAGGGTCTCAATCATTGAATTTTTTGCATTGGAAATCTATTGGAGTATCTGGCCATTTACTAATTTTCTGGAAACATTATTTTAGAGTGGCAAGACTTTTGGCAGACTTTATTGAGTGATCCCACAACAAACACAGTTGAACAAATGATGAATGGGTATCTGATGCAAGCTGGATTAATCCGAGACTCTTTTCCAGAAATTTTAATTGCAAATGAAAGAAATGATATCAATTTATCTCCTGGTTGTTGTATACCAAACAAACACAGTCATATGAACTACAGAAGCAAAGAAAGTCGTTCTGCAAAGAAAAAGAAAAATGAAGAAAACACACAGAACAGAGTACAAACAAATTAGAAAGAAAACACTAATAGCATTCTTGCTTCTAGTTACTTTCCGGTTTTCTTCTGTACTTGGGTTCCTTGATAAATCCTGTTTATTTACAATAAATCACTTTCATCTTGCTTAAGGTAATTTAAGTTGGTTAACTTCAACCAAGAGAATGCTAACCTATATCATATTCTAATGATTTCAGATTATTCTATTTGATCATTAATTCCTAGAATTAGACTAGTTGGGTATCACAGAAAATGTCAAGTCAAATCTGCTGCATCTTTTATCAAGTTTTAAAAAGATGAAATTCAATGCTGGTGGGGTGAGATCATAGAGAGAGAATTTCTCAATGACTGCTTGTGGGATGACATTCTAGTAATTCAGAATATATATATATATATATAAAATTATTGGATATATATATAAAATTATTGGAGATATAGATATAGATATAGATATAGATAGATAGATAGATAGATAGATAGATATAGTAATTTATATCCAATAATGATGCTTCTGGGAATCTATCCTAAGAAAACTAATCCAAAATATGAAAAAATCTTAAATGTACTGTCGTGAACCACAGAATGATATTTAGGTAAACAAGAGACCATGTATAGGACTGTGGTCACATGAGATTATAATACCATATTTTTACTGTACCTTTTCTATCTTTAGACATGTTTATATACAAAAATACTTACCACTATATAACAAACAATTTCCTACAGTATTCAGTACAGTTACATGCTGTACAGATTTGTAGCCTGTAGCAATAGGCTATACCGTACAGTCTAGGTGTGTAGTAGGCTATACACTCTAGGTTTGTGTAAGTAAAATTGATGATGTTCACACAACAATGAAAATTTCCCAAAGATGCATTTTTTAGAATGTATTCTGTCTTTAAGTTATGCATGAATATATTAGTACAAGCATTTTTTGTAGTGATAAAATTTGAAATGATCTATATCAGCAAAAACTATTTGAATTAAGACAGGAGGAGGCAGAATAGAAACCTCCACCAATCATTGTCCCCCATAGGAACACTGAATTGAACAACTGTCCACATAAGAAAGCACCTTCATAAGAACCAAAAGTCAGGCAAGTGTTCACAGTACCTGGTTTTAACATCCTGTTAAGAGGAACTGAAGACAGCAGGAAAGACAGTCTTGAATTGCCAACGTCAACCCTCCCACATTCTCCCCACCCTGGCAATGGCCATGTGGCACAGAGAAAGAATCTGTGTGCTTGGGGGAGGGAGGGTAAAGTGATGATGGAACATTCCATTGGAACTCAGTGCTGCCCTGTCACAATGGAAAACATCCCAGGGTAGAATACAATCCGGCACCCATTGGAGGGAACACTTATACCAGTCATAGCCAAAGAGGAATTACCATCCCAGAGGTCAGAACCTGAGTTCTGCTTAGCCCCACCACAGTGGGCTAAAGTGCTATGGGGTTCAAAATAAACCTAAAAGATAGTCTAGGACTCAAGGACTGCAATTCCTGGGCAACTCCTACTGCTGTACTGGGCTGAGAGCCAGTGGACTTGAGGGGCACACAGTCTAGTGAGATACCAGCACAGTCGGCCAAAGGAGTGCTTATGTCACCCTTCCCCCAGTCCCAGGCAGTGCAGCTCACAGCTCCGGGAGAGATTTCTTCCCTCTTCTTGAGGATAGGAGAAGGAAGAGTAAAGAGGACTTTGTCTTGCAGCTTGTGTACCAGCTCAGCCTCAGTCAGGTAGAGTACCAAGTGGTTTCTTGGGGTCCCCAATTTCAAGCCTTGGTTATTGGGTGGAATTTTTATACCTTATCTGGGCCAGAAGGGATTCCACTGCCCTGAAGAGTCCCAGGCCTGGCAGCATTCACCAAAAGCTGACTTAAGAGCCCTTGGGACTTGACTGAAAATCAGTGGTAGCCAGGCAGTACTCGTTATGGACCCTGGCTGAGATCCAGGGCCATGCTGGCTTCAGAAGTGACCCAGGACATTCCCAGCTATGTGGCCATCGGGAGAGACTCTTTCTGCTTGAGGAAAGGAGAGAGAAGAGTAAAAAGAATCTAATTTTACAACATGGACACCAGCTAAGCCACAGTAAGATAAAGTATCAAACAGTCTCTTAAAATTTCCAATTCTTGGCCTTAGTTCCTGGCGTGCATTTCTAGATCTACTCTGGGCCAGAATGGAACCCACTCTCCTAAAGAGAGAGGTGCAAGTCAGGCAGGACTTAACAACCTGCTGACTAAAGGGCTCTTGAGCCTTGAATAAGCAACAGTACCTGGCAGTACTTGCCATGGGCCTAGGACAGTGGCGGCCAGGGGAGAGACTTCTTCTGCTTAAGGAAAAGAGAAGACTAATTAAAGAGGACTTTGGGCTGGGCGTGGTGGCTCATGCCTGTAATCCCAGCACTTTGGGACGCCGAGGCAGGCAGATCACGAAGTCAGGAGTTCAAGACCTGCCTGGCCAATATGGTGAAACCCCATCTCTACTAAAAATACAAAAATTAGCCTAGTGTGGTGGCACACGCCTGTAGTCTCAGCTACTCAGGAGGCTGAGGCAGGAGAATTGCTTGAACCTGGGAGGTGGAGGCTGCAGTGAGCCAAGACCGAGCCATTGCACTCTAGCCTGGGCAACAGAGTGAGACTCCTTCTCAAAGAAAAAAAAAAAAAAAGGACTTTGTCTTGCCATCTGGGTGCCAACTCAGCCCGAGTGAAATAAAGCATGAAGCAGATTCCTAAAGCCTTCAATGTCAGGCCTTATTTTCTGGATGGTATTCATAGACTTACTCTGGGAAAAAAGGGAACTTACTCATCTGAAGTGAAAGACTCAGTCCTGGCAGGATTCATCATCTGCAGGCTGAAGAGCAATGCTTGAGTCTTCAACAAACATTAGCAATAGCCAGGAAATTATTGACAGAGGCCTTGGTGAGCCCCAGTACAGTGCTGGCTTCAAGCACAATCTCAGTAGTGGAGGCCACAAGAGTGCCTGCATCACCTTTCCCCCAAATTCAGGCAGCTCAGCACAGAAAGAAGAATCCATTTGTTTGGGAAAAAGTAGAGGAAGAGAACAAAAGAATCTCTCTAATCATCCAGGAAATTCTCCCAGATCTAACACAAGACCATCAAGGTGGTTTCTCCATGCATCTGCAAGAGTCACACAGTATCACTGGGCTTAGGATGACCTCTAATGCACATAAGACTGCAGTGACCACAGATTACAACACTCAATTCCCTTTGAATACCTGGAAAGCCTTCTCAAGAATGATGATTACAAACAAGCCATGATTGCAAAGATTAAAATAAATATCTAATTCTTCAATGCCAAGACATCAATAATAATCAAGATTATGCAGGAAAACATGACCTCACTAAATGAACTAAATAAGTCACCAGTGAACAACTCCAGAGTGACAGAGATGGGTGATCTTTCAGACAGAGAATTCAAAATAGCTGTTATTGAGAAAGCTCAATGAAATGCAAGATAACACAGAGAAGGAAAGCAGAATCCTATCAAATAAATTTAACAAAGAGATTGAAATAATTTAGAAAAATCATTTAGAAATTCTGTAGATAAAAAATTCAATTGAAAAATTGAAGAATGCGTGACAGTCTCTCAATAACTAAGCTGATCAAGAAGAAAAAGAATTAGCTTGAATACAGACTATTTCAAAATACACACTCAGATGAGATAAAACATAATAAAACAATGAAGCATGCCTACAAGATCTATAATGTAGCCTTAAAAGGGCAAGTCTAAGAGTTATTGGCCTTAAAGAAGAGGTAGACAGGTCAAGATAGAAAGTGTATTCAAAGGGATAATAAAAGAGAACCTTTCAAACCTGTATTCTGCTATTAATAATAAAGAACAAGAAGGTTATAGAACATCAATGAGATTTAACTGAAATACAAATACCTCAAGACATTTAATAATCAAACTCACAAGGGTCATTTATAAAGAATATTCCTAAAAGTAGAAAGAGAAAAGAAGCAAATAACATACAATGAAGCACCAATACATCTCACAGCAAATTTCTCAGTGGAAACCGTACAGGCCAGGGGAGTGGCATGACATATTTAAAGCACTGAAGGAAAAAAATCCTAGAATAGTATATCCAGCAAAAATATCCTGCAAACTTGAAAGAGATATAAAGACACTCCCAGACAAACAAAAGCTAAGAGATTTTCTGAACACCGAACCTGTCCTACAAGAAATGCTAAAGGGAGTACTTCAATCAGAAAGAAAAAGATGTTCATTCTTCACAGAACTAGAAAAAAACAATTCTAAAATTTATACAGAACCAAATAAATAAAAGCTCACATAGCCAGAGCAATACTAAGAAAAATGAACAAATTTGGGAGCATCACATTATTAGACTTCAAATTATACTACAAATCTATAGTTACCTAAACAGCATGGTAATACTTACAGCTGACTGATCTTCTAAAAAGCATACAAAAACATAAATTGGGGAAAGGATGCCCTATTCAACAAATGGTGCCGGGAAAACTGGCAAGCCACATGTAGAAGAATGAAACTGGATTCCCATCTCTCACCTTATACACAAATCAATTCAAGATGGATCAAATACTTAAATCTAACACTTGAAACCATAAAAGTTCTAGAAGATAACATTGGAAAAATTCATCTAGACATTGGCTTAGGCAAAGAATTCATGACTAAAATCCCAAAAGCAAATGCAACTATAACAAAAATAAATAAATGGGACCTAATTAAACTAAAAAGCTTTTGCACAGCCAAAGAAATGATCAACAAACAGACAACCCACAGAGTGGGAGAAAACATTTGCAAACTACACATCCAACGAAGTACTAATATCCAGAATCTACAAGGAACTCAAACAAATCAGCAAGAAAAAAAAATTATATCAAAAAGTGGGCAAAGGAATGAATGGACAGTTCTCAAAGAAGATTGACAAACAGCCAACAAACATATGAAAAAATGCCAAACATCACTAATCATCAGGAAAATGCAAATTAAAACCACAATGAGGTACCACCTTATTCTCTCAAGAACGGTCATAATTAAAAATTTAAAAAACAATAGATGTTGGCATGGATTTGATGAAAAGGGAACACTTCTACACTGCTGGTGAGAATGTAAATTAGTATAATCTCTATGGAAAACAGTATAGAAATTCCCAAGTGAACTAATTGTAGAACTCCCACTTGATCCAGCAATCTCACTACTGGTTTTGTACCCAAAGGAAAAAAAAAGTCATAGGAAAAAGAGCCATGCACACTCATGTTTATAGTAGCACAATTCACAATAGCAAAGATATGGAATCAACCTAAGTGCCCATCAACCAATAAGTGGACAAAAAAATATGGTATATATACAACATGAAATACTACTCAGACATAAAAAGGAACAAAAAATGTCTTAGCAGCAGCTTGGATGCAGCTGGAGGCCATTATTCAAAATGAATTAAGTCAGGAACAGAACAGCCAATACTGTATGGTCTCACTTACAAGTAGGAACTAAGCTATAAGGATGCAGAGGCATAAAAATTATGTAATGGACTTTGGATACTTGGGGGCAAGGCTGGGATAGGGTTTGAGGGTTAAAAGACTACATATTGGGTACAGTGTACAATGCTCAGGTGATGAGTACACTAAAATATCAGAAATCACCACTAAAGAACTTATCCACACAACTAAAAATCATCTATTCCTCCCCCAAACAACTAAAAATAAAAATTAAAAAAGAAAGACAAAGATCTTAACGAGCAAGAGGAAATCATCCTAAGGTACAAAACAAACTGGTAATAGTAAGTAGACAGACAAATACAGATTATTGTAACACTCTAATTGTGGTATGTAAACTACTTATATCTTAAGTAGGTAGACTCATAGATGAATATACCAAAAATAATAACTATAGTTTTTTAAGACATAGATAGTACAATGATATATAAATAGAAAAAACAAAAAGTTAAAAAGTCAGACAGATAAAGTTAAAATGCAGAGTTTTTGTTAGTTTTCTCTTTATTTGTTTGTTAATTTAACTGTCTTTGACATCAAAGATAAGTTATCATCAGTTTAAAATAATGGGTTATATGATTTGGAAACCTCATGGTAACCTCTAATTGCAAAACCAGGAACAGATACATAAATTATATAAATTAAGAAATGTAAACATGCCAACAGAAAAAATCAATTTCAAAAATAGAAGATGGGAAGGAAGGAAAAAAGAGAAGACCACAAAACAAACAAAACAAATACCAAAATAGCAGTGCAATGTACCTACTTAACAGTAGCAACATTGAAGGTAAACAAAATTGAAAGTCCGATAGAAAGACATAGAGTGCATGCATAAATGAAAAAAAAGAGACCAAATGATGTATTGGCTATAGGAAATTCACTTTACCTACAAAAACAGATGTAGAATGAAAATAATGGGGTAAAAAGAGATATTCCATGCTAAGAGACAGCATAAAAGAGGAGGAATAGCTCTATTTATTGAATAAAATAGATTTCCAGACAAAAACTATAGAAAGAGTCAAATAAGGTCATTATATAATGAGAAATTCAGAAATATCAATTCAATAAGAGGATACAACAATTCTAAGTATATATGTACCCAACAGTAGAGCACCCAGATTTGTAAACAAATGTTATTAGAGCTAAAAAGAGAGACAGATCTCAACACAATAATTGTTGGAGATTTCAACACTCCACTTTCAGCATTGTACAGATCATCCATACAGAAAATCAACAAAGAAACATTGGACTTAATATGCATTATGGATGAAATGGACCTATTGGATATTTACAGAACATTTCATGCAATAGCTGCAGAATATGCATTCTTCCTCTCAGCACATGGATTATACTCAAGGATAGACCATATGTTAGGCCACAGGTCTTCAAAGATTCAAAAATAATGAAATTATAACATATCTACTATCTTTTCTGACCACAATAATAATAAATAAAACTAGAAATCAGCATCAAGAGGAATTTTGGAAACCATAAAAACACATGGAAATTAAACAATATGCTCCTGAATAACCAGTGGGTCATTCTTATACCTACTTATACCACTGTTATTCAAGATATTACTGAAAGTCCTAGCTAGAACAGTCAGACAAGAGAAAGAAATATAGGGCATCCAAATTGGAAAGGAAGAAATCGCGTTATCCTTGTTTGCAGATGATATGATCTTATATGTGGAAAAATCTAATGACTCCAATGAAACACTATAAGAGCTAATAAAAAAATTAACTAAGGTTGTAGGATACAAATAAACATAAAAAATCAGTAGTATTTCTATATGCCAACAGTGAACTATCTGATAATCAAATTGGAAACAATCCCATTTACCATAACTACAAAAAATAACAGAATCTAATTGTTTCATATGGCTGAGTAGTACTCCATTGTGTATATGTACCACATGTTCTTTATCCCTTTGTAAGTTAATGGACACTTAGGTTGCTTCCAAATCTTGGCTATTGTGAATAGTACTGCAGTAAACCTGGGAGTGCAGATAACTCTTTGATATACTGATTTCCTTTCTTTTTCATATATACCTAGTAGTGGGATTGCTGGATTACGTGATAGCTCTATTTTTAGTATTTTGAGGAAGCAATGAACTGTTCTAATAGTTGCTCAAATTTACATTCCCACCAACAGTGTATGAGGGATCCCTTTTCTCCACATCTTTGCTAGCATTTATTTTTTCCTGTCTTTTGGATAAAAGACATTTTAAGTGGAGTAACATATCTCATTGTAGTTTTGATTTGCGTTTCTCTGATAATCAGGAGATCATTATTTTAAGTGAAATAAGCCATGCATAGAAAGAGAAACATCACAAATTCTCACTAATCTGTGGGAGTTAAAGATTGAAACAATGTAACTCATGGAGATAGAGAGTAGAAGGATAGTTAACAGAGGCAGGAAGGGTAGTCAGGGGTTGGGGGGAAAAAGGGATGATTCATGGGTACAAAATATAGTTAGAAAGAATAAATAACACTTACTATTTTCTAGCAAAACAGGGTAACTGTAGTAAAAAATTAATTTAATTGTACATTTAAAAATAATTAAAAGACTACAGCTGGATTGCTTGAAACACGAATGATAAATGCTTGCCGTGATAGATACCCTACCAAAACAGAAACAAAAACAAAAACTAGTATTTGGGACAGAAGGATATCTTCTTGTCAACCTAACTCTCAAGGGGTATAGAAAAAATGTTCTTTATCCTCACTCGTAGCCTCTTTATAAGTGTGTTTATTTAAATTATGTTTTTAAGATTATCAAAAATGTTTTTTAATCTTTATAAAATAAAACTGATTTTTTTTTAAAAAAGATACCTAGGAATTAACTTATCCTAGGAAATGAAAGATCTCTATATTGAAAACGATAAAGCATTGGAGCAATAAGTTGGAGAGGACACAAAAGAAAGGAAAGCTATTCCATGTTTATGGATTGGAAGAGTCAATATCGTTAAAATGTCAATACTACTCAAAGCAATCTACAGGTTCAATGCAATCCCTCTCAAAATACCGATGATATTCTTCACAGAAACATAAAAAATAATTCTAATATTTCTATCAAGCCATTTAAAGACCCAGAATAGCCAAAGTCGCTCTGAGCAAAAAGAACAAAACTGGAGGAATCAAATTACCTGACCTCAAATTGTGCTACAGAGGTATCGTGAAAATAACAGCATTGTACTGGCATAATAACAGACGCATGAACCAATAGAACAGAAAAGAGGACCCAGCAAAAAATCCGTACATCTACGGTTAACTTATTTTCAGCAAAGGAGCCAAGAAGGTACATTGGGAAAGGACAGTCTCTTCCCAAATGGTGCCGGGGAAACTGTATCTAGATATGTAGAAGAAGGAAACTAGGCCCCTATTTCTCATCATATATAAAAATCAACTCAAAATGTATTAAAGGCTTAAATCTGAGACCACGGACTGTGAAACTGTTACAATAAAATATTGAGGAAATTGTAGGATGGTCCTCTGGGAAAAAAATTATTGATTAATACCGCACAAGCACAGGCAACCAAAGCAAAAATAGAAAAATGGAATTAAATAAAGTCAAAAAGCTTCTGCACAGCGAAAGAAGCTATCAACAAAGTGAAGAGAAAACCTACAGAATGGGGGAAAATATTTGCAAACTACCAATCTGACAAGGCATTAATAACCAAAATAAATAAGAAGCTCAAACAACTCTATCAAAAAAAACTAATAATCTGATAAAAAAATAGAGAAAAGATTTGAATAGGCATTTCTCAAAAGAAGACATACAAATGGCAAACAAGCATATGAAAAGGTGCTTAACATCATTGATCATCAAAGAAATGCAAATCAAAACTACAATGAGAGACCATCTCACCCCAGTTAAAATGGCTTATATCCAAAACACAGGCAATAAGAAATGCTGTCCAGTATGTGGAGAAAAGGGAACACTTGTACACTGTTAGTGGGAATATACATTAATACAATCACTATGGAGAACACTATGGAGTTTCCTCAACTACCATATGATCCAGCAATCTGACTCCTAGGTATATACCAAATTAAAAAAATCAGCATATTGAAGAGCTATCTGCACTCCCATGTTTCTTGCAGCACTATTCACAACAGCCAAGATTTGGAAACAACCTAAGTGTCCATCGATAGAGAAATAGATAAAGAATATGTGGTACATATACACAATGGAGTGCTATTCAACTGTAAAAAGGAGTGAGATCCTGTCTTTTGCAACAACATCGATGGAACTGATTATTCATTATGTTAAGTTAAATAAACCAGGCACAGAAAGACAAACTTCACATGTTCTCACTTATTTATAGGAGCTAAAAATTTAAACAATTGAACTCATGGAGATCGTGAGTAGAATGATGGTTACTAGAGGATGAGAAGGGTAGTTGGGAGGGAGAAGGAAATGGGAATGGTTCATGGATACAAAAATATAGCTACGTGCAATGAATTAGATCTACTATTGGATAGCACAACAGGGTGAGTACAGTAAACAATAAATTTTTTACATTTTAGAATAACTGAGGGAGTACAATTGGGATGTTTGTAACAGTAGGATATGGTGAATGCTTGAGGTGATGTATATCCAGTTTACTCTGATGTAATTATTACACGTCGTATACCTGTATCAAATTATCTCATGTACCTAATGAATATATATGTACTACATACCTATAAAAATTACAAATGCCAAATTTAAAAAAATAAATTATTATAGAGTAACATAATGCAGTTTTTAAAGTAATTAAATTGTTTTCAAAAATGATTTTCAATTATATGAGTAAATGCTGCTTCCATTTGGAAGAGAGAATATCCAACATTTTGCATCAAATTTCTCCCATATTTTAAGGATAATTTCTTAAAATGTTATTTAAAATCATCTTTTCATTTAAAAGTGTTTTGTGTTGGTTAATGCATCCATTTTCTAATTCTTTCTACATTATCAGAACACTTTCTAAAGCTTTGCATGTTTTCAGATTATGTTCACCAACATCCCATTTATGAAAGAAAATGAAAGACTTTGGTTGTCTCTAAATATGCATCCTTGCATCTATTTCCAAAGGAGCTATTTGTTATTTTACCAAAAGTATTCCAGTAAATAAGAAAATTCAAAAATACTGTGAGCTTCTAAAAACACCATATTCACCATGGATATACTGTGTCTTCGTCATTGTTCATAAAGATTTTGACTAAAGCTCTGGAAAGTCATGTTGGGGAGAGTATATGTTTCTTTCACACAATTCTAGTTTTTTAAAGGATGTTATTTTGTCTTTACAATCTATAAATTTACTAAACAATTCAGAGTAAATATATATTCCTATTCTGTGAGTTCTCTTTGGATAGTAAGTTTCATTGGTTTAATATTTGCTGTATAAAATAGGTCAACTATTGCCAGGGCATGGTGGCTCACACCTGTAATCTCAGCACTTTGGGAGGCCAAGGTGGGTAGACTGCCTGAGGTCAGGAGTTTGAGACCAGCCTAGCAAACACGGCAAAACCCCATCTCTAGCAAAAATACAAAAAATTAGCCTGACATGGTGGTGTGCACCTGTGATCCCAGCTACTCGGGAGGCTGAGGTGGGAGGATTGTTTGAACCCTGGGAGGTGGAAGTTGCAATGAGCCTAGATCATACTACTGCACTGCAGCCTGAATGACAGTGTGACTCCTGTCTCATACAGAAAAAAAAAAAAAAAAAAAAAGAACCACTACTGAGTTTTCCAAAATGAACCCTTTAATTTTGAAGTTCAGGGATATTATGAACCAGTTTATTTTTGCCTAATCCATAGATAGCATTTGCAACTTTTATAGATTTCAGGCATATTCAGTATCAGCTTCTGTCACATGTCTTTGAAGCAAAGTCACCAAGGGTGTTAAAAATATTTTATTTAACACTATTCATTACCTCCAGTGAAATCAAAATTATAATAGCATTATTTTTAATATAGAAAAAAGGTAAAGTATCAAATGTAATCAACCTTGACTAATACATCTATTTAACCATATAAAGTTTTAAGGTAGAACTAAAAATATGTGAAGATGAAAGCATTGTTTAATTTTGAAATGTATTTCTCATTTCATGTGTCTTCTTTCTTTGCTATACTGATACTTCACAAGGTTCTAGTAGAAGAGGATAACAGTGATACCATCTGTTACTCAGCTCTCTTTACACATCAGGTATTAAAGAGTGTTGCATGTATCGTCTCATTTAATCCTCAAAATAATCTTCACAATAAAGGTGTAAGTGCTAATATATGATAATTTTATAGGTATTAAACAAAGAGTGTTGCATATATCATCTCATTTAATCCTCAAAATAATCTTCACAATAAAGGTGTAAGTGCTAATATATGATAATTTTATAGGTAAAGAAACCAAAACAAAAAAAGTGTGATTAATTTGTCTATGAACATATAGTTAGTAAGTGTTGGAGCCAGAATTCAGACCCTGGCAATCTCTAGTTTTTAAACTCTCAACAACTCTGTTATTCTGAGGTATCAGAAAGGAGACTCTCCCAAAAGATACTGGCTTGACTTTTGACTAAGAAAATTACTTGATTCTCTTCTCCCTTCCGCAAACTGACTGCTTATTTCACTCAATGTATGGACTCAAGAGATATCAAGTTAATATACCTTGCATTAGTATTGATCATACATAGAAAAATAAAATAATGAAATATAAGAAGACAATTAAAGGTATATAGACCAGCAGATGTATATGCTATTCAGGCCATTTAATAAAAGATAGTGAGAAGGACCTTTGTGAGGGGAAATAAATTGTACCCGACAAAAATTTCAAATACTCTCTTTCCTCTTCTTGTTTTCAAAGATTTACACATTAACATTTACTATTGTTCTAAATTTCACAATTAAAGCATATATTATATTTTTAAATGAACATAGAAAAGAGTCAAACAAAAATATGTAAGACTGCAATGAAGTTTAGTGCTCCCAAATTTGCTGAGTTTCTGTATACACTTTCTTGATATGGCATCATATAAAGACATGCAGGAACTAAATTCCAGAGCAGCTCTATTCTACTCTGTATTCCCTGAGTGCAGTTGACAGAGTTTTAAATTCCATATATCATTTATAAATAGCTGTGTTGATTTTATAGTCATTACCAAGCTCAGCGTGAGCACCAAAAAGGAACCCTGTAGACACATTTGACATTGTCAGAGTTAGTGCAAAATAATCCAAGTCCATTGCACTAATTTTGCCATTACCTGGAGAAGTCACACACCCAGAATATAAAGTGCCTGATAACAAATTAATATTTGTACTGGTTTGCCAAGGCAAGTTGAATACGAATGTCAATTCAAAATAAGTCCCAGCGATTGTGGAAGACATAATAAGTAGTTAAGACAACCCAAGGCAGGTGTTTCCTTACTTCTGCGAGGTCAGGTACAGGTGTTCCTGACATTCACCAAATTTAACTCTCTCAATTACTAGATCACCTGTCAATCATCTAAATTGAATGTTAAGCTTTGTTGAGATCATAAATGATGATTAGAAAAAATATTTACATTGGAGTTTGAGATTATTTTTATTTTATTTATTTATTTATTTATTTTGAGACGGAATCTCGCTCTGTCGCCCAGGCTGGAGTGCAGTGGCGCGATCTCGGCTCACTGCAAGCTCCACCTCCCGGATTCACGCCATTCTCCTGCCTCATCCCCCCGAGTAGCTGGGACTACAGGCGCCCGCCATCACGTCCGGCTAATTTTTTATATTTTTAGTGGAAACGGGGTTTCACCCTGTTAGCCAGGATGGTCTAACGCAACGTCAGCATAACCCATGTATCAGCCAGGGTTTCTGGAGAAACAGAATCAATAAGATAAATGCATACCTATATTAATGTACCTGTATCTATTTATTATCGATTATCTTTCTATTGTAACTGATTTATTTTAAGGAATTGGCTCACATGATCACGTGATTATGGAGGCCGGCAAATCTAAAATCTGTAGGGCAGGCCAGCAGACTAGAAATTCAAGTAAAAGGTGATGTTGCATTATTGAGTCCAAAATTCATAGGGCAGGCCAGCAGAGTGAAAACTTAGACAATATTTACAATCTGTAGACTTGAGTCAGAATTTCTTATTTGGAAAACCAAATCCTTTGTTCCTAAGGCCTTCAACTGATTAAGTAAAGCTTACCATTATGGATGGTAATCTGTTTTAAAGTCAACTGATTGTAAATTGTAATCACATATAAAAATAGCTTCACAGCAATATATAGACAAGTGTTTGAACAACTGGGCCCCATAGCTTAACCAGACTGACACACTAAATTTACCCATAAGCTCCCCTGCGCCCGACACACACATACATAAGTAAACAACCCTGGCAACACTGGCCTCATTATTGCTGTGTTCTAAACGACTGAGATAATAACGTTTGATATTTAAATACAGTTTTAAATAACTCATTTTAGTAATGAAAATCATAAATTATTAGAAAATATAGAACTTTCCCAGTGTCTTTCCTATAGGTCTGCTCTTCCTTTCACTGAAAATAATTATATGACAGTTAATTTGTTTATCTACTGAGAATGAAATCATATTCCTATGAGTAGATTGTTTTCATTTTCTATTACTCACAGAAATTTAGCTTTCCAAAATGTCTAAAGTGCTTAGGCAGTTTTGCTTAGCCAATAGCCCTGAAGATGAACTTATTCATTACAGCATTCATTTTATTGGCAACTGACCAAACTACCTAAACCAAACTGCAAGCCTCTTAATTTTTTTTTAAATTTTACCCAATTCTATTTTGAAAAAGTAACACTCATGTCCCACCAAAATGTTTGATTGGCTGGTTTGATAATTGAAGGCTACAAGAAAGGGATTTAAAAGTGTTTTTAAATTATACGGCTTGCCATTCATGACACAGATATTCCGAGCCTTGTACGATTTACCTATATAGTCACGAAGAATGTGATGGCAGATGGGTTTTTGTATTCAACACCTGCTATATTTGGATCAGCATCTGCATTTGAAAATTGATCACATAATATTTGGTGTTGGGCCAGTTTTCGTAGTTTATTTTAGAAGTTCATATTAATGAATACAATTCCTAGGCAAAACAATGCACTTTCACATTAGGTAAACAGCTTTATCAATTTCTTTTAGAGAAGTATTTTGTCCCTCTTGATCAAAATCTCATTTCTATCAATAGCCAACTAAGGCTACAATTTAACGTAATCTCAAGGCAATTAAAACACATACTCTATTAAACTTTGGTCATGCCCATTAAAATTAATTGAGACCTTAGCCCTTTGCTGGACTCTTTCTTAACGAGCTTGGAGCAAAAGATAATAAATCCAGCAAACAAGATCCTTCTTTAATGACTATGGTCCATATCTCTTTTGGTTTGTATAACTGAAATTAATTTTATATTTCTACTGTTAACGTTGTTGTCTGTCTTCCAGGAAATACATATGAGATTTTCAATGAAGAAGGGTCGTTGTGTACCAAGAAAAAGCAAAAAACAAAAAACAGTGTTACAAAAATACAACATAAAGCAATTTAAAAGGATAGTACCCACTTAAAGGTCAGATTTTGCTAGTTAAAAGGATAGCTCAGCCAGTGGACTATTATAGCTTCTTTAATAGTCAATGAATTGCTGGCCATGATCATACTTTTACTCAACTACTGAAACAGGGACAAAATGTGTTCACTTAATTTAAGAATTATGCTCACATTTCTGAAGTCATTTCTTTAGACAGGTAAACTGAATAGTGTATAATAGAGTTTTATTCTTAGAATATACTATATTCTACATACATTGATTATACTAAGGGCTCTAAGTAACTTGTACCTTTAGTGTGATTGCTGAATAACTAGATTTTAATTACTGAGAGAGCTAGAAAGTTGAGACATATCGTAGGCAGTCTCCTAATCTTCTCTATATACCTAAATACTGTAATATTGCATTCAGCTGACACTCTTTACTTTCAGTTACAAAATTTCTAATTATATTTCTATCTCAATGACACCAAAGAATATATAACCACGTTACTAAATCCTGGATGTGCTAACACTTTCATCATGTTTCTAAGAGTATTTACACATTTAACCAGAAAATTTTTATGAATATATGCAAGTAACTAATTAATTTTTTTTTTGAGACAAGAGTCTTGCTCTGTCACCCAGGCTGGAGTGCAGTGGCACGATCTCGGCTCACTGCAAGCTCCGCCTCCTGGGTGTCAGCCATTCTCCTGCCTCAGCCTCCCGAGTAGCTGGGAATACAGGTGCCCGCCACTACGCCCTGCTATTTTGTGTGTGTGTGTGTGTGTGTGTATTTTTAGTTGAGATGGGATTTCATCGTGTTAGCCAGGATGGTCTCGATCTCCTGACCTCGTGATGCACCCGCCTTGGCCTCTCGAAGTGCTGGGACTACAGGCATGAGCCACCACGCCTTGCCAACTAATTAATTTTAGTTAATAGACAGTTAAACCTTTATCTGACCCTGACCTTCTATGTCTTCTGAATAGTGAAAAATATTATTAATTTATTTTTCCTCTCCCAATTAAACAGGCAGGGATAGAAAAACTGGAAAGTAGCTTTGCACTTTTCTTCATGTGTATTCAAGCTAATGGGAGTAACTTATGTGCTGTGGACGTATGTCAAAGTTTCTGTACCGATATCAATGATTAGAGGAATATTTCTCTGCTAAATAATCTTACTAATCTTGGGCCATGAAAATATATTCTAACTTTTTCACAATCAGCCTTACTATCCCACCAAAAGTGTAGCTAGATATGATTTGACTGATAGCTCCCTAATAATATGGTCTGGAAAGAATATAAAGAAAGCTTTTGCTGTCTCTCAAGTAATTTTTATTAAATATCTCCAGGATGCTCTGGGAGTCAGGGTATTATGAGCATTACACATTCCACAAATGAAAAATGCAATGTTTTACCCTCTGTCCCTTACAATGAAAAACTAAATAACAAGGCATAACCATTTTTTCTGGATGACTAAAAAAGACACCTTTCCTAGTTTACTGGCCTGATACACTCTTGTTCACTATATCACGCAGTAAAAAACAATAGTATTGCACATTAAATACGTAGTGGATGCTTGGACAATATTAATATTCACTGAATTATCAAACTAAGCCTTGGTTTAATTTAGATGTCAAGCTAGAGCAAGTCATGGTAATATATCTTAGATTACTGTTTCTCAACATTGTTATTGAATAGCATCAACACTGTATACAGTGAATAATCAAAATATTGTAGCTATCATCTTGAGTAACAAGCAAGTGTCTGGTTATCTATAGTGTCAGATATTTAAAGTCTTTTTTTCTATACAACAAATAAGATCAGAGCATATGAAAGAAACATTATTCTGGGAAGATATAACATATGCTCATGGATATGAAGAATAAATACTGCACAAAGTTAAAATTTCTTTCCAAACGGATCTACAGATTGAATGCCACTTTGATCAAAATCCCAGCAACTTACTTAGTGGATATCAACAAATCGATTATAAAGTTTATATATGAAGGCAAAAGACCTAGAATTATCAACGTTATTATCAAAGAAGAAAAATCAAGTTGGAGCACAGATGCTATCCAATTTTATAACTTATTATAAATCCACAGTAATCAAGATGATGTAGTATTGGTGAAAGAAAATATATTAATGAAACATAATAGAGCTCTCAAAAGAGACCCACATTAATATAGTCAAATGATCTTCAGTTAAAGGCAATTCAATGGAGAAAGGAGAGCCTTTTCAACTAATAGTACTGGGATAAGTGGATATTCACATGCAAAAGAAAAAAATGAATCCAGACAACAAATTTAAACCTTTTAACAAAAAAATCTAAATAGTTCATAGACCTAAATCTATGACACCAAACTATAAAACTTCTAGAGATAACAGGAGAAAATCTAGGTAATCTTAGGTTTGACAATGGGAGTTTAGACACAACATAAAAATCATGATCCATTAAACAAAATATTTAAAAAATTAAATTAAAAAAATAAATTGTGAAATCACAGTCAAAACCAGCAGCCTAGGGATACTGTAGGAATCAGAATATGTTGAAGCTCTTTCAAGGGCTCGGTTTCAAATAATTGCTATCATTTGACCTTACTGGCAGTTCCCTGGAAACTCTCACTCACAAGTCTTGTTTTTATCTGGCCTGACTCAGAGCTCAACCAGCATGACCAACTTTCTAAAGCTGTTTGTCAAGATATTCAGCAGTGTATTGGTCACGGTTCTCCGGAGAAACAGAACCAATAGTATATATAATGGCATACATGTGCATGTGCACATACACACACACAGATTGTCTCTAACTCATGATGGTTCAACTTATGATTTTTAAACTTTATGATGGTGCATAAGCAATATAAGTTCAGTAGAAACTGTACTTGGAATTTTGATTTTTTATTTTTTTCGTGGGCTAGCAATATGTGACACAATATTCTCTTGCAATGCTGGGTAGTGGCAGCAAGCCATAGCTCCCAGTCAGCCACATGATCAGGAAGGTAAACAACTGATAATCTACAGTGTACTGTGCTGGCAGATGATTTTGTCCAACTGTAGACTAATATAAGTTCTCTGTACATGTTCATAGCAGGCTAGGCTAAGCTGTGATATTTGGTATGTTTGGTGTGTTAAATGTATTTCAACTTACAATATTTTCAATGTAAAATAGGTTTATCAGAATACTACCCCATTGTAAATTGTGAAGCATCTATTTATCTATGTATGTGTGTGTATGGAGATGTATGGAGAGGGAAAGAGTGAGAGAGAGTAAAGAAATTGGTTCATGTGATTATGAAGGCCCAGAAGTCCCACAGTCTTCCCTCTGCAAGCTGGAGAACTAGAAAACTAGAAAAGACAGTGGTGTAATTCAGCCAGAGTCTGAATGGTTGAGAATGTGGGGGGAACTCTGGAGGATGAGGGGACGATGGTGTAATTCCTAGTCTAAGTTTGAAGGCCTGAGAACCAGGAACACAGTTTATCTGAGAGCAGAAAATAGATGTCTTACCTCAAACAGACAAAAGGAGTTTACCATTCCTCTACCTTTTTGTTCTGTTTGGGTCCGGAATGAATTGGATGATGCCCATTAACTTTCCCCACATTGGTGATGGCAATCTTCTTTACTCTTTCTGTTGATTAAAATGCTAATCTTTTCCTCAAACACACTCACAGACACAGTAGACAATGTTTTGCCGGCTATTTGGGCATCTTTTAACCCAGTCAAATTGACACATAAAAATAAACATTGGAAGAAATTACTTAATATCATAGCTGCTTCAAGTGGAGATAACAGTGGGAGCAAACAGCAATCACATAAAACAGCTTAAAAGAAAAACTTAGAAAATGAGATGTCTACAGGGGCCTTCCAAAATCTCCAACATATCCTTCAGAAACTAAAAGGCCATGTATATGTATGGGGCTGTATGCACACCCAGAAATATCCAGGATATCCACAAGACATCCAGCATATCCAGGGTGGATCTGAGGATGACCTAAAATCTTACCCCTGACTGAGCTTAAGGCTCTGTATAAACGGAAAGTAAGAGCTATGGCCAAATTTTTCAACTATCATTAAAAATTACCAAAGGGCTGCAACAATCTGGAGAACATTTGAGAAAAAACAGAAAATCAAAAGGCAGCCAAGATGGCCAAATAGGAAGAGCTCCAGTCTACAGCTCCCAGCATGAGTGATGCAGAAGACGGGTGATTTCTGCATTTCCAACTGAGGTACAGGGTTCATCTCATTGGGACTGGTTAGAGAGTGGGTTCAGCCCACGGAGTGTTAGCTGAAGCAGGTCAGGGCATTGCCTCATCCGGGAAGCACAAGGGGTCGGGGAATTCCCTTTCCTAGCCAAGGGAAGCTGCGACAGATGAAAAATTGCGACACTCCCACCCTAATACTGTGCTATTCCAATGGTCTTAGCCAACATCACACCAGGAGATTATATCGCGTGCCTGGCTCAGCAGGTCCCATGCCCATGGAGCCTTGCTCACTGCTAGCACAGCAGTCCGAGATTGAACTGTGAGGCAGCAGCAAGGCTGGGGTAGGGACATCCACCATTGCTGAGGCTTGACTAGGTAAACAAAGTGGCCTGGAAGCTCGAACTGGGTGGAGCCCACCGCAGCTCAATGAGGCCTGCCTGCCTCTGTAGACTCCACCTCTGGGGGCAGGGCATAGCTGAACAAAAGGCAGCAGAAACTTCTGCAGACTTAAATGTCCCTGTCTGACAGCTTTGAAGAGAGCCGTGGTTCTCCCAGAATGGGAGATCTGAGAATGGACAGACTGCCTTCTCAAGTGGGTTCCTGACCCCTGAGTAGCCTAAATGGGAGACGCCCCCCAGTAGGGGCCAACTGACACTTCATACAGCTGGGAGCCCTTCTGAGGCAAAGCTTCCAGAGGAAGGATCAGGCAGCAACATTTGCTGTTCTGCAATATTTGCTGTTCTGCAGCCTCCACTGGTGATACCCAGGCAAACAGGGTCTGGAGTTGAACTCCAGCAAAGTCCAACAGATCTGCAGCTGAGAATCCTGACTGTTAGACGGAAAACTAACAAACAGAAAGGAATAGCATCAACATCAACAAAAAGGACATCCACACCAAAACCCCATCTGTAAGTCACCAATATCAAAAACCAAAGGTAGATATAACCACAAAGGTGGGGAGAAACCAGAGCAGAAAAGCTGAAAATTCTAAAAACCAGAGCACCTCTTCTCCTCCAAAGGATCGCAGCTCCTCACCAGCAGTGGAACAAGGCTGGACAGAGAATGACCTTTACGAGTTGACAGAAGTAGGCTTCAGAAGATCAGTAATAACGAACTTCTCTGAGCTAAAGGAGGATGTTTGAACTCATCTCAAGGAAGCTAAAAACCTTGAAAAAAGACTAGACGAATGGCTAACTAGCATAAAGAGTGTAAAGAAGACCTTAAATGACCTGATGGAGCTGAAAATCATGGGATGAGAACTACCTGATGCATTCACAAGCTTCAGTAGCTGATTCGATCAAGTGGAAGAAAGGGTATCAGTGATTGAAGATCAAATAAATGAAACGAAGCAAGAAGAGAAGTTTAGAGAAAAAAGAGTAAAAAGAAACGAACAAAGCCTCCGAGAAATATGGGACTATGTGAAAAGACCGAATCTACGTTTGATTGGTGTACCTGAAAGTGATGGGGAGAATGGAACCCAGTTGGAAAACACTCTTCAGGGTATCATCCAGGAGAACTTCCCCAACCTAGCAAGGCAGGCCAACATTCAAATTCAGGAAATACAGAGAATGCCACAAAGATACTCCTTGAGAAGAGCAACTCCAAGAAACACAATTATCACATTCACCGAGCTTGAAATGAAGAAAAAAATGTTAAGGGCAGCCAGAGAGAAAGGCCGGGTTACCCACAAGGGGAAGCCCATCAGACTAACAGTGATCTCGTAGCAGAAACTCTACAAGTCAGAAGAGAGTGGGAGCCAATATTCAACATTTTTAAAGGAAAGAATTTTCAACCCAGAATTTCATATCCAGCCAAACAAGCTTCATAAGTGAAGGAGAAATAAAATCATTTACAGACAAGCAAATTCTGAGAGATTTTGTTACCACCAGGCCTGCCTTACAAGTGCTCCTGAAGGAAGCAATAAACATAGAAAGGACCAACCGGTACTAGCCACTGCAAAAACATGCCAAATTGGAAAGACTATCGATGCTAGGAAGAAACTGCAACTAACGAGGAAAATAACCAGCTGATATCATAATGACAGGGTCAAATTCACACATAACAATATTAATCTTAAATGTAAATGGGTTAAATGCCCCAATTAAAAGACACAGACTGGCAAATTGGATAAAGAGTCAAGACCCATCAGTGTGCTGTATTCAGGAGACCCATCTCATGTGCAGAGACATAGATTCAAAATAAAGGGATGGAGGAAGATCTACCAAGCAAATGGAAAACAAAAAAAAGCAGGGTTTGCAATCCTATTCTCTGATGAAACAGACTTAAACCAATAAAGATCAAAAGAGACAAAAAGGCCATTACATAATGGTAAAGGGATCAATTCAACAAGATGTAACTATCCTAAATATATATGCACCCAATACAGAAGCACCCAGATTCATAAAGCAAGTCCTTAGAGACCTACAAAGAGACTTAGACTCCCACACAATAATAATGGGAGACTTTAACACCCCACTCTCCACATTAGACAAATCAATGAGACAGAAAGTTAACAAGGATATCCAGGACTTGAACTCAGCTCTGCACCAAGTGGACCTAATAGACATCTACAGAATTCTCCACCCCAAATCAACAGAATATACATTCTTCTAGCACCACATCTCACTTATTCCATAATCGACCACATAGTTGGAAGCAAACACTACTCAGCAAATGTAAAAGAACACAAATCATTACAAACTGTCTCTCAGACCACAGTGCAATCAAACTAGAACTCAGGATTAAGAAACTCACTCAAAACCACACAACTACATGGAAACTGAACAATCTGCTCCTGAATGACTACTGAGTACGTAACAAAATGAAGGCAGAAATAAAGATATTCTTTGAAACCAATGAGAACAAAAACACAACATACCAGAATCTCTGGGACACATTTAAAGCAGTGTGTAGAGGGAAATTTATAGCACTAAATGCCCACAAGAGAAAGCAGGAATGATCTAAAATCAACACCCTAACATCACAATTAAAAGAACTAGAGAAGCAAGAGCAAACACATTAAAAGCTAGCAGAAGGCACGAAATAAGATCAAAGCAGAACTGAAGGAGATAGAGACACAAAAAAAAAACCTTCAAAAAATCAATGAATCCAGGAGCTGGTTTTTTGAAAAGATCAACAAAATACACAGACCACTAGGAAGACTAATGAAGAAGAAAAGAGAGAAGAATCAAATAGAAGCAATAAAAAATGATAAAGGGGATATCACCACCAATCCCACAGAAATACAAACTACCATCAAAGCATACTATAAACACCTCTAGGCAAATAAACTAGAAAATCTAGGAAAAATGGATAAATTCCTGGACACATACACCCTCCCAAGACTAAACCAGGAAGAAGTTGAATCCCTGAATAGACAACAGGCTCTGAAATTGAGGCAATAATTAATAGCTTACCAACCAAAAGTGTCCAGTACCAGACGGATTCACAGCCAAATTCTACCAGGGGTACAAAGAGGAGCTGGTACCATTCCTTCTGAAACTATTCCAATCAATAGAAAAAGAGGAAATCCTCCCTAACTCATTCTATGATGCCAGCATTATCCTAATACCAAAGCCTGGCAGAGACACAACAAAAAATGAGAATTTTCCACCAATATCCCTGATGAACATCGATGCAAAAATCCTCAATAAAATACTGGCAAACTGAATCCAGCAGCACATCAAAAAGCTTATCCACCATGATCAAGTTGGCTTCATCCCTAGGATGCAAGACTGGTTCAACATATGCAAATCAATAAATGTAATCCATCATATAAACAGAGCCAAGGACAAAAACCACATGATTATTTCAATAGATGCAGAAAAGGCCTTTGACAAAATTCAACAGCCCTTCATGCTAAAAACTCTCAATAAACTAGTTGTTGATGGGACGTATCTCAAACTAATAAGACCTATTTATGACAAACCCACAGCCAATATCATACTGAATGGGCAAAAACTAGATGCATTCCATTTGAAACCTGGTGCAAGATAGGGATGCCCTCTCTCACCACTCCTATTCAACATAGTGTTGGAAGTTCTGGCCAGGGCAATCAAGCAGGAGAAAGAAATAAAGGGTATCCAATTAGGAAAAGAGGAAGTCAAATTGTTCCTGTTTTCAGGTGACATGATTGTATATTTAGAAAACCCCATCATCTCAGCCCAAAATCTCCTTAAGCTGATAAGCAACTTCAGCAAAGTCTCAGTATGCAAAATCAATGTGGAAAAATCACAAGTATTCCTATACACCAATAACAGACAAACAGAGAGCCAAATCATGAGTGAACTCCCATTCACAATTGCTTCAAAGAGAATAACATACCAGGAATCCAACTTACAAAGGATGTGAAGGACCTCTTCAAGGAGAGCTACAAACCTCTGGGCAACAAAATAAAAGAGGACACAAACAAATGGAAGAACATTCCATGCTCATGGATAGGAAGAATCAATATCATGAAAATGGCCATACTGCCCAAGGTAATTTATAGATTCAATGCTATCCCCATCAAGCTACCAATGACTTTCTTCACAGAATTGGAAAAAAACTACTTTAAAGTTCATATGGAACCAAAATAGAGCCCACATAGCCAAGACAATCCTAAGCCAAAAGAACAAAGCTGGAGACATCACGCTACCTGACTTCAAACTATACTACAAGGCTACAGTAACCAAAACAGCATGGTACTGGTACCAAAACAGAGATATAGACCAATGGAATAGAACATAGCCCTCAGAAATAATACCACACATCTACAACCATCTGACCTTTGACAATCCTGACAATAACAAGAAATGGGATAAGGATTGCCTATTTAATAAATGGTGCTGGGAAAACTGGCTGGCCGTATGTAGAAAGCTGAAACTGGATCATTTCCTTACACCTTATACAAAAATTAATTCAAGATGGTTTAAAGACTTAAATGTTAGACCTAAAACCATAAAAATCCTAGAAGAAAACCTAGGCAATACCCTTCAGGACATAGGCATGGGCAAGGACTTCATGATTGAAACACCAAAAGCAATGGCAACAAAAGCCAAAATTGACAAAGGGGATCTAATTAAACTAAAGAGCTTCTGCACAGCAAAAGAAACTATCATCAGAACAAACAAGCAACCTACAGAATGGGAGAAAATTTTTGCAATCTACTCATCTGACAAAGGGCTAATATCCAGAATCTACAAAGAACATAAACAAATTTACAAGAAAAAATCAAACAACCCCATCAAAAATTGGGCGAGGGATGTGAACAGACACTTCTCAAAAGAAGACATTTATGCAGCCAACAGACACACGAAAAAATGGTCATCATCACTGGTCATCAGAGAAATGCAAATCAAAACCACAATGAGATACCGTCTCATGCCAGTTAGAATGGCAATCATTAAAAAGTCAGGAAACCACAGGTGCTGGAGAAGATGTGGAGAAATAGGAACACTTTTACACTGTTGATGTTAGTGTAAACTAGTCCAACCATTGTGGAAGACAGTGTGGCGATTCCTCAAGGATCTAGAACTAGAAATACCATTTACCCCAGCGATCTCATTACTGGGTATATACCAAAATGATTATAAATCATGCTACTATAAAGACACATGCACATGTATGTTTATTGAGGCACTATTCACAATAGCAAAGTCTTGGAACCAACCCAAATGTCCATCAATGATAGACTGGATTAAGAAAATGTGGCACAAATACACCATGGAATACTATGCTGCCATAAAAAAGGATGAGTTCATGTCCTTTGTAGGGACATGGATGAAGCTGGAAACCATCATTCTGAACAAACTATCACACGGACAGAAAACCAAACACTGCATGTTCTCACTTATAGATAGGAATTGAACAATGAGAACACTCGGACACAGGGTGGGGAACATCACACACCAGGGACTGTTGTGGGGTGGGGGCAAGCGGGGAGGGATAGCATTAGGAGAAATACCTAATGTAAATGACGATTTAATGGGTGCAGCATACCAACATGGCACATGTATACATATGTAACAAATCTGCACATTGTTCACATAAACCCTAGAACTTAAAGTGTAATAATAATTATAAATAAATAAATAAATAACAGCCAAATCTCCAGAAGAACAGTGAAAGCACCCAATTTGGCTGGGTACTAAAGATATGTTCCAGTATGCATATGGAGCCCATCAGCAAAGACAGAGACTTACTGGTTCCATGCAGTTAGGAAACTATCTGTTCAATCATTAGCTGACCACGAAGCTATCTGAATAGAGATTGTAATGGCCAGACAATACAAAGAATACAGAATTTAAAAATTAGTTCAGCCAGGTCACTTAAACAGATGAATAGCAAAATCAGTAAACAGAAGCAACAATAAAACCTTAAGAAGTAGAGAATCTGATTTCTAGTGTTGCTACTTTATATAAAATATCTGATTATCAAAAAAATTACACAAAATGCAAAGAAACAAGAATGCATGATCTATGCGTGGGAAATAAAACAGTAAATAGAAACTTCCCCTGAGGAAGACCAGATATGAACGTAGAGACAAGATTTTAAAATGATTACTTTAAATATGTGCAGGGAACAAAAGAAAACTATGTCTAAAGAAATAAAAAGAAAGTCTGAGAAGAATGTCTTCTCAAACAGATAATATCAAAAATATAGAAATTCCGTTCAATAAAAAGCCATAGAGAAATTTTGAATTTGAAAAGACAGTACAATAACATATTCAAAGTGCTAAAAAACAAGAATTCTATATCTAGCAAAAGTATCCTTTTAAAAAAATAAAGAGAAATGAAAACATTTCCAGATAAAAACTGAGAAAATGTGTTGTTAAAACACGTGCTTGATGAATAATTGTAAAAGGAGTATTTCAGAATCAAATGAAAGTGTACAAGAAAGTAAAATGAATCTATGTAAGGAAATACAGAATATTGCTATAGGTAACTGCATAAGTAAATACAGATAACAGTATGAATATATTTTTAGTTTGCAAAACTCTTTTTCTCCTATCTGATATAAAGGACTTAGAGCAAAGATTATAAAGAGACATATTTTGGATTCAAAGTCACAAATATATTAAAAGTAAAAGAACAGTAAAACATACAATGCAAACTGTAACAAAAGGGGCTATAATGACCACCTTAATATAAAAAAAAGTAGTGTTTAGGTCAAAACTTGGTAGCAGATAGTCGATCCATACAAAAGTTACAAACATATGTGCAGCCAGCGACAGAACCTCAAAATACCCAAAACAAAAACTAGCAGACATAGAAGAAGAAATAAGCAACTAAATAATAATAGTTAGGCCGGGCACGGTGGCTCACGCCTGTGATCCCAGCACTTTGGGAGGCCGAGGTGAGTGGATCACCTGAGGTCAGGAGTGCGAGACCAGCCTGGCCAACATGGTGAAACCCTGTCTCTACTAAAAATACAAAAAATTAGCCAGGTGTGGTGGTGGGCATCTGTAATCCCAGCTACTCGGGAGGCTGAGGCAGGGGAATCTCTTGAACCCGGGAGCCGGGGGTTGCAGTGAGTGGAGATCGCACCATTGCACTCCAGCCTGGGCAACAACAGGGAAACTCCATCTCAAAATAATAATAATAATAATTGTTAGACACTTCAATACCTTAATTTTAATAATAAAAACCGCAACTAGATGGAAGATAAATAAGTAAATAGGAGACTTTAGTAAAAAAAAAAAACTAGACCTAATAGACATTTATAGATGATTCTACTCAAAGACAGACTACACATTCTTCTCAAGTTCTCATGGAACATTCCCAATGTTTGACCATATGTTATGTTCTAAAGGAAGTTTAAATAAATTTAAAAGATTAAAATAATACAAAATAATTTTCTGACTAAAATGAATAAAATTAGAATCAGTAACTGGAGAAAATTTGTGAAATTGACAAGTTATGGACAATTTTTTTAAATCAAGTTTAAATAACTTGTTGAGAAAGAAATCACAAGAAAAATTAGAGAATACTAGAAATGAATGAACATGAAACACAGTATACCCCAGTTGATGGGTTGCAGCTAAAGCAATGCTAAGAGAAAAAAATTAAACCTTTAAATGCCTGTGTTATAAAATAAAGCTTTAAATCAGTAATGTAAATGCCCACCATAATTAGAGAAAGGAGAGCAAGCTATACAGAAAGCAAGCAGAAAAAGAAAAATAATGAATGCTAGAGCAGAAATAAATGGCATAGATAATTAAAAAAAAAAACAGGAAATCGGCAATATCTAAAGTTGTTCTTTGAAAAGATCAACAAAACTGACAAGTCTTTAGCTTGATTAACAAGAAAAAAAGAGTAAGGACTCAAATTCATAAAATCAGCAGTGAAGGCAATGACATTCCTACAGCTCTTATATACATAAAAGTATTATGTAGAATACTATGAAGAATTGTATGCCAATAAGTTAGTCTTAATGAAATGTAAAAATTCCTACACAAACACAAACTACTAAAACTGACTCAAGAAGAACAAGAACATCCGAATAGAATAACAAGCAATTAAATTAAAATAGTAGTCAAAACACTTCCCACAAAGAAAAGCCCAGGACCAGATGCCTTTACTAGTGAATTCTACTAAACAGTAAGCAAAAAATTAACTCCAGCTCTTTTCAAACTTTTTTCAGAAAATAGAAGAGGTAGGACCACATCTCAAGTCATTCTATAAAGTCAGTATTACTCAGATATCAAAATCAGACAAAAACATTACAAGATAACACATTTATAGACCAATGTCCTTCATAAATATAAATACAATTCTAAGAAAACACTAACAAAACAAATCCAGAAACATATAAAAAGAAATATATACCATGAAGAAACACATGGTATTTATTCCAAGAATGTAAAGTTGGTTCAACATATAAAAGTAAATCAATATACAGTATGGTATTAATAAAAAACATGATCATCTCAATAGCCACACAAAACATTTGGAAGAAAATCAACATCCTTTTATGATAACTCTCAATACTAGGTGTGAATGGAAACTTCCTTATTTCAACCTGATTTTTAAACAAATTTGAAAACCACACAGCTAACAGCTTATTTAATAATTACAAAGGATTTCCCCCTAACTTCAGCAACAAGGCAAGAATGTCTGCTTTTACCACTTCCATTCTATATTGTAGTGGAAGTTTCAGCTAGAAACTTTTAGTTTTAATGAAATGTAAAGAATGGGAAAAGTGTTAAACTCTCTACTGGAAGGTAATATAATCTTGTATATAGAAAATCCAAATGAATTCACCAAAGAAATATTACAGCCAATGAACAAGGTGAGCAAGGTTGCAGGGTACAAGATCAGTACCCAAAATTACTAGCAGTGAACAATCAGAAAATGAAATTAAGAAAACAATACCATTTTTGATAGCACAAGAACAATGAAATACTTAGGCATAAATTTAATCAAAAAAGTAAAAGACTTGTACAAGTTAAACAGTAAGATATCATTGAAATAAATTGAAGGAAATGTGAATAAACAATAAAAAGTTGTGTGTTATTGGATAGGGAGACTTAATAGGGTTAACATGGCAATGCATGCCAAATTTATCTATAGAATCATTGCAAAGCCTATTATAATCCACACTAGATTTTTTACAGAAATTCACATGGTAATGCTGAAATTCATATAGAACCCAGAATAAACTCTCTAAATAGGGACTCAAAATATCTAAAATAATGTTGAGAAAGAGGAGCAAATTTCAAGGGCTCCTACTTTCCAATTTCAAGAGTTGCCACAAAGTTACAGTAAAAAAAAAAAAAATGTGTTGTGCAGGCAAAAGAGTAGACATAAAGATCAACGAAATAGAATTGAGGGTAGAGAAAGAAACCTATGCATTTATGTTTAATTGATTTTCAACAAGGTTGCCAAGAGAGAATTCAATGAGAGAATAAATAGTCTTTTCAACAAATGATGCATGAAAAAATGAATATCCACATGCAAAACTTTGAATTTGAACCCTTAAATCATATACAAATATTAACTGAAAGTAGATCAAAGACATAAATGTAAGAGCTAAAACTTAGAAGATAACATGGGGGTAAGTTTTCATTATTTTAGATTAGGCAATGGTTTCTTATATATGATACATAAAGCACAAGCAACAAGAGAAAATATAGATAATTTAGAACTCTTCAAAATTACAAACTTTTGTGCATCAAAGGATATTATCAAGAAAGTAAAAAGACAATGCATAGAATCGGAAAGTGTATAAAAGTCTGGTATCCAAAACATATAAACAACACAAATCAATCAAAAGTGATAAATAACAAAGTTTTTAAAGAGGAAAAAATATCCAAAGTACACAAAGAACACCTAACACTCAACAATAAAAAAGAACAACCAAATTAATAAATAGACGAAATATCTCAACAGACACCTCCCCAAAGAAGATATATACATAACAAGTAAACATATTAAAAGATGTCCAATATTTTTAATATGTACTTGTTTTAAATATGCCATTAAAGAATTGCAAAAAAAAAAAAAATTCCCAACAATGGGATACCACTACACAATCTATTAGAATGACCAAAATCCAAAACACTGACAACAACAAATTCTGGAAAGAATTAGGAGGAACAGGAATTCTCATTCATTGCTGGTGGGAATGCAAAATGGTATAGCCACCTTGGAAGACAGTATGGCAGTTTCTTACATAACTAAGCATACTCTTAATAAAGGATGCAGCAATTATAATTTTTGATATATGTTTAAAGGAATTAAAAATGTATATCCACACAAAAACCTGTACACAGATATATACGGCAGCTTTATTCATAATTGCCAAACTGTGGAAGCAACCAAGATGTGCTTCAGCAGACAAATGAATAAGTACACTATGGTACATACAGACAATGGAATATATATTTTTTTAGACTCAGTCTAGCTCTGCTGCTCAGGCTGGAGTGTAGTGGTGCAATCTTGGCTCACTGCAACCTCCACCTGCTCCTCCACCTTCAAGGGATTCTTTTGCCTCAGCCTCCTGAGTAGCTGCAACTACAGGCCTGTGTCACCATGCCTGATTAATTTTTGTATTTTTAGTAGAGACCGGGTTTCACCATTTTGGCCAGGCTGGTCTTGAACTACTGGCCTCAAGTGATCCTCCCGCCTAGGCCTCCCAAAGTGCTGGGATTACAGGAGTGACTCATCTTGCCCAGCCGGAATATTATTAAGCACTAAAAATAAATGAGCTATCAAGTCATGAAAAGACATTGAGAAATCTTCAATGTATATTACTAGGTGAAAGAAGCCAATCTGAAAAGTTTACATATTGTAGTGTTCCAACTATATAACATTCCATAATAGGCAAAACTATGGACACAGTAGAAAGTTCAGTGTTGGCCAGGGGTGAGGAGGAGGGAGGGCTGAATAGGGAGAACACAGAGGAATATTAAGGCAGTGATACCACTCTGTGTTGCTGTAATGGTGTGACATATTATTATCCACGTATCAAAATCATAGAATGTACAACATTAAGAGTGACCGTAATATAAAATGTGGACTTTGGGTGGTGGTGATGTGTCAGTGTAGATTTACTGATTGTAATAAATGTTCTACTCTGGGGTAGAGTGTTGATAATGAGACAGATTATGCATATGTAGAGGTGATAAGTATATGGGAACACTCTGTACTTTCCACTCAATTTTGCTGTGAATCTAAACTATTCAAAAAATAAATTCTATTTTTAAAAAGGTGACATCTTTTGTAAATAAACAATAATTAATTTTAAAAGAAATGGGTAAAGATTTTAAATAGTCATTTCTCCGAAGAAGACACACAAAAGGTCAATAGTCCCATAAAAGGTTTTCAACATCATGAGCCATCAGGGAAATGCAAATGAAAACTATAATGTAATAAGGTACCACTTCGTATCTACAGGCAAGTCTATTCTTAAAACGTCAATCAGCAACAGGTGCTGGTGAGAATGTGGAAAATTAGAATTCATATATATTTTTGGTAGTAAATGAATAATGCTATTGCCATTTTGGAAAACAGCTTTATAGTTCCTCAAAAAGTTACACAAGTTAAACATAGAGGTGCCTTATGTCCCACTTTTAGGTATATACTCTAGAGAACTGAAAATATATATCCATACAAAAATTGGTTCATGAATGTTCATAGATAGCATCATTCATAATTGCCATAAAGTGGAAATAACTAAAATGCTCAACTGATGAATGGATAAATAAAATGTGATATATCCATGCAAATGCAATATTATTCAGCCATAAAATGAATGAGGTACTGATACATTTTGCACCACATATGCAAAACATTATGAAAACATTATGCTAAGTGAAATAAATCAGCTCCAAAAGACCACATATAGTATGATTCAATTTTTTGAAATGCCTACAATAGGCAAATCTATAGAGACAGAAAATAGATTAGTGGTTGCTAGTGACTGGGGAGAGGGAGAAAGAAAAAACTGCTAATATAGGGTATGTGGGGGAGGGTAAGGAAATGATCAGAGATAGATACTAGTGAGAGTTGAACAAATTTGTGAATATACTAATAACTGTGTGTTGTACATTTTAAAATAATACATGTCTTATGAATTATATCTCAAGAGAAAAATAAAAGAATGGGATAAACGTGGCAGCATAGTTTTATATGTTAAATTCAAATAAATATATATATACACCAGATAAATTTTAAAATGTAGACTAGTACTCTACTTGTTTTTGCGCTTAGCTCCTACCCCACTTTCTTCTCTCGTAAGCATTCACAAATCATCTTTGACTTTCTGAATTATTCCTTCTTTGACCTCCCAATAGCGTTTATTGCCCATTACGCTCTTTTACTCACAGCATCTAGTTCCTTGCATTGTAATTAATATCTTTATGTATGAGCAATGTTTGTTCAACCAGATTTTCAGTTCCGTCACAGAAGATACCCCATTTTACATTGCCTTATTTTCCAAAACTTAGCACAGAGAAGATACTTAGTGAATATTTCACCAAATAATGATGCTTATGATAATTTTCGAGCATCTTCTGAAAAATGCCATTGGAGTTTTGATAGAAATTACATTGAATCTGTAGATCTGTTTGGACATTATGAATATTTTAACAATATTAATTCTAGGATTCATAAACATCAGATATATTTCCATTTATTTATATCTTCTTCAATGTATTTTGCAAATATTTTATAGTTTCCAGTGTACAGATCTTTTACCTCCTTCGTTAAATTTATTCCTAAGAATTTTTTGATTCTATTACATTAAGTAGGACTAAATAGATGTAATGAGAGATTATTTCCTTGATTTCTTTTTTGGATTGTTCATTGTTAGTGTGTAGAAACACTACTAATTTCCATATATCGATTTTGTATCCTACAATTTTACTGAATTTGTTTGTTAGTTCTAATGAATTATTTTTGGTAGATTCTTTAGGGTTTTCTATTTATAAGATCATGTCATTTGCAAACAGATAAAATTTTACTTCTTCCTCTCTGATTTGGATATCTTTTAATTTTTTATTGACTATATTCTCTGGCTAAGAACTCTTGTACTATATTGAATAAAAGTGGTAAAAGTGAGCATCCTTGTCTTATTCTTGATCTTGGAGAGAAAACTTATTTTTTCACATTTTCTAAGTTAGCTGTGGGTTTGTCATATATGGCCTTTATTATTTTGAGATACATTTTTTCTATGCCTAATTTGCAGAGAGTTTTTATCATAAAAGGATATTGAATTTTCTCAAATGCTTTTTCTGCATCTATTTAGATGATTGTAGAGTTTTTATCCTTCATTCTGTTGATGTGGTGTGTCACATTGATTGGTTTGGGCAAGTTGAAGCATCAGGGATAATCCTACTTAATCATGTGTAATCTTCTTCATCTGCTGTTGAATTCATTTTACCAGTACTTCATTGAGAATTTTTGCTTCTATGCTTATCAGAAAAACTGGCGTGTAAACTTACTTTCCTTCCTTCCTTCCTTCCTTCCTCCCTCCCTCCCTCCCTCCCTTTCTCTCTCTCTCTTTCTTTCTTTTCACATAGTCTTGCTCTGTCACCCAGGCTAGAGTGCAGTGGTGTGATTTGAGCTCACTGCAACCTCTGCCTCCTAGGTTCAAGTGATTCTCGTGCCTCAGCCTCCCAAGTACCTGGGACTACAGGCATGCGCCACCAAGCACAGCTAATTTTTGTATTTTTATTAGAGACAGGGTTTCACCCTGTTGGCCAGGCTGGTCTCGAATTCCTGGCCTCAAGTGATCCACCCACCTCAGCCTCCCAAATTGCCTGGATTACAGACATGAGCCACCATGCCCAGCCAAACTTTCTTTTCTCGTAGTGTCCTTTTCTGGTTTTGGTGTTAGGGTAATGCCGGCCTCATAAAATAAGTCTGAAAATGTTCCCTCCTCCTCAATTTGAGAAGGATTAGTGTTTTGTTGTTGTTGTTGTTGTTGTTGTTAAAAATTTTGTAGAATTCACCAGTGAAGCTGTTGAGTCCTGTGCTTTTCTTTGTTGGAAGATTTTTGATTACCAAATCAATCTTTTTATTTATTATTGGTCTGTTCAGATTTTCTGTTCTTCATGATTCAGTCTTGGAAGCTTATATCTTTCTAGAAATGTATCCATTTCTTCTATGTTATCCAGTTTTTGCTGTATAATTGTTCCTATTAGACTCTTATGATCATTTTATTTCTGTGGTATAAGTTGTAATGTCTCTTCTTCATTTTACAATTTTATTTATTTCTCTTTTTTTCTTAGTCTAGCTAAAGTTTACTGATTTTATCTTTTAAAAACCACCTCTTACTTTCATTGATCTTTTATACTGATTTCTTTGGAGTCTCTATTTCATTTATTTCTACTCTGATTATTTTTATTTTGTTTTTCTGCTGAATTTGGACTTTATTTTTTTCTAGTTCTTTTAGGTGTAAATTTAGATTGCTTATTTGAGATATTTGTTTTTACCTCATGTAGAAGTTTATCACTATAAACTTCATCTTAGAACTACTTTTGCTGCATTCCATAAATTTAGACATCTTATGCTTCCATTTTCATTTGTCTCTCTGTATTTTTTTACTTCCCTTTTAATTTCTTCTTTGACCGACTTATTCTTTAGGAATGTGTTGTTTAGTTTGCACACATGTATGAATTTTCCACTTTTCCTCCTGTTATTGATTTTTAGTTTCACACCACTGTGATCAGAAAAGTTTGACTTTACCAAACTAATAATGCAACTTTTATCTTTTCTATCTTCTTTTTTCTTACTATTTGTTTTTATATGTCCTTCATTCCACCTAAGTCCCACTCCATTTCACACATCTAAAATGTCTCAAGGGAAATGCTCATATTTTGCTGGTTAGTCACAATTTAATGTGTATCCCCTCAGTTAGGCTGAGTTCTTAAGCAAGGTGAACTTAGAGTCTTCTGATCTTTATGATGAAGGGCCTACTATGTTGATAATTAATTCATATCTTAGCAATATGAGACCTAAGCAAACTATATATGGCCTAAAATTTACCAGGTTCAGAATGTTGTCATAGATAATTACCCTTAGCCACGGAGACTGCTCCTAGCTTAGTTTGAAAAGATGAAATATATGACATACTTTTACAAAAACATATTGTTAAGTATAGGGACAGACATTTAGTTGCATGAGATTTTCTCCAAAGTGAAGAGCAATAAGGATTATGGTTTCTTTTGTGATATGTCATTTGGCTCTTTCTCTATAGGTGACTTAGATAACAACAGAAGTGAAAGCTTATCAAATTTGCCAATAATATGCAAACAAAATACACATTATTATACAATTTTGACTCAAACTGTCCTTAATAGACTAAGATGATTAATGTAAAGTTCTCCATTTCTGTTTATACATGCACACAGTAACACACACAAAAAGCTTGAAAATGTGGTGACGCACAAAATAACCCAAAGGATTTTACATTTGGATGCAATATAAATGACAGTTTTCTAAGATTCAAAATATTTTTACAAATGAATTGTCTTGTCTTTTAGGCAGGAAGTTGCTTTACCTCAATTGTTCAAGCAAATAACTAATGACCATATGTCATGAAAATTATAGAAACAATTTCTATATGAAAATAGAGATTATAGAGGATGACCAATCAGGGCCTTTGAAATTCCATTTCCTTGAATATGTTTAAAATTAATTTCTTCGTTCCTTCTAGTCATCTCTCCTAAAAGTAGCTTAAATTCTTTGCTTGAGATTTTGCCACAAGTTACTAGTTTACCAGTTCATAATCAGGTTGAGAATGCACAGGATGCTCACCTGAGTGCCAGACCAGTGTTCTTTCCACGACCACATCACTGTTTCCCTTAGCAGTTACACAGACACTTACCACTGGAACACTTATTCATTTTCCTGCTTGTTGTTTCACCTATTTGTCTCCACTACTCTATTTTTTAATATATTCTTTATAGTGACTAGTATATTTCGGGCAGACAGTAGAAACTTGATGAATATGTGCAAAAATAATCTTTGCACCTACCTGCTTTTATGTGAATTTTCCCATTTCTGTGTATGTGTTTTTTTTTTTATGAAAATGAAAAGCTATTAAGAATGGGATTCATATGTTAGCCTTCGTCCTCTATATATTTCCATTTTAAAATATCCTTTTTTTCCCCAAACTGTGGAAATTGCTTCCATAAGTCTTTACACACACACACACACACACACACATATGTATATATGGCATATATACATATATATCTGACATAACCTGTAATTTGTTGAACTATAATATTTATGTAACTATTTGGAGATACTTGAATACATCTTATTTTAAAAAGGTTAAATTAATCAGAATCTTTTGAACTGCAAAATATCGTGTGCAAATATCAAAGAACAACTATTTCTTGCTATTTATTGCTAAATGACATTAAAGTGGTTTATCCCATATTTACTTTTTTTTTTTTTTGCAGTTTAGCTATGTTATTTTGGAGCTATGTGCTCTTAAAGCAATGAAGAATTCAGAAGCTTTGGCATGATGGCCACTGTATAAGAGCAATAATGATAAATGCTTTTGCACTTTTATATGTAACTTTTAAAAGTGATATTTGGCAGTTCATTTTTAGTACGGGTGAATTATTGTAGCAATCAATAATGTTTTGTTTTAAGAGACACCCCTATGACACTTCTGTACAAATATTTTTGGAGCTTAAGTGGCCACCATTTCATCTCTTCTTCTTAGATTATCCATAAAAAGAAAAAAAAAACATTGATTTAACTTTGATGCTATCTTTCTAATCTTCATCCCATCTTATGAATATCAGGTTCTGCATCAGAAAGAACAACAGCCTAGGGTGTGGGGTAAGGAAGGTGAATTAAAGCTGTTTCTCAGTGTAGCTCTTATTCTTCCTTCTGAACCTCTCCCTAATTCTCCATTGTGTTTACATGTTACTGAGTCTTCTTTTCATGTCTATGATGAGTATGCTTCCAAAAAAAGACAGATTGGCCCTGTCAGATTCCCATAAGAAATGCATAAATAAGAATGTGGTATTAAATACTATCATCATCCCAACAAGAAAATCTGAAAAGATAATGTTAGCTTTCCTCCCTCTCTTTCTAATATTTTTTTACAGATGGGGGTAAAAACAACCCCTTTTCAAATGCATTTCAGCTGATTGACTTTACAGTATTGCCATGAAAGCCGAACCTGTTCTCTAAGGATTCTTTGGTTCCGAACATTTAAGTTCTGTCCATCATATTTATCACAATCAATCAATATTCTGTCAAAAGAGCAAACAAAGATGCTACCTTCACAGTTTCCTGGATCATAGACCAAATGTCAAGGAGCTGAAATTTGTTCAGCCCTCTCTTTCCAACTGTTTCAGTTTATAGCGTCCAATCCCTCTGAGAGCTTTCTTTCTCTTACTTGGGTCATTTCTAGATGAATGGCTCAGATTGACCTAATCTTGCAAATATGAGAAAGAATAAGCTTGGCTTTGAATGTCATGACTCACAGGAGAGATGGACGTTTCTCATGCCCTTTGACAAATAGATGAGAGAGATCTATTTTTAATATAGTCCCTTCAAAGCAAGCACACCAAGATACGGCCCCTCGTCTTTTGCTCAGGCGTAGGACTATTCATGTTCCTGTTCTTATAAAGACCCCACAATTTCTTTCCCCAAATCAAAGATAAAGCAAATTATTAGGCTACTAAATGTGTCCAAAAAAATATGTAGAATTTGTTATTTGTTTGCCAACAGGTTTAAAGTGTTTATATTTAACAAAAATATGGCTATCATCAACTAATCTTTTTTAATCAATGGTATGACTCCTACCCCTTGGGTGACCCTTGATCTTTTTTTTTTCATTCTGCATTGATGTGAGTACATCAGAGCACCAAGAAAAAAAATCAGTAATTTTGAATATTCAAAAAATATGTTTGGGTTTTAATTTTTAAGAGCATCATATCAATATTTCTTCAGAAAAAATAAGGTTTGTTATAGAAACCCTGATTCATATTAACATACAAAACAGGCACATTTACAGTGATGTTTTATATTGAAAAATGATAGATTCAGAGTAAGTTCTCATTATATAGCAAGTTTAGCTAGTTTATTGCAAATGTGCTATAATTTAGTTATACTCAATTTTACCACAGTGAGGCAGTGTTATGCAATGCTAAAAGGTACAAGTCTTTGAGTCAAATGTAAAGAAATTAAAATTCTGGCTTTACCTCTAAAGAGGTGTAATATCAACATGTTATTTACCTCTTCCAGCCTAAGTCTACTCCTTTGTAAAATGGAAAGAATAATAATTAACTCAAAGAGTTGATGTTAAGATTAAAGTACTGAGTACAGAGCCTTACACTCAGTAAGTGTTCAATAAATGACAATAACAAAACAAACTAGAGAAGTACTTATATGTAAATAATGCAGACACAAACACATACTTTTCTAATTGAACATGCATACACAAAAGCAGTAATAACAAACTTCTTTTTGCTAATACATATACTCCACAAATAGCTAAATCAATGGATCTCTTGGATAGAAGCAGAGTTCATATCCTCCGCTCCCTCTAAACCATGTCATCCATGGCTTTGATTGTTTTTAAGATTGTTTTGTGATTTGAATATCCACTTGATAAACTGCCAGTTCCATGCAGGGACATGGATGAAGCTGGAAACCATCATTCTCAGCAAACTAACACTGGAACAGAAAACCAAACACCGCATCTTCTCACTCATAAGTAGGAGTTGAACAATGAGAACACATGGACACAGGGAGGGGAACATCACACAGTGGGGCCTGTCGGGGATGGGGGCTAGAGGAGGGATAACATTAGGAGAAATACCTAATGTAGATGACGGGTTGACGGGTGCAGCAAACCACCATGGCACGTGTATACCTGTGTAACAAACCTGCATGTTCTGCACTTGTATCCCAGAACTTAAAGTATAATAATGAAAAAGAAAGGCAAAAATGAAATGTCAAAAGAAATATCAGCTGTGGTTGTGTGATCCTACAAAGGTGACAGAATAAGAACTGTGCCATAGGCCTGTGCTCCATCAAGGCCTCAGAGAAAGGAGTTGCTCCAACTGTTTATAGTCTCACCACTATCTCGGGAGAGGGACAGAGTTGAAAATGAATTAGGGCAAGAAAAGGCTGATGCTGTGAGTCAGTCAGGTTTCCTGACTAATCTCTGAGATCTAGGATGCTTAATAGGTGTCATAGCAAGAGTGACAAAAAGCTTTGGGAAGTTCAGTGAAAGAGTTCATCTTAGTTTTCCTGAAAATCTGGGTCATGATATTCATGGCATTTTAGTTTTTTGGCAGGTCACAGAGGTATAATAAGTATATATATTTTCCTTATTGTTATTACTTAAGATGCAGGGGTACATGTGCAGGTTTGTGACAGTAATATATTGTGTAATGGTGAGCTTTTGGCGTCTAGTGTACCCGTCATCCAAAAAGTGAACATTGTATCCAATAGGTAATGTTTCAATCCTCACCCTCCGACATTTTCCCCTTTTGAAGTCTCCAGTGTCTATTATTTTCATCTTTATGTCCACATGTACCCATTGCTTAGCCCCTACTTATAAGTGAGAACATGCAGTACTTGATTTTCTGTTTGTGTTATTTCACTTAGAATAATGGCCTCCAGCTCCATCCATTTTGTTCAAAGGACATTACTTCATTATTTTTATGGCTGTATTGTATTCTGTCATGTACGTATATCACATTTCCTTTATGAAATCATTCAGTGATATGGTTTGGATTTGTGTCCCCACCCAAATCTCACCTTGAATTGTAGTAATCCCCGCATGTCAAGGGTGGGACCCAGTGGAAATAATGGAATCATGGAAGTGGTTTTTCCCATCCTGTTCTCATAATAGTGAGTTCTCATGAGATCTGATGGTTTTATAGAGGGCTTCCCCCTTCACTCGGCACTTATTCTCACTCTTGCTGCCCTGTGAACTGGTGCCTTCCGCCATGATTGTAAGTTTCCTGAGATCTTCCCAGCCATCTGGAGCTGTGAGTCAACTAAATCTCTTTTCTTTATAAATACCCATTCTAAGGTATTTCTTCATGGCAGCATGAAAAAGAACTAATACAGTAATGGACACTTTGATTGACTCCATGACTTTGCTATTATGAATAGTGTTGCAATAAACACATGAGTACAGGTATTTTTCTTATGAAATGATTTTTTTGGATAGATACTCAGTAGTGGGATTGCTGGGTTGAATGGTAGATCTATTTTTAATTCTTTGAGAAATCTACAGACTGTTTTCCATGGAGGATGTAATAATTTACATTTCCATCAACAGTGCATAGCTGTTCCATTTCCTCTGAAGTGCATGCCAATATCTCTGTTTTTTCACATTTTAATAATAGCCATTCTGACTTGGGTATAATAGTATCTCATTGTGGATTTCATTCGCATTTCTCTAATTAGTAATGTTGAGCATCTTTTTTTTCATATGCTTGTTGGCCACTTGTATGTATTCTTTTGAGAAATGTCTGTTCAAATCTTTGCCCACTTCTTAATGGGGCTGTTTCTTCACTTGTTGAGTTGTTTGAGTTCTTTGCAAATTCTTGATATTAGTTCTTTGTGGGATGTATAATTTGCAAATATTTTCTCTCATTCTGTAGATTGTCTGTTTACTCTGTTGATTATTTCTTTTGCTGTGCAGAAGCTTTATAGTTTAATTGAATTGCACTTGTCTATTTTTGTTTTTGTTGCATTTGCTTTTGAGAACTTAGTCATACATCAAACACCTAGGCCAATATCCAGAAGAGGTTTTCCTATAAATTTTTATAGTTTCAGATCTTATATTTAATCCATCGTGAGTTAATTTTTGTATATAGTTTCACTGTTTTGTATATGGCTATCCAATTTTCCCAGAACCATTTATTGAATAGAGTGTCCTTTCCTCATTGTTTATTAGTGTTGGCTTTGTCATAATCAGTTGGTTGTAGGTATGTGGCTTTATTTCTGGGATCTCTAGTCTTTCATATTGATCTACATGACTATTTTCGTACCAGTACTACACTGTTTGGCGTACAATAGCCTGGTAGTATAATTTGAAGTTAGGTAATGTGATGCCTCTGGCTTTTCTCTTTTGGCATAGGATTACTTTGACTACACAGGCCCTTTTTGGTTCCATATGAATTTTAAATTTTTTTCTAATTATTTGAAAAATTACATTTGTAATAGGAATTGCACTGAATCTACAGATTGCTTTGGACAGTATAGTCATTTTGATGATATTGATTCTGCCAATCCTTGAGCATGGATTTTTTTTCATTTATTTGTATTACCTATGATTTCTTCATCAGAGTTTTGTAGTTCTTTTTGCAGACATCATTCATTGCTTTGTTTAAAGGTATTTTTATATATTTCATTTTTTGTGGCTATTTTAAATGGAATTGAGTTCCTTATTTGGTTCTCGGTTGAACATTGTTGGTTTATAGAAATCCTACTGATGTTTGTACATTGATTTGGTATTCTGAAACCTTACTGGACTCATTTATCCAGTCTAAGATTCTTTTGGAGAAATTGTTAGGGTTTTCTAGTTATAACATCATGTCATCAATGAACATAGGCAATGCAACTTCTTCTTTTTTTATTTGGATGCCTTATATTTTTTTCTCTTTCCTTATTGCTCTGTCTAGGACTTCCAGTACCATGTTGAATACAAGTGGAGAGAAAGAATCTTTGCCCTTTTCCAGTTCTCAGGGAGACTGCTTTCAACATTTCCCCATTCAGTATGATGTTGGTTGCAGGTTTGTCATACATGGCTCTTATTATTTTAAGTCATGTTCCTTTGATGCCTAGTATGTTGAGGGTTTCTATCAGGAAAGGATGTTGGATTTTACCAAAATATCTTTCTGCTTCTATTGAGATGATCATATGTTTTTTGTTCTTAATTCTTTTTATGTGGTGAATCACATTGATTTGCATATGTTGAACCAATCTTGCATCTCTGGAATAAAACCCACTTATTGTGAGGTATTTTTTTTTTTCAGTTATGTGCCGTTAGATTCTCTTTGCTAGCATTTTGTTGAGGAATTTTGCATCTATGTTCATGGATATTGGCCTGTAGTTTTCTTTCTTTATTGTGTCTTTGGCTGATTTTTGATATCAGGGTGATACTAATTTCAAAGAATGAGTTAGGAAAGAGTTTCTTCATCTTGATTTTTTGAAATAATTTCAGTGATTGGTTCCTTCTCCCCCACTCCCTCTCCTTCTTCTTCTTCTTCTTCTTCTTCTTCTTCTTCTTCCTTCCCAATGGGGTCTCACTCTGTCACTCAGGCTAGAGTGCAGTTGTGTGATTATAGCTCCCTGCAGCCTCAACCTTTTGGACTGGGCTCAGGTGATCCTCCTGTGTGTGTGTGTGTGGAGATAGACTCTTGCCGTGTTGCCCAGGCTGATCTCAAACTCCTAGGCTCAAGCAATATGCATGTCTCAGACTTCCAAAGTGCTAGGATTACAAGCATGAGCCACTGCACCCTGCCCAGCCCTTTTTAAATTACACGTATTTTTCCATGTGTGCTACACTTATCAAGGAGCATAAGAACTCAGAAGAAATGAGTGACAGAATATAGTACACATTTTTAGACCACCTAAAAGTGAGGTGAGGCTATTTGGAGAATGGCTGATTAATCTGATTTTGAAAAGGGTCTATGTTCTGGAATGCAAAAAAAAAAAAAAAGCAAAGAGAAAGATTAGTAAAAATGAAATTTTCTCTACTGTGAGGGAATGAGGTTGACAAAGTAAGCGAGTAGATCAGTATTGATTGTGTTCCTTCTATGGTAGACATGGTTGGAGTATGTCACAATTGCCACATAGTAGATGAGCAATAAATATTTGATGAATGAACGGAAGCCTCAATAATTTCTATTGTCTAATTTTGGAAGGCTTATCAAAAAACAGTTCAATAAATGTCTATTGAGAACTTAATATATGCAATCAGGAGAGAGACAAAATCGCAAGTCACAAGACCGAATCACCAAGGATCTATTATAAAATCTCTCATATCATCTCATTTTACTGATGTATGACTTTTTTTGTTGTAAACCTGTAGGATTTCTTGAAATAGGATAAAATATTACTGTATGCTAATAAGCACTTTTAAGAATATCTGAACTAGAAATATCTGATAGACTGTCACTGTGCTACAGAATCCCAACACAACTACCAATCTTGAAAGAATCACATGTTCTCATTGGATTAAGGCAGTATGTTATTTTGGAAGGGTACAAATTACCAGGAGTGAGTTTACCAGATGAATATATTACTGTTCAGTTATAAATACTCTCAAAAAGTAAAAACAGTATAGGTACATTTTTACTTGCAAGAAGTTGAGAATCACAGAATTTTAAGGCTGGAAAAGCTTATGCGTATGTATAATCCAATGGTCTCATTTTATAGAAAGGGAAACTAAGATCCTAGAAGACGCAGTCATAAAATGAGTTAGAAATAGAAAAAAAATTAAACTCGTTCCATCTGAATCTCAGTTCAATACTCTTTCTTCTGTTCCTGCCAACCTCCGGGAGATACTGAGTTCCATGTTGTGTTTGGATTCAAGGGAAGAACAAGAATTGCCAAAGATCAACTTGATGTACCTAACTAGTTTGTCTAGAAGTGACACTGAAAATGATTACCTTATGGGCCAAATATTGCCACAGATATGTTTGTTTGACCTACACATTTAAAAAATGTTTTTATGTCATTTGTTGGCAGTTTAAAATGGAGAGATTTCACATAAAATCCAGTTTAAAGAGGTTCTCCTGAAAAATAAAAAGATCTGGCAGTAGTGAGTTTCCTTCCTCACATAACGAAAATTGACTGGAGCTAGATAGAATATTCCACTTTTTAAAAGGACGCGGGACTTCGGTTTATCATAGTTCCCACTAATCTCTATTTTTCCTACACATAGCCTGTTCATTTATTTATATTTATATACTATATGTCCCTGAAGCTCTAGGATTTTAAGTTTGTGACTTCTGAAATCAACCTTATATAGAAATTTTCATGTTTGAATGACCCATATCTTCAAACTTCTTAAATAATTAGGAAAACTAGAAACCTGAGCTACTTAACATTATAAAAAGATGGTTTACAAACACTGCATGTTCTCACTCATAGGTGGGAATTGAACAATGAGAACACATGGACACAGGAAGGGGAACATCATACACCGGAGCCTGTTGTGGGGCGGGGGGAGGGGGGAGGGATAGCATTAGGAGATATACCTAATGTTAAATGATGAGTTAATGGGTGCAGCACACCAACATGGCACATGTATACATATGTAACAAACCTGCACATTGTGCACATGTACCCTAAAACTTAAAGTATAAAAATAAATAAATAAATAAAAATAAGTTTTAAAGGGCATTGTGATATTACTGTAAATATTCCTGAAATGCGATTAAATTAAAATAAATTAAAAAATTAAAAGCTTGTGCATCATAAGACTTTACAAAAAATATAAATACAGCCTACAGTAGTTAATTCAATAAATTTGTTTTCTGCTATTCATTCGTAGTATTTTTCATCTCATCCATTTAATGGTTGTTTAATTTTGCCTTTTATGGTGTTTGCATTCCTTATTCTTTTTGTTTTCCTCTTTACAATCCCCAACACAGTGGCTTCTATATGCAGGTGACTAATAAAATTTTCTTCAATTCACTATCAAGTGAATGCCAACTTATCTTACATTCCCCTGGTAATTATAATCATTTAAGAACACTTAAAAAACAATGGCTTAGCAATAAAGAAATATTTCATAGGAAATGTAGAACAAAGAAGTGATCAAATTCACTTTTATATAATGAGTGCTTTTATATAATATCCTAGATATTATATAATATCTTTTATATAATATCTTTTATATAATATCCTAGATAAGTAAATTTAAGTCACATTTTTAAGGAAGTAAAGAAGTGCTTTATAAGCAGTTGGCAGAAATGAATCTATAGCAGTGCAGGTGGGAAAATAATGGAATCAATAATGGATTAATAGAATCAGTGAAGACATAGCAGTAACATTGGTGTGAAATGAGGTGATAAATAAGTGAGATTGAATGCAGTACATGGGCCATGATTGGAAGTAATACAAAATACACACTTGTGAGCAACCAATAACAGAAATTTTGTTCATTCTTTACCTTATGTATCTAATGCTTATATGAATGTAATACATTTGGCTCTTAGGCAAGCCAGAAAAATTAGACAGAGGTTTCTCTGACATTTTATCTATCAAATCAGGGGGATTAGAGATAGTGCTCTATCTCTCTACCTATTATTTAAATAGGAATAAATATATATACATGATACATTTCATTGATCCTATAAAACAAGGCAATTAATGCCACATGGCAATATCTTGCAATATAATTGAACATAATAGATATGGAAGTGAACATTGCTTTAGGATTCTATCAACTTACTAGGAAAACTATCATAAAACCTTATGTCTAGTTTTTGAAAAGGCAGTATTCACATCACAATAGAAATAAATCACCCATATACATCACTAATTCTACGGTTATATAGAGCCGGCAAAATAGCCTGTAGCAAGGCAAATTTAGTCATTATAATTTGATGGACGTGTGTGTATGTCTGTGTGTGTGTGAGAGAGATCAATATTCATTGCTACAAGCATGCTTATGTAAGTGTATTGATTATGAAACTTGTTTTAGCACTCTATACCAATTGATGTTTTTCATAATGCTGTCTGGTGTTTGACGACTGTTGACTTTATTGTTTTGTTTTGTCTTCTTTTTGTACAGGCAGAGTCTTGCTCAATCTCAGTGGCTCTAACTGGAGACAGCAGTACTGGCCATGACACCCTCCCTACCCTGATAAAAATAGTTATAAAGACAGAGTGGAGCTAGAGTACTGATTGTTCCTTCTAAACTGCCCAGATAACAAAGTAAAATTCACGGCACAATCTTCTTAATAAAGAACAACCTACAAGTATATTAAATGTTTATCCACTTAAGTATTTATCCACTGAAGTACTTTTAAAGCTTTTTTAACTCTGACAAGCATAATGAAAAAAAATTTGATGATGATCACGAGTACAAAAACATGCATGTAATTTGGTTGCTTGCCAAATAATTGAAGGACACACTAAATAACTCCTCTGTATCAGAAGAGATGATGACACAGGCTGAAAAGACGCCCAAAGCTGTCTGTGTTTAAACAGATTTACTTAATAGGAAGGCTTGTTGTATCTTTAGGCCTTAAAAGGAACAGAAAACAAAGAAAGATTTTTTTGAGGGGGATTAAGGGGAGGCCGTGGGATTCCTGCCATTAGTATTGGATGTTGAACTTATCTTTCTCATATAGCAGGAGTCATGCTTCCTTTCTCCTCCAATCCCTCAAAAAAACTTGCAACCTTAAAAAGAACAACAAAAATCTTCTTTTTATGGTTAAGGTATTTCTCTCAATTCCACTAAAGGAAAACATTAAAACAAAAGTTCAAAAGCAAAACAAAACAAAAACCAAAAACCCACATCTAAAATCAACACAATGTGTTTTAATATATATGAAGAGGACAGCATTTGCCAAGATTTATTTGCATTTAGATAGCATAGTGCACTTTGCAATGCCCTTTTAAATAAAATAACTTAATTTGTTCTTACACAGAGGCCCTTTGAAGTTGGCTATGGCATGGATAAATGTTATATTCTGATTTTATAAAAGAGAAGACTTAGAGAGGTAAAGTCACTCACCAAAGGTAACACAGCTAGGAAAGGGCAGAACTAGAACCATAACTGAGGTGCTCTGATCCCAAATAATTTTTCCCCATTTTGGATCATCACATATTTCAGAATAATTTCTTATATTTGGATAGAATTTTTAGAGTTATAAAGTGATTGCCCATATATTAGGTGGAAAGACAAGAAATTGTCCATATCCATTCATTTTAATGAATTAAAATGGTTTGTATGGTTCAAACATTGACTTTTAACTTTTCATAAGTTTTTTTGCTCTCTTCCTACCTTCCTGTAAGCACCGCCTCTCACATCACCCTCATCTCTAAACATGTGCACTAATATAAGCAGAGACTAATGTTGCCAGGGGCTCTCAGTTGAGAAAGAGACACATGCCATGGATTTTTACTTACTCCCTCCTTGATCATTAACTCACCTTTTGCCCCGTTCTATCTAGATTCTCAAAGTGACTGTTAAATGACTTCACACAAAAGTTTTATTACTAAAATGTGCAACATATTCCCTCTCCTACAGGCATTTGCCCTGATCCTTGCAGGTCATTAATTCAACATAATAAATTTCAAATCAATTTCAAAACTAGTATTTGAGTACAATGATGGTGCTTCTTGCAATGATGTCACACATTTCCCATAAAGTGCTGTAATGTTTGTTCTGCTGTATTGAAGAGTTCTTATAGACCACTCCTTTTCTCTCTAGATCCTTTCTCTCATGATCTCCATGCTTCCCCATTTTCTTTCACTCTCTTTTCTGTCTCTTTTTCATTATCTCTTTTTAATTTTAATTTTTGTGGGTACATAGTAGGCATATATAGTTATGGGGTACATAAGATATTTTGGTACCAACATGCAATGTGTAATACCAACATCATGGAAAATTGGGTCTCCATCCATTCAAGCATTATCCATGTTACAAACAATCCAATTATACTATTTTAGTTATGTTAAAATGCACAATTAAGTTATTATTGACTATAGTCACCCTGTTATGTTATCAAATATTAGGTCTTATTTTTTCTTTCTATTTTTTGTACCCATTAACTGTCCCCACCTCTTCCTCAACCTCCGACTACATTTCCCAGGCTCTGGTAACCATCTTTCTACTCTCGATTTCCATGAGTCCAATTGTTTTTATTTTTAGTTCCCACAAATAAGTGAGAAGATGCAACGTTTATCTTTTTGTGCCTGGCTAACTTCACTTAGCATGATGACCTCCAGTTTCATTTATTTATTTATTTATTGCAAATGACAGGATCTCATTCATTTTTTATAGCTGAATAGTACTCCATTGTGTATATGTGCCACATTTTCTTTATCCATTTATCTATTGATGGACACTTAGGTTGCTTTCAAATCTTGGCTGTTGCTAACAGTAGTACAACAAATATGGAAGTGCAGATATCTGTTCAATATACTGATTTCCTTTCCTTAGGGTACATACTCAGCACTGGGATTGCTGAATCATATAATATCTCTATTTTCACTTTTTTTTTAAGAGGCTCCAAAGTGTTTTCCATAGTGTTTGTAGTAATTTACATTCCCACTAACAGTGTATGGGGGTTCCTTTTTCTCCACATCCTTGCCAGCATTTGTTATTAATTGCCTGTCTTTTGGATATATGCCATTTTAACTGAGGGGAGATAATGTCTTACTGTAATTTTGACATATTTTTCTGATGACCAATGATGTTGAGAACCTTTTTTTATGCCTGTTTGCCATTCGTTTGTAGTTTGTATACTTTTCAGAAATGTCAGTTTAAGTCTTTTGCTCATTTCTTAATCAGATTTTTTTTATTTTTTCCTATAGAGTTGTTTGATTTCCTTATATATTCTGGTTATTAATCCCTTGTCAGATGGGTAATTTGCAAGTATTTTTCCCTCTGGGTTATCTAGTCATTTTGTTGATTGTTTTATTTGTTTTGCAGAAGCTTTCAAACTTGATGTGATCGTATTTTCTGATTTTTTACTTTTGTTGCCTGTGCTTCTGCGATATTGCTCAAGATATTTTTGCCTAGACCAGACCAGTGTCCTGTAGATTTTCCCCAAAATTTTCTTGCAGTAGTTTCATAGTTTGAGGTCTTAGATTTATGTCTTCACCATTTCAACTTGATTTTTGTATATGGTGAGACATAGGGGTTCCAGTATCTTTCCTCTGCATATGGATGTCTGGTTTTCCCAGCACCATTTCTTTTGAAGAGCCTATGTTTTTCCCAGTGTGTATTCTTGGCACCTTGCTCTAAAATGAGTTTATTTTAGAGACATGGATTTGTTTCTCTATTCTTTTCCACTAGTCTATGTGTCTGTTTTTCTGCCAGTACCTTGTTGTTTTGGTTACTATACCTCTTTGTATACTTTGACATTAGGTAATGTTATACCTCGAGTTTTATTATTTTTGCTCAAGAGAGCTCAGGCTATTCTGGGTCTTTTTAGTTCAATACAAATTTTAGGAGAGTTTGTTTTCTATTTCTGTTAAGAATGTCATTGGTATTTTGATAAGGATTGAATTGAATCTGTAGGTTGCTTTGGTACTATGGATATTTTAACAATATTGATTTTTTTAAATCAAATTTCCTGGAAGCAAAATTTGTCCAATAATGTTATTTTAACTTCAAAACAATCTCAGAAGTTGACACCATTATTCTCATTTTAGAGTTAAGAAAGTTCAGGTTCATCAAATTTAAATAAATTGTCTAAGGTCACCAACTAACAAGTAACAAAATCATAATTCTAATTCAGCTATGTATTATTCCAAAACTTGTGTAATTAACCAGTAAGATATATTGAAAGATGAAAATTCTTGTCCCTGTCCACCAGGAGTTTGTAGTCTACTGTACTGTAAAATGTGTAACTACTAGCAATGTGTGGTTAATTAAATTTATATTACTTAAAATTAATAATATTAAAAATTCAGTTTATCAGTCACATCATATGGATTCCACGTGTGCAATAGCCAATATATTATCTTTTTTGCTGCTCAGTATAGTAACTATATTATAGTGACTACTCTATTGGACAGTGCAATTTAAATTATTTCTGTCATCAGAGCAAGTTCTATTGGACAGTATTTGTCTATAGGATATGCACACAATTAAATATAAACTATTGTACTGCTAAAATGGATGAGCAAAGTGCTGTGCAGAGATTTAGTAATGAGACTGATTCTAACTGATATAATTTTTAAATGTTCATGAAAGATGTTCTGAGGTTTATAAACATATTTAGGGAAATTTGACAAGAGAAGTTTTGTTTGTTTTGTTTCCTGAGGTATTTTCAACAACTAGAATAAGACCTGGCATATCATAGGTGCTCCACAAATATTTCTAATGCATGCCTGAATTAATTCTTAAATTAGAGGACCCTGCTAGTAAGCAAAGCTACTACATTTTTAGCAAAAACATAGAGAAGTGAAACAGCAGGTTTTTTTTTCTGTTTGTTTGTTTTTGTTTTTGGAAACAGTGAGTATGGCCAGCACAGAATTTGGGAAAAAAATATAATAAGAATGAGGCTGTAAGGTAGAATGGGAGCCAGACCATGGAGAGACTTCTAATCTTCAGTAAATGGTCATCTCCAAACTCCACATGTTCAAACTCCAACCAGCACTCTTCCCTCGAGACATTCCCTCTTCTCTATTCTCTATCTTTGTTACCCAGTTAGAGTTCTCCAAATCAGAAATCTGAAGGTCATCTTAAACACTTTACCTCTAACTCAACTCACATCCTACCTCCAATCAGTCCCCAAGCCATTTCATTTTTATTTTTCTAATCTCTGATAGATCTACCTCTTCTCCTTTCACACCACCGCTTCCAAAATGTAGGGCTTTATTGCTTCTTAACTGAATCACTGAAGCAGCCTTCTAGTTGGTTTCTCCACCTTCAGTCTTTTCTAGTCCATTTTTCACGTTCTAAGATCTATCATTTTGAAATACCATTCTATGCATGTAAGTATTCTGCTTAAACCCGTGGTGTTGTACTTAAGTCTCATCTTGGACAACTCCTTGCCCACTTTCCCAGATTGATCACCAGTCACTCTTTATTGTATTCTGTCTCCTTTGAGACAACAGAACCAGTAACATTTCCTATGTGCCTCAAGCCTTTTAATGCAAATATACTTTGTTTTGTCCCAAAGTGGTTCTGTTGATAGCTGATGTAATACCTTAGTTCTTGTCTTCTTAGTTTAAAATAATTTTAAAAAGAGACACACAGCAAAAGAAGTGCAGCATAGAGTAATTTATTGCAAAGGAAAAATAATATTTTGTAAGTTAGGTGCAGAATAGACAGTACATCTTGAGAGAGAGAATTCAAGGCAGGCTGTGCATAAGGATGAGACAGCAAAGAGTGGCATCAGGGAGACTCCCTTCGTGGGAGTCTTACATGATTATTCACAAGGAGATGGGAAAGAGGTGTTACTAGTAAGCATGTTCTGGATGTTCCTCTGGGTATACATGCATAGTAGCTGTACGTATTTGTTCATACATTGGATGTCTCATTAGCATCTTAAATCTCAACCCAGGAGGTTTTTTTTTTTTTTTTCTATTACAAGGAGCAAAGGGTCACAAAATGTGCATGCTCTCTAGAGGGGAAAGTCACTTCTAAAGATAGCTTTGCTTGAATGAACTCAATTACGATGTGAACACTGAGGCTTATTTTATTGACTGTAAGGTCACCACAGTTACTGCATTCTGAGAACGTAGATATTTCCTTGACTACCTATTCTGCCTCAGTTCCATCACCTGTAATGAATGAACCCTCTCATCTTTTGTAAGACCACTTAATAAGTTATTACAACTTAGCTAAACTATCCTCAACTCTGTAAAGATCTACCTAATCCCCTCCCCTTATTCCTCCGCCTCCCATTCTTTACCCCCAGATTCTAGTAACACTCTCTCCTCTGTGGTCACACAGTATCCTAAGTATACTTACATTGGGGCACCTAAAGTACTACTTTTTCATCAATATCTTCTTTCCCCATTCATTGTGATTTCCTTGAAGGCAGTAATTTTGACATCTTTTTCTTTTGTATCTCCTTGATTTCTAGCTCAGAGAAAGCTCTCAATAGCTGACTTTAAGATGGGTTAATTTTACCTTGCATGCGATTGGAAGCCATAAAATATTTTGAACGATAGAATAACATCATAACTGTGATTCAGAAAGATTATTCTGGTATCATTGAGAAGAATGGGTTAAATGCCTAAGACAAAGTGAGTTGGGCCAGGCACAGTGGCTCTCGCCTGTATTCCATGAGCGGCCGGGCATGGTGGCTGATGCCTGTAATCCCAGCACTTTGGGAGGCCTGTATTCCATGAGCGGCCGGGCATGGTGGCTGATGCCTGTAATCCCAGCACTTTGGGAGGCCAAGGCAGGCGGATCACGCGGTCAGGAGTTCGAGACCAGCCTGGCCAACATAGTGAAACCCCGTCTCCTACTAAAAATACAAAAATTAGCTGGGTGTGGTGGCATGCGCCTGTAGTCCCAGCTACTTGGGAGGATGAGGCAGGAGAATCGCTTGAACCCAGGAGGCGGAGGTTGCAGTGAGCTGAGACCATGCCATTGCACTCCAGCCTGGGTGACAGGGCAAGACTCTGTCTCAAAAATAAATAAATAAATAAATAAAAATAAAAATAAAAAAGACAAAGTGAGTTTACTAACACACCTGAAAATTAGCATTAAGATAAATTTGCTTCAAAATGAGCTTTTCTATTATCAATAACAGTTTAGGGATTTTTTTTTTAAAGCTTTTAATGATTGTGTGTTGTCACCCCGTTAAATGTCAAGGGAGGTTAAAATCATGCTTTTAAGAATACTTTGCAGATATGGCACCTGGTAAACACAAAACTATGATGAAAAATTACAGTTTCCTTTTAAGAAACAGCTAGTTGTGAAGGCAGAAGGTCTCCTAGTGGGGGAGGGTCAGAGTAGGAATGCCACCTCCTTAAGTTTCTAAAGCAATAGCTTACTAATTAAAACTTCCCAAACACACACCGGATATACAGACATAGCCACACAGGCATAAATAGTGTCATCAAGAGGATAAGCTGTGGTTCTCAAGGCAATAATCAGTTGGTAGGATTTATGACACACCTGCATTCTGTAAAGAAGTCCTGACGTTTGTCTGGTTAAGAAATGTGTGGGAATTACAAAGATCTCAGCAGTTCCATGTGAATACTGTGCTTGGAAAACGTGGGTCTAGTGTTAATGATCATTCAGGGGAGAGAAGAAGAAAGACACTGTTGATCTTGTTATTTTTGCCGGTATATGAATGAAATTTGCTTTTTCTTTTGATGAGTTAGGTTTGTGAGCAAACTGATTAGGTATGCAAAACAAGGGACACAAACTGGGTGTAGGTCTAAACATGTAATATGCTAACTCTGCATTCAGTATGAAGAATGTTTTTTTTTAATTTTATATGTAAGGATGTGCTTTTGTATGTTTCCTGTGTGCCATACTGATGTATGTAGGATTTTAGTTTTACACAAATTTATTTCCAATAAGAACTTTTCTTGTATTACTTTTAATGCACATGAAAAGTACAAGATGTTAAAAAGCTACAGACTGGACATTGATTGTGATTCCTTTCCCCCGTATCTTAGTTCTGAAGATGTTACTTCATATATATATATGTGTGTGTGTGTGTGTATATATACACACACACACACACATATATGAAACGCCTTCAGCTCAAATATAACTTTTATGCCACAGAGATATATTTTGAGGTGACATATTTTGGTTTTCTTCACTAGAGTGGAAAAAACATAATATATTACAAGAGAATACTAAACGTGATTTTATGCCAATGAATTAGATAAAATAGACTATTTTCTTAAAAAAACTTTTCATAACTGACAATACAAAATAGAAAAGTGAATAGAATTATAAACAATAAAGAACTGAATCAGTAGTTCACAATCACACACACACACACACACAAACGTGCACATGCACATATGCACACACCAGGCCCAGATTATTCTATAGGTAAGATCTGGAAAATCCATGGCCTATATGTTTTCCTGTTTCATTGTAACATAATTGATAAACCATAAAATTCACTTTTTAAAGTATGAAAGTCAATATTTTTATACTCGCAAGGTTTTGCAACCATCACTTCTATTTAATTTCAGATTATTTTTATCACTCTAAAATAACTTCATATTTGTTAGCACTCACTCTCCATTCTCCTCAACCCTCAGTCCCTATCAACCACTAATCTGTTTTCTGTCTCTGTGGATTTTCCTGTCCTGGATATTTCATAAGAATGGAACCATGTAATATGTGAGTTTTGTGACTTACTTCTTTCACTTAATGTTTTTAAAGTTTATTCACATGGTAGACTGCATCAGTACTCCATTTCTTTTAATGGCTGAATAATATTCCATTTTATGTATAGACCACATCATATTCAGAAGTTCATCAGCTAATGGACATTTGAGTTGTTTTCATTTAATGGTTAATGTTTTCATTTAATGGCTGTTATGAAGTACAAATTTTCATGCAGACATATATTTTTTATTGTCTTGTAAATCTATGTAGGAATGAGATTGCTGGGTTCCTATAAAAATTGCCAGTTTGTTTACCAAAGTGGTCATATCATTTCACCGGCTCACCAGTAATGTGTGAGAATTTCAATTTCTCCAAATCCGCACCAACACTTTCTATTATCTGTCTGCTTGTTTATAGCTATTCTAGTGGATGTGAACCAGTATCTCATTGAAGTTTTGACTTGCATTTTTCTGATGTCTAATGATGTTGAGCATCTTTTCATGGACATGTTGGCCATTTGTATATCTTCTTTGGAGAAAGGTCTCTTCAACTCATTTGTGCATTTTTAAATTGGGTCATTTGTCTTTTTATTGTTGAGCTGTAACAATTATTTTTATATTCTTGATATTAGACGCTTATATATATGCTTTCTAATATACATTTTGCATACATTTTTCCATTTTGTGAGTTTTTTCACATACTAGATAGTGTCCTTTGGAGCACAAAAGTTTTTTTTATTTTGAAGGTCCAATGTTTCCATTTTTATTTATTTTTTTTCCTTCACTTTTGCCTCCATATTTAAGAAACCAATGCCAAATTCAAGGCCATAAACAGTTAACCATTTCCATCTATTAATTATATTTTTAGCTTTTAAATTTATGTTTTAACCTATTTTGAGTTAAATTTTACATATGGAATGAGGGAAAAGAATAATTTATTGTTTGCAAGTGGCTACTTAGTTGCCCTATTGCCATTGTTGTAGAGACTATTTTTTTCTCCATTGAATGGCCTTGGCACATTTATTAAAACACAATTGGCCATAGACATATGAGATTTTCTGGATTCTTAGTTCTGTTCTATTGATCTATATGTCTATACTAATGCCAGTACCATAGTGTTTTTATCTTTGTAATTTTGTAGAAAGTTTTGAAATCAGGAAGTGTGAGTCCTCTAATTTAGTACTTTTTCAAAATTGTTTTGGCTATTTTTGTTCCCTTGCATTTCCATGCAGATTTTAGGCGCAGCTTTTCCATATTGTGATGGATTTATAGATCAATTTGGCTAACATTGTCAACAATAACAAATCTTCCAATCTTAGAACATGGATGACTTCCTCATTTATGTAGGCCTTCAACTATCTTTAGTGATGATTTGTAGTTTTCGGTGTACAAGTCTTGCAATTATTTTGTTACATTTCATTCAAATTACTTTATCCCTTTGATATTATTATAAAAAGAATTATATTGTTAATGTCATTTTCACTTTTTTCATTGGCCATGTGTAAAAATAGTACTGAATTTTACACATTGATCTTGTATCCTGCAACATTGACAAATTTATTTACTAGCTCTAATAGCTTTTTGTTGCTGTTGTTGATTCCTTAAGATTTTCTAAATATAAGACAATGTCATCTGCAAATAGAGATAATTTTACTTCCTCCTTGGCAATATGGATGGCTTTTAGTCCTCTTTCTTGCCTGATTGCCCTAGATAAATTATCCATTACAATGATGAGTAGCTGTGCTAAAAAATGATATTTTGCTTTATTCCTTGTCATAGGAATAAAGCTTTCAGTTTTTAACTATTAAGTATGATGTTTGCTGTTTTGTTTAAAATAAATGACCCTTATTAGGTTCATAAAATTTTTCTTTATTATTAGTTTGTTCAATTTTTTATCATGAATGAGTATTGAATTTTCTCATGTGTCTTTTCTGTGTATATTGAGATAATCATGTGTATTTGTCCTTTATTCTATTAATGCAGTGTATTATATTAATTGTTTTTTTGTTTTTTGGTTGTTTAAACAACCTTACATTCCTTGGATATATCTCCTTTGGTCAAAATGTATAATCTTTTTAAAATATTGTTAGGTATAAGTTGCTAGTTAAGTGGTTCAGAACATGCCATCCCAAAATATACCACTTGGACATATTGATTATTTTGAGCTGAAGGCACTTGAGAGATAGCAAGGGCGAGAAGGGCTCTCTGACCTCTCATTTCTTTTCTTTTCTTTTCATTTCTTTTTTTTTTTTTTTTTTGGGGGGAAGTGGAGTCTCTCTCTATTGCCCAGGCTAGAGTACAGTGGCACCATCCGGCTCACTGCAACCTCCGCCTCCCGGATTCAAGCGATTCTCCTGCCTCAGCCTCCTGAGTAGCTGAGACTACAGGTGCACGCCACCACGCCCCACTAATTTTTCGTATTTTAGTAGAGACGGGGGTTCACCCTTTTGCTCAGGCTGGTCTCGAACTCCTGAGCTCAGGCAATCTCCCTGCCTTGGCCTCCCAAAGTGCTAGGATTACAGGCATGAGCCATTGCGCCTGGCTTCTGACCTCCCATTTCTACTTAAAAGCAGTTCATACCATTTCTCTTGAGAAAGGCGCCCTCCCTGTACCAGGAAGAGAACATTCTTATCACCAGATACTTGGAGTCAACAACAGAATAGACCTGTAGAAACAAACTTAATAAAACAACCTTTATATTCATTAGTTTTGGCCATATTTTTGGCCATTTTATACTTACTGTCTAACAATTACTGCCCCTAGCCCAAGACCCCTTGTCTTGTCACATCACCAAAATGTATCATTCTCTGTATAAAAAGATAGATAAGCTTTTGTGCCTAATGGTTTCTTCTACTCTTCCTTTCTGAGGACTCCCATGTAACTGTAAAAATGTATTAAATAAATTTGTATGCTTTTCTCTTGTTAATCTGTCTTATGTTCATTTAATTCTTATGCCAGCCACAGAACCTAAGAGTGTAAAATGAAGTTTTCTACCCCTAAACTATTATTATGTAAACAATTTTGTGTCCTTGTGAGAGGTATTGTTGTCTAGTTTTTCTCTTTTTGTGATGTCTTTGTCTAGTTTTGCCATCAGATAATAAGGGTCTCAGAATAATTTGGAAAGAGTTCCCTCCTCTTCTATTTTTTTTTTTTTGAAGAGTCACAAATTTGTTTTGGAGATTCGTAAAGAAGCAAAGGTTTATTTTAAATATCAAGGACAGTGCCCAGTACATAATTGAACAGCCTTGCCCTAAACACAATAATTAACCCAACATAATTTATGAAGTCAATGAAACAATATTTACATTTTCTTTATAATGTAAACCTATAATGATAACGTGTCTGGCTCTTGCACTGAACATTAAAGTTTTCAGTGTATGCTTACATCTAGTGTCTTATTTTTATCTTCATATATTCTTCTTAGGAAAAGTAGAGAAGTTTCTAATTTTGTTGTATTCTTTTTTACTTTTTTACTATGACTTTCTAGAGGGCCCTTGCCCTAAATCCAAGACTGGCTCTTCAATTTTGCCTTACCCTGTGTCTTATATTTGGGCCCAAATTATATTAAGTAATGGAAGGAGATGTACAAACCATAATATTGGAGAATCAGACAGCAGGTGTTCAGCAACAAAGAGATATGTTTTGATGTAGTGTTAGTGGCTAAAAAGCAAGGAAACAAAAGAAAGGAGGGAAAAAAAGAAGTAAAGCTTTATAACTTATTTTATTAGACTAGCATTATGTCAATTCCAAACCAAACAAGTAAAACTTGTGAAGGAAAAATAATAGGTCATTTCATTTTGGAATATAAATAAGTTTAAAATCCTTAGTAAAATAATAACAGAATTAATCAAGCAATTAAGATATATGAACAAATTGGATTCTTCTGAAACAGCAAGGATGTTTTCACATTAATGACCTACTTACATAATCAACCACATTTACAGGTCAAAGGAGTAAGAGAAATTGCCAAAAAATTCAAAACTCATTTATAATTTTAAAACACAGGCATAGCAAATAAAGAAAAGAATGAGAATATCCTTAAGCTGATAGAGTATATCTTCTAGGGGATTTTGAATAAATTTCTCTTTAAAGCAGAACAAGAAAATCATCTTGTCTATCATTTTTCTATATAATATTGGACAAAAAAATTTTCATTGGTGAAGCAAGATAATTTTTTTTTAAAGAGAAGGAAGGGATACATTTAAGGATTGGAGAAAAAACTACCATTCCTTGCAGATTAAATAGTCATCTAGATTAAGAAAAAGTTCAAGAGACTTAAAGCCTATTTGAAATGTTCAGAGAGCATGAGAAATGGATGAATACAATTATTAAAATATAAAACTCATCTGAGTTTCTATGCGCCAAAAATAAACAATAATTTAAAGTTTCCATTTATAATAGAAACCAAAAATACATGGTACCAGGGAATAAAGCTTACAAAATTGAGCAAACTATTTTGGGATAAATTATAAACATATAGTAAAAAATATAATGTAAAACTTAATGGAGTGATACACTATTTCCTTGGAAGGAAAGACAACATGACATATATGACAATAATACTTTGTAAATTCAATGCAGTTCCCCTCACAATTCTAAAAAAAATTTTGAAAACTGACAAACATAAAAATGTTCTTATAGATCCAAAAATATATGTAGATATATAAAAATTAAGAATAGACAGTATAATTTTGAAAAAAACGGACATATATCTTTTTTTTATTTTTTTATTTTTTATTTTTTATTATTATTACTATTATTATTATTATACTTTAGGCTCTATGGTACATGTGCGCAACGTGCAGGTAAGTTACATATGTATACATGTGCCATGCTGGTGCGCTGCACCCACCAACTCGTCATCTAGCATATATCTTATAATACTCAAAACTATTATAAATATTTTATAAGGAATATGTTATTCTCACAGGGATGTACATTTTCCAGTGGACACAATATGAGCCTGTACATATACAGAAACCTGATATATAAAAGTAAAGGATATTAAAAATAAGTACAGAACAATACAAACCTTTCAATAAATGATACAGGGACAGTGAATTGCATTTATAAAGATTTCTATTCATTTTATATCTTCCACTAGGAAAAACAGAAATCTCAGATTTAGTAAAGATTTAAATATAAAAAGCAAAATTGCAAAACTTTTAAAGAAAGTTGAGATAGTATCTTTCACTTCAAGATGGAAATAGATTTTTATATATAACACACACAAAAGACTTACATCTATTAAAAGTGAGTAATACATTGAGCTATTTTAAGCCTTTTTATACAACAAAACTAAGCCCTTCTGTACAGCAAATGAACTACAAAGAATATTAGAAAAACATCTTTCATATTAGAAGAATTATTTGCAATACATCTATCTGACAAAGGGTTAGTATCTAGAATAATTTTAAACATCACAAAGAAATAAGAATCATAAAAATTCAAAAAGAAAGACAAAAGGGTGTGCAATTTACCAAAAATGAAGACTTTGGTTGGCTAATGTATATGTAAAAACATGCTGAAACACATGAAAAATCAGAAAAATGTGTATTAAAAAATGAGACATATATCAGATAAGAAAAAATAAAAAACCCACAATATCAGGTTTTGCAATGTTATGCAGGTAATGAGATGCTTACACACCTTTGGTAGGTGTGTAAATATGCACAAGTCCTTTGGAGAATAAGGCGATAATAGCTAGTAATGAAAAAAATGAGCATGCCTAGCTATTTCAATGCAAGTTATACATTAGAGAAGCTCCCATACATGTCCACATGGAGACATTTTCAGAGTAAAATTGTAGCACTTAAAAGTTTTTAAAAAGAAAACAACATAATTTTAATCAAGAAAGTGGATCATGGTACACTTGTAAAATTGAGTACTATAAAACAAAAACCCACACATAATTTTAAAAAGCATGTGGATAAATGTCATAAGGTTGGATAAAAATGTTAAATTGTTGAATTACAAGTGCAGAATGATTCTAATTACATAAAGTTTAAATAATGTTTTGGGATACATCAATATGTTATCAAAATATAAAAACATGCTTGAAAATCATGAATATCAAATTGAAATAGTGGTCACTTCTAGAAAGGAAGGAAGGAGAATCTGATTTTGGGGGTGTATGCTTACATACTCCAAAGATTTGTTTATGAAAAACAAGGATCAGAAACAAAGATGGCAAAAAAAAAGTCATGACAAAACTGTTGTAAGATATCTAACTAGTTTTTATATTATACTTTAAGTTTTTCTGTACGTTCATAACAGTTGTTTTTGTGGATGGTGACTCAAAGATAGACTCTATCTGGGATGAATGAGTGGTGTACTTGTGACATTAGGAAAGATACAGAATAAGTGAAGTAGAGCAGGTTTTGGAAGCAAGATGATGAATTTAATCTTAGTCATGTTTGGTTTGAGGGCCTTGTAGAATGTAGGATGAGAACACCAAGCACTTAAGTTAGAATTAAGTCCTGAATGTGGTGTCAGTGCAGCAACTGGGGCTAGAGATAGATCTTTGATATTCATAGCTTATATGTCTCTGATGAAATCACATCCTTTTATTCAAAAGGAAGGACAAAAGGATGGGGAGACTGCGTAGAATGAGGCAGTCAGTTTTCTGAGAGCAGAGCTATAGGAAAATTAATTTTTAAGGAATGAATAGGGAAAGTAGGTCCACAAAAAGCAAGGAGGAATAACTTTCAAAATTATTAGGAGAACTCAGAGACAGTTGTTTTGCAGGAGTCAGTGGAGCAGAGAGTGTTAAGAACAAGTGGTCAACTCTTAACTAGCAGAGATGGCCAGGCCAATTAAGACTAAGAAGTACTTTCTTTGATTGTGTGAGAGGCGAACTGGCATCACTTAGTGTTTGTGTAAATATCATCTGTTGCAAATCAAAGTAATTTGGGAAAGCTATGTGTTACTCTGTACTGGTTAGTTACAAACTTTTCAGTTACAACGATCTGATGTTTTAAAACTCTGCTAAATATATAAGCCATTATCATTAAATAAGTTTAAATAATTTATTTTCAACTATCTTTAAGACTTTTTGGTCACGTTATTTCACATCCTGAGTAGCATTTGAGTCCATTTAATTACCATTCCATTGGTAATCACATAAGAAAAAGCTACTGTTATTTCTTGCCTAGACAGCAATTAATGGGCACCCAATGCATCTTCCTGCATTAACCATTGACTCTTCTCTAATTCATCTCCCACACTGGAGAAGAATGATGCTGATGCCTGGAATGTGTGCCCCTCTCCCTCTTCCAGTTATCTTTTATATGTTATTTCAATTTAAGCTTGAATGTCACCTTTTCAAGGAAGCCCTCCTTAATCACTAGATATATTCCATGTTTTCATAGCATCCTACACCTTTCTTTTTCATTTTGAGATAAATGTAGGTCCATATTCAGTTGTAAGAAATAATACAGAGTGTACCTGTACTAGATTTCTCCCAGTCCTAGCAACTATAGCACAACAGCACAATCAGGATGTTCACATTGACACAGTCAAGATGGATCATGTATTAGTCTGTTCTCACACTGCAAATAAAGACATACCTGAGACTGGGTAATTTACAAAGAAAAGAGATTTAATTGACTCACAGTTCCACATGGCTGGGGTGGACTCACAATCATGGTGGAAGCTGAATGAGAGAAAAGTCATGTCTTACATGGTGGCAAGCAAGAGAGCTTGTGTAAGGGAACTCCCCTTTATAAAACCATGAGCTCTCATGAGACTTATTCACCATCATGGGAACAGCATGGGGAAGACCTGCCCCGATGATTCAATTACCCCCCACCGGTCACTTCCATGACAGGTGGGAATTATCAGAGCTACAATTCAAGATGACATTTGGGTGGGGACACAGCCAAACCATATCAGATAACATTTCCATCACTACAAGGATATTTCTTTTTGCCCTTTTGCCCACACCCACTACCTTTTGACCCTCCTCACCTCCCCAACCCCTGGCAGACTAACCAGTCTACATTTCCATAATTTTGTTATTTCTAAAAATGTTGCATAAATGGAACCCTAAAATATGTAAATTTTAAAGATTTTTTTTTTTCACTGAGCATAATTCCCTGGAGGTTTGTCTGATCAGTTATGCATATCAATAATTTTTCCTTCTTATTTCTGAGTAGTATTTGAAACCTTACAGCATTGTACAAAGTTTCTAATCATTCATTAGTGTGATTGTTTGTTTAATGGTTGTCTCTCTAACTAGACTGAATACTCCATTAAGGCAGGTATAATTTCTCTTAGATGTATCCTTGTGTCTCCATCACTTAGTACACTATAGTAATTTGTTAAATATTAAATGAAGAAAGGATTTATTGAGATTACTAGTAGATACCTCAGAGTATGTAAAACCAGAATCGTTACTGCCATATAATGACTTCTACATTGTGTATATTTTGCTAATGTATAAATGTATTTATTGAATAATTATTTATTATTTACTATATATCAGGTACTGTTCTAAGTACTGGAAATGCAACAGCAACAAACAAAAACAACGAAAAAATTCCCTGCCCTCTGGAATTCACATTCTAGTCTAGGGAGCTAAATAATCTTAAAAATAAATTATATTATATATTTAAATATTGATTATCTACCCCCCTTCCATGTAGACAAAGCATGGAAAAGAGATAGAAAGTGCAGGAACAATTGTTATGGGTAGTCAGGGATGAACTCGTTGAGACGGTAACATTTGACCAAAGATTATAGAAAGTGAGGAGATAAATCATTTGAGTATCTAGGAGAAAAGCATCTAACCAGAAGGAACAGCAAGTGAGGAGTCTTCCTAGAGTGACTGAATAAGAAAGTACTAGAATATCACTGAGCTGAATGACTGAGGGGAAAGTAGCAGGAGATGAAGTCAAAGAAGTAATAAAGAGTTTAGACCTGGGCTGCCCAATATGGTAGCCACTAGCCACATGTGATTGCTGAGCATTTGAAATGTGATTAGTTCAAATGTGATTTTAAAATGGCCAAAAGATCAAAAGAGACATTTTCCAAAAGAAGACATATGAATGTTAAACAGACATATGAAAAGATGCTTAACATCATTGGTCATCAGAGAATGTAAATAAAAACTACAGTGAGATATCATCTCACCCCAGTTAAAATGGCTTATCTCCAAAAGACAGGCAATAACAAATGCTGGCAAGGAGGTAGAGAAAAGGGAACTCTTGTACACTGTTGATGGGAATGTAAATTAGTACAACCACTATGGAGAACAGTGTGAAGTTTCCTCAGAAAACTAAAAATAGAGCTGCCATACATCTAGCAATCCCACTATTGAGTATATACCCAAATAAAGGAAATATAGTGACCGGTATAACAAAGTGACATCTACACTGTCATGTTTTTTGCAGCTTTGTTCACAATAGTCAAGATTTGGAAGCAAACTAGTGTTCATCAACAGATGAATGAGTGAAGAAAATGTGGTACATATACACAATAGAATATTATTCAGCCGTAGAAGTTATGGAGGAAAGACTGGATACTGTGATCTGCAACAACATGAATAAAACTGTAGCATAATATGTTAAGTGAAATAAACCAGACCCAGAAAGACACATTTCACATATTCTCACTCATTTGTGGGAGACAAAAATGGAAACAATATAATTTATGGAGATAGAGATTAGGATGATAGTTACCAGAGGCTGGGATATGTAGTGAGGGTGTAAGGGGAAAGAGAAGAGGGTTAATAGGTACAGAAAACAGTTAGAAAGAATGAATAATATCTAGTATTTGATAGCACAACAGGGTGACTATAGTCAGAATAATAATTTAATTGTACATTTTTAAATAACTTAAAAGTACAATTTGATTCTTTGTGACACAGAGAATAAATGCTTGAGGTCATGGACACCTCATTTACCCTGATTTGATTATTACACATTGCACACTTGGATCAAAATATCCCATATATCCCATAAATATATACACCTGCTATGTCCACACAAAAATTAAAAATACAAAAATGTGTTTAGTTCAAATTGAAATGTACTGTTAATGTTAAATACACATCAGAATTTGAAGACTTAGTATGAAAAGGAGAATGTAAAATATTTCATTATTAATATTTTTATATTGGTTATGTGATGAGGTGATGTTTTGTGTATATTGTGTTAAATTTATCAAAAATTATATTGCCCATTTTTTTAACTTCTTTTTTTTTTTTTTTTTTTTGAGACAGGGTCTCACTCTGTTGCCCAGGCTGGAGTGCAGTGGCACGATCTTGACTCAACTTCAACCTTTGCCTCTGGAAATCAAACAATCCTCCCACTTCAGCCTACCAAGTAGCCGGGACTACAGGCATGCACCAACATGTCCAGGTAATTTTTGTATTTTCTGTAGAGACAGGTTTTGCCATGTTGCCCAGGCTAGTCTCAAACTCCTGCACTCAAGCTATTTGCCTTGGCCTTTCAAAGTGTTGGAGTTACAGACACAGACGTGAGCCACTGCACCAAGCCTTTTTTATTTCTTTAATGTGGCTATTTGAACATCTGAAATTACATAATTTCTCACATTAGATTTATCTGGGAGAATATACGACTATATCTTATAGCTCCTCATATTTGACTTTAAAAGATTTGCATTTTACTCTGAAGTTTGAGGCTGTTGAAAATTATTAAATAGAGGAATAGATTGTCTAATTTGAACTTTTCAAGAATTATCTGGGCTTATCTGTTGGCAATAGACTATAAGGGTAAAGAAGAAGCTATAAGGGATATTAATTATGAGGGTGTTGCACCAATTCACACAAGAAATGATGGTGGCTTGGGTTGGTTTGGGAGTGGTGAATTTAATGGGAAGTGGTTAGATTCTAAATGTATTTTGAAAACAAAACCAAAATATTTCATGACATATTGGATGATGCCGAGTATGAGAAAAAGTCAAAGACAAAGTTTTTGGCCTGAGCAACCAGAAGAATTGAATTACATCAGTGAAAAAAAGACAAGCTGCAAGTGGAACAGATTTGGAGAAGAATACCAAGAGTCTAGATTTGAATGTATCAAGTTTGAAATGATTATTAGATATTAAAATTGACGTCTTGCATAGGTAATTGGATACAGAAGTCTGGATTTGAAGAAAAAGACCTAGGAGGGAAATAAACATTTTGTAGTAATTAGCATATAGATGGTATGTAAAGTCTTTTGAAATTGGATGTTTCCAACAAAAGAGTTAATGTAAATAGAGCAAAGAAAGATCTAAGAAATGAGCCTTAGAGCTTTCCAAATTTACGAAGTTATGGAGGAAAGAAAACCTTCAAAGAAAGTCTTCTTCAAATGTATTTTACTGTTAAAAAAGTTTGCTTTTGTTATTGAACTTCCTTTTGTGAAATCATTAGACATTCCCATTGCAGTTATTAAAGCATAAATACTGCTTTCCTTTAATCCCTCTAGATTTCCTATTTTTTAACTTTAATTTTAAGTTGAGGGGTACATGTGCAGGTTTGTTATATTGGTAAACTCGTTTCATGGGGGTTTGTTATACAGACTATTTCATTACCCAGATATTAAGCCTAGTACCCATTAGTTATTTTTCCTGATCTGCTCCCACCTCCCACCCTCCACCCTCCAGTAGGCCCCAGTGTCTGTTATTCTCCTGTATGTTTCCATGTGATCTCATCATTTAGCTCCCTCTTATAAGTGAGTACATGCAGTATTTGGGTTTCTGTTCCTGTGATAGTTTGCTAAGGATCATGGCCCCCAGCTCCGTCCATGTTCCTGCAAAGGACATGATCTCATTATATTTTATGGCTGCATAGGATTCCATGGTGTATATATACCACATTTTCTTTATTCAGTCTACCACTGATGGGCAGGCATCTATGTTGATTCCATGTCTTTGCTATTGGGAATAGTGCTACCATGAACATGTGTGTGCATGTGTCTTTAAGATAGAACAATTTATATTCCTTGAGTGTATACCCAGTAATGGGATTGCTGGGTTGAATGGTAGTTTTGTCTTTCTGTCTGTTGTTTGTATTTTTTTGTAAATTTAAGGTCTTTATAGATGCTGGAAATTAGATCTTTGTCAGATGCACAGTTTAAAAAAAAAGTCTCCCATTCTCTAGGTTGTCTGTTAACTTTATTGACAGTTTCTTTTGCCGTGCAGAAGCTCTTCAATTATATTCCATTTGTTGATTTTTGCTTTTGTTGTAATTGCTTTTGGCATCTTTGTTATGAAATCTTTTCCTATTCCTGTGTCTGGAATTATATTGCCTAGGTTGTCTTCCAGGGTTTTTATACTTTGGGGTTTTACATGTAAGTCTTTAATCCATCTTGAGTTAATTTTTGTATATGGTGTAAGAAATGGGTCCAGTTTCAATCTTCCATCTATGGCTAGCCAGCTATCCCAGCACCATTTATTGAATAGGGAGTCCTTTCTCCATTACTTGTTTTTGTCAAGTTTGTTGAAGATCATATGGTTGTAGGTGTCCAGTCTTATTTCTGGGTTCCCTATTCTGTTCCATTGGTCTATGTGTCTGTTTTTGTGCCAGTACCATACTGTTTTGGTTACTGTAGCCCTGTAGTATATGTTGAAGTTGGGTAATGTGATGCTTCCAGCTTTTTTTTTTTCCTTTGGATTGCCATGGCTATTTAGGCTCTTCTTTAGTTCCATATGAGTTTTAAAATAGTATTATTTTCTTTTAATTCTCTAAAGAATGTTATTAGTATTTTGACAGGCATAGCATATAATCTGTAAATTGCTTTGGGTAGTATGGCCATTTTTACAATATTGATTCTTCCTATTCATGAGCATGGAATGTTTTTCCATGTGTTTATGTCATGTCTGATTTCTTTGAGCAGTATTTTGTGGTTCTCCTTGTAGAGATATTTCACCATCCTGGTTAGATGTATTTGTAGATATTTTATTCTTTTTGTGACGATTGTGAATGGAACTGCATTCCTGATTTGCCCTCAGCTTGACTGTTGTTTGTGTATAGGAAAGCCAGTCATTTTTGTGCATTGACTGGGTATCCTGAGACTTTGTGAAAATTATTAATATTTATGAGCTGAAGAAACTGTTGGGCCAAGACAATGGGGTTTTCTAAATATAGAATCATGTCATCTGCAAAGAGGGATAATTTGACTTCTTCTCTTCCTCTTTGGATGCCCTTTATTTTTTTCTTTCTCTTACCTGATTGCTCTGGCCAGGACTTCCAATACTCTGTTGAATAGGAGTGGTGAGAGAGGACATCCTTTGTTTGCACCAGTTTTCAATATAATGCTTCCAGCTTTTGCCCATTCAGTATGATATTGGCTGTGGTTTTGTCATAGATGGCTCTTACTATTTTGAGGTACGTTCCTTCAATACATAATTTATTGAGAGTTTTTAACAAAAAGAAGTGTTGGAATTTTATCAAAAGTCTTTTCTGCATCTATTGAGATAATCATTTGGTTTTTGTATTTAGTTCTGTTTATGTGCTGAATTACGTTTATTGATTGGCATATGTTGAACCAAACTTGCGTTCCAAGGATAACTTGCCTACTTGATCATGGTAGATAAGCTTTTTTGCTGTACTGCTGGATTTCATTTGTCAGTATTTTGTTGAAGATTTTAGCATTAATGTTTATCAATGATATTTCCCTGAAGTGTTTTTTGTTTGTTTGTTTTGGTTTGGTTTTGGGGGGCTTTTGTTTGTTTGTTTGTTTGTTTTTATCTCTGCCACGTTTTGGTATCAGGATGATGCTGGTCTCATAGAATGAATTAAGAAGGAGTTCCTTCTCAATTGATTAAAATAGTTTCATTAGAAATGGTACATCTGGTAGACTTTGGCTGTGAATCCACCTTGTCCTGAATTTTTGTTGTTGTTGTTGTTGTTGTTAGTAGGCTATTTATTATAGATTCAATTTTGGAGCTCATCATTGGTGTGTTTAGGGATTCAATTTCATCCTGGTTTGGTCTTGGGAGAGTGTATGTGTCCCGGAATTTATTTATTTTTTTCTAGATTTTTCAGTATATGTGCATAGAGGTGTTCCTAATGTTCTTTGATGATTATTTGTATTTATGTGTGGCAGTGGTAACATCCTGTTTGTCATTGCTAATTGTGCTTATTTAGACCTTCTCTCTCTTTTTCTTTATTTGTCTAGCTAGCAGTCTATCTATTTTATTAATGTTTTACAAAAACAACTCCTGGATTCATTGATCTTTTGAATAGATTTTCATGTCCCAACTTCCTTCAGTTCATCTCTGATTTTGGTTATTTCTTGTCTTCTGTTAGCTTTGAGGGTGGTTTTCTCTTACTTCTCTAGTTCTTTTAGTTGTGATGACAGGTTGTTAAATTTTGGTCTTTCTAAGTTTTTGATATGGACATTGTGATGGTTAATATTGAGCGTCAACTTGACTGGATTGAAGGATGCAAAGTATCATTCCTGGGTATGTCTATGAGGGTGTTTCCAAAGGAGATTGACATTTGAGTCAGTGGACTGGGAGAGGCAGACCCACCCACAATCTGAGTGGGCACTATCTGTTCAGCTGCCAGTAAAGCTAGAATAATGCAGGTAGAAGAAGGTGGAAGAAGCTGACTTGTTCAGTCTTCTGAACTTCATCTTTCTCCAGGCCTGGATGCTTCCTGTTGTTGAACATCAAACTCCTAGTTCTTCAGGTTTTGGACTCTTTGACTTACACCAGTGATCTGATAGGGGCTGTATTAGCCTGTTTTTACACTGCTAATAAAGACATACCTGAGACTGGGCAATTTACAAAGGAAAGAAGTTTGATGGAGAACTAACAGTTCCATGTGGCTGGGGAAGCCTCACAATTATGGTGGAAGGCAAGCAGGAGCAAGTCATGTCTTACATGGATGGCAGTAGGCAAAGAGAGAGCTTGTGAAGGGAAACTCCCTTTTTAAAAACCATCAGATCTCATGAGACTCATTCAGTATCATGAGAACAGTGCAGGAAAGACCCAACCACCCATAATTCAATCACCTCTTACCAGGTTCCTCCCAAGACATATGGGAATTGTGGGAGCTACAATTCAAGATAAGATTTGGGTGGGGACATAGCCAAACCATATCAGGGAGTCTTGGGCCTTCAGCCACAGACTGAAAACTGCACTGTCACCTCCCCTACTTTTGACGTTTTGGGACTCAGACTGGCTTCCTTGCTCCTTAGCTTGCCAAAAGCCTACTGTGGGACTTCATCTTGTGATCTTGTGAATCAATACTCCTTAATATATACCCTTTCATATATACATCTATCCTATTACTTCTGTCCTTCTAGAGAAGCTTGACTAATATAGACATTTAGTGCTATAATTTTCCCTCTTAACACTGCCTTAGCTGTGTCCCAAAGGTTCTGGTATATTGTATCCTTTTTTTTCATTAGTTTCAAAGAACTTCTAGATTTTTGCCTTAATTTTATTATTTACCCAAAAGTCATTTAGGGGCAGGTTATTCATTTTCCATGTAATTGTTTATGGTTTTGAGATAATTTCTTAGTTTTCATTTCAAATTTGATTGTACTGTTTTCCAAGAGAGTGGTTGTTATGACTTCAGTCCTTTTGCATTTGCTGAGGAATGTTTTTGCCTGATTATTTGATCGATTTTACAGCATGTGCCAAGTGGCAGTGAGAAGAATGTATATTCTGTTGTTTTTGGATGGAGAGTTCTGAAGATGTCTATCAGGTCCGTTTGACCCAGTGCTGAGGTCAGGTCCTGGATACCTTTGTTAGTTTTCTGTCTTGATGATATGTCTAATACTGTCAGTGGGGTGTTGAAGTTTCAAGCTGTTATTGTGTGGGAGTCTAAGTCTCTTTGAAGATTTCTAAGAACTTGCTTTATGAATCTGGGTGCTCCTGTGTTACATGCACATATATTTGGGATAGTTAGTTCTTGATGAATTGAACCACTTGCCATTATGTAATGCTCTTTTTTTTCTTTTTTGATCTTTATTTGTTTAAAGTCTTTTTATTCTGAAATTAGGATTGCAATCCCTCCTTTTTACTGTTTTCATTAGCTTGGTAGATTTTTCTTCATTCATTTATTTAGCTCCTGTGGGTGTCATTGAATGTGAAATGGGTCTCTTGAAGAAAGCATACCAATGGGTTTTGGGTTTTTATTCAGCTTGCCACACTGTGACTTTTAATTGGGGTGTTTAGCTCATTTACATTCAAGGTTCATATTGATTTGTGTGGATTTGATCCTGGCATCATGATATTAACTGGTTATTATGCAGACTTGTTTGTGTGGATGCTTTATAGTGTCACTGGCCTGTGCACTGAAGTGTGTGTTTTGTAGTGGCTGGAAATAGTCTTTCCTTTTCATATTAATGCTTCTTTCAGAAGTTCTTGTAAGTCATGTATTGTGGTAACATATTCCCTCAGCATTTGCTTGTGTGGAAATGATCTTATTTCTCTATCACTTATGAAGCTTAGTTTGGCCAGAAATGAAATTACTGGTTTCAATTCATGTTCTTTAAGCATGTTGAATATTAGTCCTCAATCTCTCTTTGTTCATAGAGTGTCTGTAAGAGGTCTGCTGTTAGTCTGATGGGCTTCCCTTTGTAGGCGATCTGCCCTTTCTCTCTAGCTGCCTTTAACATTTTTTCTTTCATTTTGACCTTGGAGAATCTGATGATTATGTGTCTTGGGGATGTTCTTCTTGTGAATTATCTTACTGGGGTTTTCTGCATTTACTGAGTTTGAATGTTGGCCTCTTTAGATAGATTGGGGAAGTTCTCATTGATGATGTCCTGAAATATTATTTCCAAGTTGTTTACACTCTCCCCATCTCTTTCAGGGACTCCAGTGAGTCATAGATTTGGTCTCTTTACATAATTCCATATTTCTTGAAGGTTTTATTTGTTCCTTTTTATTCTTTTTTTTCCCCTTTTTTTGTCTGACTGTCTTATTTTACAAAATCACCCATCAAGCTCTGAGATTCTTTTTTTCAGTTCGTCTATTCTGCTATTAATACTTGTGATTGCATTATTAAATTCTTGCAGTGTGTTTTTCAGCTCTGTCGCATCAGTTACATTCTTTTCTATACTGGCTGTTTTGTCTGTCACCTCCTGTATTATTCTATTTTGATTCTTACTTTTCTTGGATTGGGTTTCCACATACTCCTGCATTCAGTGATTTTTGTTCCTATCCATATTCTGAATTCTATTTATGTTATTTTATCCATCTAAACCCAGTTCAGACCCCTTGCTAGAGAGATGGTGTGGTTGTTTGAAGGAAAAAAAAAAGGCACTTTGGCTTTTTCAGTTGTCAGAGTTACTGTGTTGGTTCTTTCTCATCTTTGTGGACTGATATTTCTTTAGTCTTTGAAGTTGCTGACCTTTGGGTAGTTTTTTAATCCTGTTTGATGACCTTGAGGGTTTGATTGTGGTATAAGGTGGATTCAGAAGACTGGCATCATATCAGAAAGATTTTAGGGGGCCAACACTCAGCTCTCAACTTCTGTAATATGTGTTCTAACTCCTCAAGTTTGGGAATGCACTGCACTGGCTGGGGTGTTGGGGAGGCAGTGAGGTGCACTCCTGACACAGCAATGGCAAAGCAAGGTGCATGCACACAGGCCTGCTGGCAGGGCAAAGAAGGCAAAACCTGCCTACACACATACATGCTGGCAAGCAGTTAAGGGTGTTGACATGTGCCTGAGGGAAGCTACAGTGTTGGGAGGGAGTGCGTGGGATGGTGTGTGGTCATAGGAGCCACTCTGCTAGAGTTCTCTGCCGGTCAGGCATGGTCAGCTAGTATAGAAGCTATAATGTGGGCCCCCAGGGGTACCTGAGGCTACCCTGCAAGCAAGTGCTGCCAGACTGGGGACCCAGGAGAAGGCAGCAAATAAAGGGGTTCTCAAGTCAGACCAGCCCTGTCTGATAGGCAAGACCGACCTGCAGATTCAGGTGCAACAGTTTCCCTGGGCTAAAGTCTCCTATGGGAGCAGGTTGAGCCTAGGTAGATGGGATTCTCTGGCCATGCTCCCCTACAAATGATATTGCACCAAACTCTCTGGGGTCCCCTTCAGCTGGTGTGCTGCCCCTATGACTTCCATAGGCAACTCTCCCTACCAACTCGAGTGTCCCTGGTGATTGAGAGGTCTCCTCCTGCTAGGATTCCAGAGGCCCATGGAAAGATCAGAATACTCCTTGCCAGTTCAACTTATCCATTTCCCTGGAGTCATTTAGGAACAGAAACACATGGTAGCCACATGCAATGTTCCCAGCATCTCCTCCCTTTAGCCAAGCTTCTGTGTCTTCCCTCTGTCCACACTCAGTGCCTTCCCTCTAAGGATTTATTAGGAGGGTGTCAGTTATCTCCGTCCCTCAGTGGCAGCTGTTGAACCTAGCTGTGTCTAGTCACCCATTGTCAATCCCTGTGGATTTCAAATTTCTCCTGTCCTTGATCATATACTTTCAGACCCTAAAATGACCAGTTACTAATCTGAAAGTTGGACAAATTGTTAAGTAGATGAGAATGATGTATTGGTTATCACATCCTAATAGCACAGTGACCTTTTTAATGAGAACTTCAAATGGCCTATTTAAAGGACTTGGTTATAGAACACTATTGTAGGTTTCTGAGGGAGATCACTTTGTGCCCTTGGTCAACAACATAAAGGTGGTGTATATTAACAGCATGATATAATAAAAAGAGCACTGCTCTGGGAAATCAGGAACCCTGAGTTCAAGTTCCAGCTCTATTATTCATCAGTTGTCTCTGTGGCTCCTGGAAGCTGGTCCGACTTGACTACCAGCCTATGTTAAATATTTTCACTGATTACAGGTAAAGAAAAAGTAGAGGGCTTTTCAGGTAGCTAAAAATATTTCATTTTAATTGCTATACTTCTGACTGAGAATATTTTCTATTGTTGAATTAAAATGGGTAAAAGTAGATGACAACAGCTATAGTGTGTGTGATGGTAAATATTATTTTAAAAGCCTTTACTTGACACATGCATACATACCAGTTAGCAGCATCTATTTATCATTTACCTATTTATCCATTTAGTTTTCAATTTTTATTCTTCATGATGTCAAAAATCCTGAGAACCATTAATACTAAATAGATCACTTCAGCATTCTGGGCCTTGTTTGTTTCTGTATGAACAATTACAAGAGTATTGCTATGGTTTGAATGAGTCCCCCAGAAGTTCATGTGTTGGAAACTTAATTACCATGTAACAGTACTAACAGTGGGGTCTTTAAGAGGTGATTAGGCCATGAGGGCTCTGTCCTTATGTAGTGATTAATGCCGTTGTCATGGGAGTGGATTAGTTATCACAGCGGTGGCTCCCTAATATGAAATATGAGATTCACCCAATTTCTTCTCTTGGTTTCATGCATTCATTTCTATCTTCTACCCTTCCAACATTGTATGAGCCACACCAGATGTCAGTGCCATGCTCTTGAACTTCCCATTCTCCAGAACTTTAAGCCAAATAAATCTCATTTCTTTATAAGTTACTCAGTCTGTGATATTCTGTTACAGCATCAGAAAATAAACCAAGATAAGTATAGATAAATGCAAGAAAATAAAACGTGCTAACCTCAACATGAAGCAATATTTAAGGTAAAGAAAGAGAAGTGTAATTCTGAGGGATTGGGCTTCAGCTGTATTCATAATTTTAAAACAAATGTTATAAAATAAATATAGCACTTTTAATATTTGTAAAAATCATGTTAAGCACATGGTTATAATTGCCTCTTCTATTTTAACTATTTCATAATAAAAACAGAATAATAATAATAACAAGTAAAAGGAAGTCAGACTATGAGAATATAGGCTACGTTTTGGAATCAGAGCTAGGGTCAAATCCTCTCTCTGTTATGTACTAGCTGCTTTTCCTTAAAAAGCCAATTAACTATTTTACCATTTCCTCAGTTATATTTTAGTGATAATAATTCCTGTCTTGCAGAGTTGTTGTAAATTACACCCTTGTGGAAAATAAATAAAATCTCACTCAGTTTTTTACAACTAGTAATGGTATAATTGTGTAGGGATCTTAGGCAAATGATCAGGTCTCACAGGAATATTCATGCAGTTAAATGCCATTGGACCTAGAACAGAGCTGAACAATTAGAAGACTCCAATACAACTCTAATGATTCAGTTATTTTATTATCTTCTAAGCAAGATTAAATTAATTTTCATTCCTACATGTTGTTAGCTCTTAGCTGGGCATGGTGGTGCATGCCTGTAACCTCAGGTACATGGCATGTTATCTCAGTTGGAGGCAGGAGGATCACTTTAGTCCAGGAGTTCAAGATTAGCCTGGGCAACATGAGTGAGATTCCATCTCAAAAAAAAAAAAAAATGGAGTTGCTTCACTCTCCTATTATCTTCCCCACTTCTAAGACTTCTACCATTATCCTGTCAACCTTGTTATTGCCCAATCCTCAATCCTTTTTTTACTCACAGCTTCTGACACTTCATATTATTTGCATAGTACCTTCATTTTGAGTTCATTGTGATTTGTCACTTGCCACCAACCAATAAACTCTCTTTCAATATCATAATCAACTTGATTTTACTAATCTACGTGCTGTTGGAAAAGAGTTTCCAACCAAGCTATCATGAAGCTTCCTTGCCAACTATAGATTTGTTGCCCTTGTATAAGGTGTCCTTCCAGTTAGTAAGTCAAAAATGGCAAATCATTTAGTACAGTGTATCGGCATATTATTTATGAAGAACAGAAGCCTGCATGAGTGGCAAACAAAGGTAATAAATGCTGCTCCCACACTTCCTGAATGGGCCCACCTACAGCATACATATAAAGGGCCTAGCAGAATATCTAATACAAACACAGAAGAGGATTTTCTTATGCAGATCTGTGTGCCCCAGAAATCATCTAAGAGATGGTGATATCTAAACTGAACCCTAAAGGATGAGTAGGAGTCAGATTCACCAAGGAATAGGGGGATGAGAAGAGAAGGGTAAAATATTAGAGTACAAGGGAGGAGTATGTCCAAAGATCCTGAAGCCAGAGAGTAAAGTAGGCTTGTAGTATCAGAGCTTGTGAAGTGTTAAATTTGATAAAAGAGAAGCAATCATTGTGAAATTTGACAGATTAAAAGATGCAAAAAGTTAAGTAATACATTTCTATTCAAAGAGTCATAAAACAGGACAGCCTCGGTGGCTCACACCTGTAATCCCAGCACTTTGGGATGTGGATGACCTGAGGTCAGGAGTTCAAGACCAGCCTGGCCAACCATGGCCAACATGGTGAAACCTCATCTCTACTAAAAATACAAAAATTAGCCAGGCACAGTGGCGGGTGCCTGTAATCCTAGCTACTCAGGTGGCTGAGGCATGAGAATTGCTTGAATCTGCGAGGCAGAGGTTGCAGTGAGCCAAGATTGCACCACTGCACTCCAGCCTGGGCAACAGAGCAAGACTCCATCTAAAAAAAAAATACAGCAACAAAAAACAGAGTCATAAAACAAAGTTTTTATTTATTTATTTTTATTTTTTTAAAGAATCAAGAACACACTCTACAAAATGTGCAAGATTTTTACCTGATTGTGTAACTTTCAAATATGGTAACAGCAAGAAAATGATCAATTTCACATGTAGTAAATCTTTATTCTTTTGTAGCAGTTGGGAGAAAAAACCATCTGAGTTGCTGAAATAACATTTATGGGATACTTTAAAAGGAATTGTCTTTGAAGTTTACTTTCCTATATACTAATAGTGGCCAAAATTTTCAAAGTGCTTTCATATAAAAGTCATTATTTAGTTATTTTTTACTCTGCTATACATTAGGTAACATAATATTTATATCTATTTTTTTCTATAAATTATGCAAATCTCAGAGAGACCAATAATTACCCGGCGATCTCAAAGCCAAATCATAGAAGAACTAAATCTGAAGTCATTTCTCTTACTCCATGTTACTTGCCCTCTTCACTGCATGAACTGTCTCTGTGAATAATGCCCTTATGGTCTTTGACAGTGGAACATCTAAGGAGTTAAGAGTTATTTGTGGGAATTCTTGTTTGTTTTCTTTAGTAATAAAGGTGAGTGATCACACAGAACAACTGACTACTGCTTTGCTAATTCTACATCCACAAGTACCACTCATACAGTGTGTGATATAAACAACATCTCTTCCACCCAGAGCTGTGCAGTGAAGACATGGATCAGTCAACATTCCTATAATCAACAGCTCACATTTTCAAGACTACTAAAATGATAGCAGGGTGCTATGTGTCCCCCCAAATTTTTGTTTTGGAAAATTAATCCCCAATGCAACAGCACTGAAAGGCAGGGCATTTTGAAAGGTGTTGAAGCATTCATGACTGGATTGGTGTTGTTATAAAAAGACTTGATGGAAGGTGTTCATCTCCTGCCCTTTTACCTTCTGCCATGTGCGGACATAGAATTCTTCCCCTCCACTGGATGTAGCATCAAGGTGCCATCTTGGAAGCAGCACTCAATGGATAGCTGAACCTGCCAGTGATTTGATCTTGCATTTCCCAGCCTCAAAATAAATTTTTGTTTTTTCTAAATAACCCAGTCTCAGAAATTCTGTTCTAGCAGCAGGAATGAACTTAGACAAAGGGATCAATTTGAGTTTAGAGACTATCTAATTAAAATATGTTATTTTACATATGAAGGAACTGAGACTTGCAGATTTTAGTTTATACTTATGAGACCAAAAGCCAGTTATTTTGTTCCCCATACATTGATTCTTACATAATACACAAGTTTTAGGTATAGTTTTAGATGATGGAGGAAACTAATCTACTAAAGAATGAACTACTAATCTAAGTATTGGCTGAATGGTTAATATAAGAGAGTGATAGAGTATATTAATATGATACACATAGATATTTTTATTTATGATGGCTTTTATTGTTTAGATCATTGGTTCTCAAATTTTAGAATGTCTCAGTATCACCTGGAGGGCTTGATGAAAACACATGGATGTGTCCGACCTCCAGAGTTTCTTATTTGGCAGATCTGAAGTAGGGCCTGAACACTGGCATCAGCAGCTAATGCTGCTTGACCGTAGACCAAATTTCAAAAACTATTTGTTTAGATCAATGGCTATAAAGACAAACGATATTCCACTTAAAGCTGTGTGACCTTTGGCACATTAATATTTCAGCCTTAGTTTTTTCATCTGTAAAATAATGAGATATTTCTTATATGGATTTAGCATAACATGAAGAAATACGTAAAGAGTGCTCTGTGCATGATATCTAAGGATTTTGATACATAGATTCCATTTTTATCATTATCGTTATTACTTTGATTTTCTTTTTTTTCTTTTAGATTTTTATAAGTACAAAGTAGAAGTATATATTTATAGGGTATATGAGATGTTTTGATACAGGTATGTATCCTGCTAGCTGATGATTAGTGACTGTTTCAATGTGTTGTTTAATTCACTTTGTTACTATTTTGCTGATTTTTGCATCAATGTTCGTTAGTGATATTGACCTATAGTTTTTTTTTATTGATATTTTTGGTCTGGTTTTAGTATCAAGGTAATACTGGTTTTGTAGTTTGAGTTTGGATATAGTTTTTTCTTTCTTTTTGGAATAGTTTGAGTAGGAATGGTATTAGTTCTTCTTTTGGTAAAATTCAGCAGTAAAGCCATCAGCTCCCAGGCTTTTCTTTGCTAGGAGACTTCTTATTACAACTTTGATGTCATTACTTGTTATTGGTCTATTCAGGTTTTGAATTTCTTCATGATTCAATCATGACAGTTTGTACATGCCTAAGAATGTAACTGTTCTAGGTTTTTAAATTTCTTGGCATATATTTGCTCATCATCTCAAATGATCTTTTGAATTTCTTCAGTATTGGTTGTAATGTCTCTTTTTTCATCTCTGACTTTACTTGGGCCTTCTCTATTTTTTCATAGTTGGGCTAAAAGTTTTTATTTTTATTATCATTTCAAAAATAACTTTTCATTTATTGATCTTCTATATTTTTAATGTCAATTTATTTATTCTTTGAATTTGGATTATTTTCTTCTAATTTAAGCTTGTTTTGCTCTTGTTTTTCTGTCTCTTTAAGATGCACTGTTATGTTGATAATTTGAAGTTTTTCTATGTTTTTGATGTATGTTTACTATTATAAACGTTCCTCTTAACACTGCTGTGGCCATGTCACTTAGGTTTTGGTATGATGTATTTGTATTTTAATTTGTTGCAAGAAATTCATAAATTTCTGTATTAATTTATTGATTGACCCACTGACCATTTAAGAACATATTGTTTAATTTCTATATGTCTGTATGGTTCACAATGTTTCTCTGTTTATTGGTTTATATTGTTATTCCATTGTGGTGTGAGAGGATACTATATACTTTAAAACTTGTTTTGTGGCCTAATATATGGTCTATCCTTGAAAAATATCCATGTGCTGAGAAGAGGAATGTGTATTCTGCAGCTGTTGGACTCAATGTTCTGTAAATATCTATTAGATCAATTTGGTCTGTAGTGCAGATTAAGTTTTATATGTCTTTGTTGGTTTTCTGCATGGTTGATCTGTCCACTGCTGAAGGTGGGTTGTTGCAGGCTCCAACTATTATTGTATTGGGGTCTCTCTGTCTTTTTAGCTCTAATAGTATTTGCTTTATACATCATGGTGCTATGGTGTTGGATGTATGTATATTTAATAATTTTTATATCTTCTTGCTGAATTGACCCCTTCTTCATTATATAGTGACCTTCTTTGTCTCTTTTTACAGATTTTATCTTGAAATCTATTTTGTCTATATAAGTATAACTGTACTTGCTCTTTTTTGGCTTCCATTGACATGGAATATATATTTTTTTCATCCCTTTATTTTCACTCTATGTGTCTTTATAGGTGAAGCGTGTTTCTCATAGTCAGAAAATCATTGGGTCTTATTTTTTATCCATTTAGCCACCATGTGTCTTCTGATTTGAGAGTTCTGTTCATTTACTTTCATTATTTTTATTGATAAATGATGACTTACTATTGTCATTTTGTTATTGGTTTTCTGGTCTTCCCTTCCTCCCTACTGTCTTTCTTTTTTGTTTTCCCTTTCAAAAGTGATTTTCTATTGTGATATGTTTTTAAATTCCTTTTTTTTGTTTATCTGTTGTGGATTTTTGATTTGAGATTACCATGTGTCTTTCAAATAACACCTTGGAACCCATTAGTTTAAACTGATGACAATTTAACAATACTCCAAAAAGAAACAAACTAACAAACAAGCAAAGAGAAAACTAATAAAGACTCTAAATTTTAGCTTTACCTCCCACATATTCACATTTTTGTTGTTTCTATTTTTATCTTATTATACTATGTAAGTCTAGAAAAGTTTCTGTAGTTATTTCTATGGGCTCATCTTCCAGTGTTTCTTCTCAATACAAGTAGTTTACATACAGCAATCACAGTGTTGTAATATTCTGTGTCTAACTGTGTACTAACTATTAACAATGTTTTGGGACTTTAGATGATTTCTTATCATTTGTTAACATCCCCTTCTTTCAAATTGAAGAACTCCCTTTGCATTTCTTGTAGGACAGGTCTGGTGTTGATAAAATACCTCAGCATTTTTTGTCTTTATTTCTTTTTCATGCTTTCAGAATATTTTTGCTGGATTACTATTCAGGGACAAAATGTGTTTTTTTTTTCCATTCAACATTTTGAATATGTCAGCCCACTCTCTTCTGGCCTATAAGGTTTCCATCAAGAAGTCTGCTTCCAGATGTAGTGGATCTCCTTTGTATAGTATGTGTTTCTTTTCTCTTGTGACTCTTAGGATCTTTTCTTTATCCTTGACCTTTGAGAATTTGACAATTTTGTGCCTAAAGGTAGTTTTTTGGGGGGTTAAATCTGCCTCATGTTTATAATATTTTTGTACTTGAGATGTCTCTCTCTGGGTTTGGGAAGTTCTCTGTTATTGTCTTTTTACAAAAAGTTTCCACCCCAATCTCTCTCCCTCTGTCTCCTTTTTAGGACCAATAACTCTTAGATTTTCCCTGTGGAAAGCATTTTCCATACATTGTAGCCAAGCTTTATTCTTTTCTACTCTTTTAGTTTTTCTCTCCTCTGACAGTGTATTTTCAAGTAGCCTGTCTTCAAGTTCCTTTTTTATGCTTGGTCATTTCTACTTTTCGGAGACTATGATGTATTCTTCAGTGTGTCATTTGAATTTATCATTTCCAAAATTTCTGCTTAGTTCTTTTAATTATTTCAAAGTCTTTGTTAAACTTATCTGATAGAAGTCTGAATTTCTTCTCTGTGTTATCTTGAATTTATTTGAGTTTCCTCAAAATAGTTATTTTGAATTATCTGTCTAAAATGTTACAGATTCTTTTTCTCCAGAATTGGTCCCTTGTGCCTTATGTAGTTCGTTTGGTGAGGTCATATTTTCTTGGATGGTCTTGATGCTTGATGATATTCCTTGGTGTCCAGCCATTGAAGAGTTAGGTATTTCTTCTAGTCTTCACTGTCTGGGATTTTTATACCTTTTTTTTTATGGCTTTCCAAGTATTCAATAGGAATTGATTGTTGGGATGTATACATTTGGTCACTGTAACCGTTTCTGCATTAGGTGGCACCCCAAGCCCAGTAACTCTGGAAATCTTGCAGAATCCTAGAGATAGGGCCTTGGTGACCTTGGGTAAGATCTGGGAGAATTATTTGTATTACCAGGCACAGACTCTTATTCTCTTTCCTTGCTTTTCCCCAAACACATTCTCTCTCCACGCTAAGCTTCATGGAGCTGGAGAAGAGGTAACACATGCACCCTTGTAGCCACCACCACTAGGACAGTCTTTCATCAGACCTGAATCCAACACAGCACTGGGTCTTGCCTTTAGCCCACAATGATCACTGTCTGGTTACCACTGATGTTCACACAACGACCAAAGGCACTTTACTCTGCAGGTAGTCAATTCAGCTAGGCTTGTGTCTTTCCCTTCAGGGTAATGAGCTTCCCCTGGCTCAGGGCTTGTGCAGAAATTTGGTCCAGGAGTCATGAGTTGTATTCAGGAATCTCAGAAATCTGCTTGGTGCTTTATTTTACTGGGGCTGAGCTGGCACCCAAGCCACAGGTCAAAGTTCTTCCCACTCTACTCTCTTCTTTCCTCATGCAGAAGGAATCTCTCCTCATGGCTACCATCATCTCAGGCCAGCAGAAAATATTGTCTGACTACCACTGATGTTAACTCCAGGCCCAAGCCACATCAGTCAACTTGTGGTGGCCACTGCCAGGCCTAGATCTCTCCCTTCATGACAGAGCAATCCCCTCTGGCCCTGGGAAGGTCCAGAAATATTTTCTAGGCATGAAGGCCTGGATGCAGGGAACCCAAGAGCCCACTTTGTGCTCTGATGCACTGTGGCCAAGCTGATGCCCAAGCTGTAAGACAAAGTCCCCTTTACCCTTCCCTCTCCTTTCCTCAAGGTGAGTTTGTCTCTATGACTGTCAAATCTGGGAATGCTCTGGGTCACACCTGAAGTCAGCATAGTCTTTAGTGTCCCCAGAAGCCCACAGCGAGTACTGTCTGGGTACCACTGATGTTTTTTCAAGACCCAAGTCTCTTTAGTCAGCAAGTGGGAATCCTGCCTGAATTGCATTCTTCCCTTCAAAGCGGTAAGTTCCCTTCTGACCTAGGGTATGTCTAAAAATGTTCTCCAGGAGCTAAGTTCTGGAATGGGGACTCCAGGACTCTACTCACTGCCCTATATCCTTCTGTGATTGAGGTGATATCCAAGTTTCAAAACAACATCCTCCTTACTCTTTCTTCTCCTCTCTTCAAGAAGAAGGAAGGAGTCTTTTCTGGAGGTGCAATCTGTGCTGCCTGGGATAGGGGGAGGAGTGATGCGAAAACTCCCTTGACTGCCCCAGCTGGTGTCTCACTAGTTCACGAGTGTGTTAGTCAGGGTTCTCTAGAGAAACAGAACCAATAGGATGGAAGTATATATGAAGGGGAGTTTATTAAGGAGTATTGACTCACATGATCACAAGGTGAAGTTTCACAATAGGCTGTTTGCAAGGTGAGAAGTAAGGAAGCCAGTCCAAGTCTCAAAACCTCAAAAGTAGGGAAGCTGACAATGCAGCCTTTAGTCTGTGGCTGAAGGCCTGAAAGCCCCTGGAAAACCACTGGTTTAAGTCCAAGAGTCCAAAAACTGAAGAACTTGGAGTCTGATGTTCAAGGGCATGAAATGTCTAGCATGGGATACAGAAATACAGATGAAGGTCGGAGAACTCAGCAAATCTGCTCTTTCCACTTTCTTCTGCTGGCTTTATTGTAGCTACGCTGGCAGCTGATTAAATGGTGCCCACCCAGATTGAGTGTGGATCTGCCTCTCCCAGTCTACTGACTCAAATGTTACTCTCCTTTGGCAACATCCTCACAGACACACCCAGGAACAATACTCTGCATCCTTCAATCGAATCAAGTTGACACTCAATATTAACCATCACAATGTGCATGCCACATCCACTGGCTGTGAGCCCAGTACAGCAACAGGACTTGCCCATGAATTGTAGTCCTAGTAGCTCTGCTTTTCCAGTTGATTTAGCACCCCAGAGCGCTATATCCTGCCATGGTAAGGCTAAGCAGAGCTCAGGTTTTGACTTCTGGGTGGGATGATTCCCCTCTTGCTAGGGCTGATTTACGTGCTTCCTCTGTGGGCACTGGGTAAATTCTACCCTGTTTTGCATTTTCCTGTCACAGAGCAGCACTGAGTTTCAACACAAAGTCTTACAATCACTTTGCTCTCCCTCCCCAAAGTACACAGATTCTCTCTCTGTGCCGTTGGGGCCCTGCCAGAGAATAGGGGAGGAGTGGTGTCAGCAATTCAAGACAGCCTTTCTCTCTTCACTGCCTCTTTTTCTGATATGATATAAAAACCAGGTACTATGATCACTCGCTTAACTTTTTGTTCTTATGAAGATGTTTTCTTGTGTGGATAGTTGTTCAATTTGGTGTTCCTTCAGCGGGGAAAATCGCTGGAGGGTTCTATTCAGCCTTCTTGCTCTGCTCCCTCCTTAGTTTAATTTTCTAAGCATTCAGACTTACTAGGCCAAGATAACTGTTAATCAAGTACAATGGTCTCTCAGGATCAATGAAAAATTGGTTTTAAGACCTTCTGAGGTTACCAAAATCCAAGAATGCTCGATTCTCTGGTATAGAATAGTATAGTATTTACATATAACCTACACACATTATTCTGTGTACTTTAAATAATATCTAGATTACCTATAATAGTTAATACAACATAAATTGTATATAAATAGTTGTTATAGAGTATTGTTTAGGGAATAATGACAAGAAAAATGTCAGTACATGTTCAATACAGATGTAATGTTTCTCAAATATTTTCAGTTTGCAGTTGATTTAATCCACAGATGCAAAACTGATGGATGCAGAGGGCCAAATGTATGTATAGTCCCTTTGGGACTTTATTCAATAAGTGGAAAGAATGACATTTTTGCATTGAAAAACTTATATTTTAGTGATACTGAAAGCAATTGGAGCTGTTTTTTAGGAAAAGTAAAAGGTTTGGCTACTCCTCTTTTCTCCATTTAGTTTAATAAACTTTTGATTTGTTAAGTAGAACTGTTCTTTATCGTCAGAAAGTAACTGGTTTGGACTGTCATCAATTTGAGTTATCGGGGTCTGCATTAATCATATGTTACTGCATGTAATACGTTTAAGAGTAGGTGTCTTCATTTAGGAAATAGACTTTTTATAGGGGTTAAATAACTTTATTGATTTTTTGACACAAACCTTTTCAAATACAAATGCTCCCTGTCTGGTGGTAAATAATTTTCAAGGCATTTGAGCAACACACAAAAAGAAAGTAAAATCTTAAACCCTAAATGTCAGCCAAGTGGTAAAAAGAATTCTGTTGAATGTATTCAGGGAGGAAAATTTTGGGTATGTGTGTGTGTGTGTGTGTGTGTGTTTTCCTGAGCTCTCCTTGCTATTGTGCCACTCTATATTCTGAGACTTGCCTCCTGGCAGATTGTTTCATTATCCAGCAGTATCATTAGTCTTTTTTATTAGCACCTTAAAAAATAAACAAACAATGATTTTGTTATGTTTGACACAAGTAGTGCATTTTAATTTTGTAGGCTTATATTATTGCTCTGAAAAAAATCTGCAACAATTCAGATTGAAATATTGCACTGAATTCTTAACAATATGAAAACACTATTCAGATGTGTAGAAATATAATGGCATCTGTTATGCATATTAAATGAAGAAGCTATTTTTGTATCTTCCACATGGAGCTTTGGATTAACCAGGGAAGTTGATATTAATTACTTCTGAAAAAGTAAAACTTGTCATTCAATTTTGTACTATTCATGAAATTGAGTCAACACTTCATGAAATGTCCTCAGAATAATTTGATGAAGACTACACAAAAAGAATGCATATGGATCATTTTAATAATACATTTCAAAATTGGTAAGTAAAAATCAAAGTTATCTGATAAAATCACACAATATATTTGCCAGTTTTTAAGCCTAAATTTTCTTAATATTTACATTCAGGAGCACCAAATTCATTAATTACAACCAAAAAGAAAAAAATAAATATAGCAAAAACTAACATTAGTTGCATGGTAATATTTGCTTTTATTCAACATACTCATATCTCTCATCTTACGGATTTCAAAGTTGCATATTTATTTACTTACCGTGATGCAGGGTTTCCCAAATCTTTGAACATATAAGAATCTTCTTAGAGCTTTTTTTAATGAGTGAGTTTTGAGGCCACATTCTAAATTCAATACGTCTTAATCTTCAGAGCTAAAGCCCAAAAATCTGTATATAATTTCTTTCTCCACTGGTAGATCTATTGCAATTATAAAGAAACTCGACATTTGAAAAACCTTTTTATAAAGTATATTTTTAAAGTCTGTTTATTCTAAAGCCTTTATACATTGTCTTAGATGTGAATTTCAGCCTCTGAAAAAATAGAACAGAAATGCCAAAGAAGCCCTCTTGTTCCCGGATCAAAGTGAGGGTCGGGCTGCTATTTCACATGACCCAATAACAAGATGCAGATGAACTGGGGAGAAAGAGAGTTTCTATTTCTGCAACCAGTTACAGGAAGAAGGCCTGGAAATTATCACCAGACCAACTCTAAAATTACAAAGTTTTCCAGAGCTTATATACCTTCTTAGCTATATGGCTACATGTAAGTGGGCATTCATCTAAAGACATAAGTGATTAACTTCTTTTAATCTATAGCTAAGGTTTGAGTTTTGAAGACCTTCCTCTGGAATCTCAGTATATTTACTTAATCTAAATGGGTCCAGGTACAGGGGTGATTACCCTTATCTTGCCTCCTGCTAAATCATGGAAGTTTGGGGAGTTACTTCAGACCCACAACAAACTTGTTTGTGGAGGCCTGGGGAGTTCCTTCTGACCCCCAATAAAACTTGTTTAATCATGCTTTAAGGTTCAGGAAAGGCCTAGGCAAAACTTGGTCGGCTTTTTTTTTTTTTCCACATTCCAGCCCATGCATAAGGGCACTGATGCTTATGGCTTTTTATATTTAACTTAACCACTAAGTCAGTACTGAATGGTTAACTCAAAACATTTGTTATGGAGGCCTGCATTAGTGAGACCTGGCCTGCCACAATCCCCACTGTAAATCTGTGCATGATTTCTATAATATTTGTATATGTATTTATCACAAGATTGTAGGGAGATGGGGCATCATAATCTTTGTGGCTACTTCCTGCTGAGAAAGGGTCATCATTTTGGGGCACCCAAACACAACGCTGGAGTAAAAGAGGTCGATTTCTTCCTGGTAGCACTTTCTGTTTTATGGGCTTAGAGGCAGCTCCTGCTGAAACATAAAAGTATGCAACAGCAATACATATACATAGGTTGCTGCTGTTTTCTTCTGAAGTTGAAGTTGTCTAGTCTTTAATTTGCAGGGCTCTAAGAAAGCACAGCTTAGGTTTCAATGATTATCAATTAGGAAAAATGGGAGAAAAGGAAAAGAAAAAGAAAAAATTGAAAACATTATTTTGGAGAATTGTAGTCAGAAAAACTAGAAATTAATCCAAACTGTAGAAAATAATAAAAGTTGAAAAATATCAGGCAAGACTAGAACTTAACAACAGGTGTACTGTAGTTTTCAAAACATATTTTCTCTCTCTCCAGTTTCCCATTTTTATTAAAAGACAAATGATGGTAAGATTGGTTGGCTTTATTATAGTTGGCCTACTTATTTATATACAGTGCAGCAAGAATAATTATTTTTCACATAGGTCTTTCAAATTGGTTTTGATGGAACTTTGTTTCATAGAAGGAATCTGAGATAAGACCTTTTTAAAGCCAAGCCCAGCGATGGATTTGTAACACCAAATACCTATGAGTTGGGTGAATTCTTGTCTTCTTGAAACTCCAAGATAACTTGGGATTCTGGGCCTTTCAGAAAGTGACATTCTTTACTTACCATAAATCAGAAACCCTGTACAGGGACTGTGTACACAAAATATGAGGCCAGTTTTCCAAGAGCTTTATTGGCTTCATAAGTCAAGTTTAATTCCTTAAAGGAAAGCACATCATTACAGGCAAACCCTTGGTAAAAGAAAAAAACAAAACAAAACAGTTTTTCCAATTGTGTTCTGTTTCAAAAGAAAACAGATTCTCGTTACACTTATGCAAATAAATATATTGCCATAAATTAAGAATACTCACAATTAATTTCCAATTTCTAGAAAAATCAGGAAGAGAGAAAAATATGCTCCAAATTTTCTTCATAGGAGTATATTTTAATTAATTGTTAAAAGCTGTTAATAGCTCAAAAGAAAAGTTTCCTTGTCTCTGAACAGCAGACAAAGGATTAGCAATATTGTAAGCAAAAAGTCAAAAAGATCACTTCGGTCTCCTATTAGTTCAGTTCATGCAGTTATTTCCTGTCCTGTTTGATATTAATGAACATTTTAGCTCCTCAGGAGCCCTAAACTTTTTTCCTCTATTCTGATGTCACAAATCTCTAAAGTTATCAGAAACCTGCATTCAAAAGCACCTGTTAGAGTTTTTTGTTTGTTTGTTTGTTTGTTTTTGAGATGGAGTCTCACTCTGCCACCCAGGCTGGAGTGCAGTGGTGCAATTTTGGCTCACTGCAAGCTCCGCCTCCCAGGTTCACACCATTCTCCTGCCTCAGCCTCCCAATAAGCTGGGACTATAGGCACCCACCACCACGCCCGGCTAATTTTTTGTATTTTTAATAGAGATGGGGTTTCACCGTGTTAGCCAGGACGATCTCTATCTCCTGACCTCGTGATCTGCCCGCCTCTGCCTCCCAGAGTGGTGGGATTACAGGTGTGAGCCACTGCGCCTGGCCATGTTACAGTTTTATAGCTGATTATAAAACCATCTTCTAAAGAGGACCAAAACAAGACAACAATTGTTTATGGATGACAAAAAGTTTTAGGGAAGCCATAGCTGAAGACACAATTGACAAGGAAATCTGTTACCTCTGTGGCACACAATAATTTAACAAAACAATTATAATTATTACTGATAATATATGCCAAGATATATCAGAATTATAGGAGTTTCCCATGATTTTGGGACACATACCAATAACATATTTATACAAATATAGCCCAAAGAAAGCCTAACACCATTTTATATTTGGCAATGCTTCCTGTATGGTTTTTGAAACAAAATAAGTCAAATTTCACCTGTACATTAGTGTACAATTAATGTTAAACCCAATTCTTAATAAAACCTTATAGACATATTTACCCAGTTTTAATGTTTAACTATAAGGTAAGATTTTTATAGACCTTTTACAACCCTTTACAATTTTTGTTAAAGAGCAGGGTAGTGCTCTAAGAGAAACACATTTTGCTTTTATTTTAATGATCAATTTCCATAAAAACTGAATGTTACCATTTTAACTTTAGCCAATAGGTTTACACACAGAACTTCCTTTACAATCAACCTTCCACAACTTGCTTAAACCTTCAGCTTTATTTTATCCAACTTAAAACAATCCTTCAACCTTTTAATCTAGGCAAAAATCCATATTCCTATGCCTCCTTATAATCTTTTTACCAAAAGTATATTTTACTTTCTTTATACACCTTGCATGTAAAACTGTTTCTTCAATAGTCTTAAATACATGCTGCATTCTTAACTCTTAGCAACCTTTACTTTTAGTGAAAACCTTGATAAGTTTGGGATTTTAATTATGTACTAGGTGCAGTGTCTAGGACCCAGACAGAAGTGCTGATAAGGTCTGCCTCATTCCAGCGTCTAACTCCATGTGTCCCAGGCTTTACCTAGCTGTAAAGCAGGCAAGTTGTACAGCCAGGAGTTATGGCGGCACTTTATAAAGCATTTAAGAGGCCTAATCACCTTTAAATTGTACAACATTTCTTAGTTAAATTCCTTTTCATACATTCTTCCACAACTTACACAGACAGGCTATGACGTCCCTTAACTTTCTGACTTGTCCTAAACATCCCTCTTTTTAAGCAACCCATTATTTTACTTTAGGACAAGAATTTACCATACAAGGTTCTTTCTTATATAAAATCTATTTTCTTAAATACCTATTTGCATAGCTAGGGGCCTTATTTAGAATTTAACACTCCAAAATAAATTGAACGATTTTTAAGTCAAAAAAGCAGTGTATGACCTAAGGCATTTAGCAAACGTAATATTTGACCCACATAATTTAGACGAAATGTTTACACTTTTGAAGATATTTTTACTTCACCAATAATATTTTTATAACTTTCTTTGTATGGCTCTTATTTCCTGGTTTCTTTTACCTTGTCTTATATATAACCTTTAAATAAGCTTTGAATTAGACAAAAATCTGTTGCCCTTTAAAAAGGAATCAATATTTAGAAAGAATGTTTTCCTACAATATATTTTTATTGGAAAACACCCAAATAATGAAATATCTGTTGTTTAATAATATAACTAAATTCTAAATTATGACAAATTTGTTTATGAGTATTTATCCTATTACATTTATCTAATTATTTATTTTTTATCATTTACCTAGATTATTTATAAAAACTTCAATAGTCATCATTTAAACTTATGAAACCACCATTGCAAAATTATAACTGAAAGAGTGAAAATGATCTGACTTAACTGACTCCATCTTCCTTCTAACCTCCAAGCTATTCCTGGTCATTAACTTAGTTTATAGTTTATCTTTGAAACAAAGATAATAACAGTCCTTTCCCAGAACAAACTTCCTTCATGTCTGTGGACTAGACTGCCTGAGGCCACAACATTAGAAATTAGAGTATTTTACTAAATAATTCAAGATGTAGCTATCTTCATTAAACCAATATTAATGTTTTATTCAATAAATATTACACAAGCAAAGATCATTCTGCTTTGGGCTGAGTCATAGTTGTGTAGCCTCTATACCAAAATTTCACACCTTATTTTGCATAGATAAGTATGAAATTGCTTGATCAATAAATGCAAGCAAAAATGTATGCTGGAAACTCTTAAGACACTTCTAATATTACTTTACCAATAATTTTAAAGTTAGCTTATTTATTAAAGATTTTACTTAAGTCACATAAACTTGAAAAAGCATTTGACTCGTCTTTCCTTTTTCTGTTAAACTATTTAAATGCTTTTATTTTTCTTTGAGCCAATTAATTAGAACTCCTTTATATATTTCCAGTGGTGAAACATGGTCTACACAAGACATAAATACATAGATTTATTAGGCATGCCAATAGAAGTACATTTTATAGATTCATAAGACCTTCTTTTTCCTATCTTAGACTTGCAAACTCTTGATAACCTGGTTTATGACTCTGGCAGTTGTTAACTAAATAGCCCTAAATTTGCATATTGAAGGAAACAACTCTTAGGTGAAAAATCAGATAGCAAGATTTACATCTCAATGTACACAGAGTAAAAGTCTGGTGGTGCTAAAAGGAGATTAAAGATGGATATCAGGTCACACATAAAATTATAGAAATTTATCACAAGACTGTATAAAGAGACTAACTTTATTTAGATATTGACTACCTATTTTTTAATTTGATCTTTGAGCTCTGGACAGAGCCCATGCTGAATTCTGGGTTTTCAAAAACGAAGAAGAATTATTATGAGACTAGACCATGTGATGCTTTTACAGTGCACTTAAACTTTTCTTCCAAAAAAAAAGACATTTCTAAGCGTCTAAATTATACTTTTTCATAAAAACCCTAGAGTAGCTTCTGTTGCAATAGCTATTAATGAAGAGAACAGAATTCAGTCAACTGAGAAGAAAAAAAAAACTTGCTCAAAAAGACAAGGTCTTAGTAGAGAAATAACAAACAAATGAAAAAAAACATGAAGGCCTTTTAAATACAAACATGCACACATACATATACACATCTTGGATGTTAGCTTTTAATTAAATTCACTTTTAACCACTGAGCTCCTAAAAAAAATGTTTTCCCTTCCCAGTGGCCTCTCAGCAGGAATGGACCCAGTACCTTTCATTTTCAAGTTTACATGGAATCAAAAGAACGAGACAGATAGATACACAAACAAATGGAGACAAATTTTGAATGACACAAAGGGGAAGTGCACTCAGGCAAAACAGACTCAAAACCAACTCAAAACCTGATCTCAACCAAAATACAAAGCGGGTGTATGAGCAAGCCCTATTGCTTCTCTTGGCAGTATGGGACAAATAGCTTAATAAGCTCAGATAGGAAAACAATAGGCTCCTGGCATCCCATACAATTAACTCACCCTTTGAGAGCATCTGCTCCTGATCTCCGTTCTTCCTCAGCAGTGAAAAGGATGTGCAATTTTGAACAAGAGACAGCCCTTGGGAGGGTTCTGGGAAAATCCCACCCAGCAGCTGCTGGGATCCTCCTGAAGACTGTCTCATTGGAAGCCACTGGCCACTGAACACACACCGTCCCAGTCTCTCCTGGCTGTCTTGTCAAATTTTGTTCTCAGACCAAACTAAGGGTTGGGCTATTTCACATGGCCCAATAACCAGATCCAGATGAACTGGGGAGAAAGAGAGTTTTTATTTCTGAAACCGGTTAGAGGGAGAAGGCCTGGAAATTATCACCAGACCAATTCTAAAATTAGGAAGTTTTCCAGAGCTTGTAAGCTATATGTCTGTGTGTAAGTGTGCATTCATCTAAAGACGTAAGTGGTTAACTTCTTTTAAACTACAGCTAAGGTCTGAGTTTTGAAGACCTTCCTCTGGAGCCTCAGTTCATTTACTTAATCTAAATGTGTCCAGGTGCTGGGGTGATTACCCTTATCTTGTCTCCTGCTAAACCATGGAGGTTTGGGGAGTTACTTCAGACCCACAATAAACTTGTTTGTGGAGGGCTGGGGAGTTTCTTCTGAGCCCCAGTAAAACTTGTTTAATCATGCTTTAAGGTTCAGGAAAGGCCTAGGCAAAACTGTTGGTGGGCTTTTTTTTTTTTTTTTTTTTTTTTTTTTAATGTTCCAGCCCCTGCATAAGGGCACTGGCTCTTACAGCTTTTAATATTTAACTTAACCACTCAGTCAGTACTGAAACATTTGTTATGGAGGCCTGTGTTGGTGAGACCTGGCCTGCCACAATCTTGCATCTCAGAAATTATCTGTTAAAAACATCAGAAATTGTAGCCAAAATAAATGACCAAACTAAAATAAAATATACTATACATTCTTATAGAACTGTCTTACATACTTCAGCACTAGCTGAGGTACCATCAAAACCTGATTGCAAAATAACTCTTACTTAGGAGCCAAGTTCCTGGAATTAAAAATAGAAATAACTCTTAGCCTCTCCAACTTTGGACCAAGCCATGTTTTAATAAAAAGCACTACATGTAATCTAAACACTGAATGAAAGTAAGGGTACATCTTCAAGTAGCTCTCATTCTGGAACAATATTTCATTGACAACAAATGTACCTAGTTTAGCTCTAGGGCTCCTCCCAAAATGAAAGCAAGTCACCATAACATTTTTGAAACTAGCTTAAAATTCAGATAAAAAAACTAGGAGGCAAAGTAGTCTCTTGTGAGTTCTGGTCTCTGAAGATTAGAAGTTAATTACAAGTACACAGGAAAAAACTATTGTATTTTAAACATTATGCACAAACAAAAGTTCAAAAAAGGCATTTGATGGGGTACTAAAAATCTGTAATAAATACACATCGTTTTATAAATAGTTTTAGAAAAACAGGATTTCTATATGGAGAGAAAGAAAGCTATTTATATATTCTCAAATATAAACACAAGTAGATTGAAGACCTAAATGTAAAAGGTACAAGTATAAAAGAAAAGATAAAAAAGAAAAAAAATCTGTGTTTTTGGAGTAGGAAAATACTTTTCCAACAACGGGAAAAAGAAAACATCATTAGGCAAAACAAAACAAAACAAAATACAGATATGACTGTACAAAAATTATTATTAGAAGTTATATATAGATTTCAACTTCATTTTAGTTTTAGCGAAGTTGCTCTCAGGCATACCCTTAATTAGATTTGAAGATAGCTCAACTGGTTTGCATGAAAACTGAAATTGAGTTTTGGAATCAGAGGCGAATGAGCTAATGATTAGATGGAAGGAGAAAATGGGTGTATGAAGAGATGGGGTGGGGGTGGGGAGAGAGAGAAAATTTTACAAACAGTGATATAAAGTATTCAGTTTCATATTTTCTTCTGCTGATTACTGATATGCACAGACTCCTTCACTCCCCTCCCCTGTTCCTTTTCAATCTTCTATTCTATAACAATATCACTGTATACAATGGTTATGTGTGAATATGCGACAAGAATGGCCAGGAGTATTCTAAGTGCACCACGACCAGGTTATTTGAAAGGATGCAGGGTTCTTCACTATATGTGGGATAGAAATTCAAGCTTATATAAGTAAATATTAAATATACAGCATCACTTCCATCTGACAGACTCATAAACGTGACACAAATAAGGCCAATCAGATTCTTTCTCCCTGGGTTTTGAATCTTGAGAGTGCAGTAACATAGAGGTGAAAAATGTTTACTGCTTATTTATCTTAACAATGATTTCTCAATGAGACTTCCCATTGTATCTTTTTCCCTAAATCTCCAGTCTTGCCTCAGTTCTGGGCTTTCCAAGTTTATATTGCTGTCAAGAGTTTTAATTAATATACACTTTGAAACTGCTTGGTCCCTATACCACAAGACTGTGAGGTGGGAATCACATATTTTTTATTACCAGTATTCCATTCAACCTGTAGCTTCTTTATGCTCATGTTAAAGTACTATCATGATGTCTGGGGCATCCAGTTGTATACCTCCTTTACTCCTCCTTATCAGTGACTTATGAAAATCTCAAAGTCACTCCTTAATTATCAGCAATGTTATTGGTAACTCCTCACAATTTTGCCTCTCCACCCTAATCCCTGCTACCATAGCTGGTGACTTCTACGTTCATGTGTACAATAAGTAGTTTTCAGTTTTCTTTTTCATGCCACTTCAGCCAGTCCCTTTCACATCTTGAATCTTGCCTTCACACATAATTGTGCTTTTTCTGAAATACTGACTTTGAATAGTGTACTTTCTAACAAATTATTTTATTCCTTTCTTCTCTCTCCCACTACATATGCTTTATAACCTCATTGAATATGTCAGTCCCTTTGACATCATTTTCTCCAACTTTATTAGATGTCATGGATGTATTTCCTTTACTATCTAATATGATTCTCCATTACCTATCATTTCCTTTTCTTACCATCACCCTTAATTCTCTTGATCACTTTTCCTGCTTTTTCATCTCTTCTTTATATCACCAGCCTTGAATCAACTGAACCTTCTTCTATGGCTACTATGCTTGAATAGCTACTACAACAGCATAAATGAAAACTGCAATTAGTCACTGTGGATTAGTACCACAATGAGTTGATGGCATTTAATCTCACCTTTATCATTATTTTTAATCATCATATTTGTCTCTGATGTGTTTTCAATTGTATTTCCCTTTTCTCCACAACCCTAGACTTATCCAAAACCTTACTCTGGTAACAAAAGTATTCCCATCTTTTAAGCCTCTTACTTTATCTCATCTTTAGCCTATAGACATGGTTGTGTCTTCCATTATAAGGAGAATCTCTCTGTGCCTAGTTTTCATCCACTTCTAGCTAAAAACACATCTCTCCTCCTCTGTTTCACACACTCATCTTATGCTTATTTTTCTTCAAAATGAAAAGGTAGTTACATACTCTTGCTCAATAAGCCAAAAAAATTTATCCAACTTTCATTAGTCTCCGGAGATCATACTTTAGTTTATTTGCTTGCTGTTTTCCTCTCAGAAACCAGTTAAAACTACTTCATCATTCCAGGTTCTTTCTTTATTTAGATTAGTATGGTACTGGTTTCTTATTGGACAGTGGTTCCCAACCAAGAATATGAAATCAGAATTTCTAGTGGTGATCCCTGAATATGTGTATACTTAAAATGTACCCAGGAAATACTGATATGCATCTCTGGTTTTAAAAAAAAAGAATAGAAAGCTTTAAAAGTTACCTAACTGTTTCATAAGAAAAGATTCAATTATATATTTATTTTAAATGATATTTTGAATTGAGAGATCACCGGAGGGAAGTGGTAAAGAATTTCATGGTCACCTGTAGTTTCCTCAACCTTATATGTTGGTATCACTCATTCACTTGAAAGCGAGAGAGGGTGGCGTGGGCTTCAGATTCAGACAGACTTGCGAACACATCCTACTCTAGCTATTTGCCACTGAAAACATTACTCAGCCATCCTGAGTCTCTGCTTTTTTTTTTTCATGTTTAAAATGTGAAAGTAGTAATATCTAACCCATTGAAATGTTGTAAAGATTAAATGAAACAATGTGTATAAAAGAATTTAGCTGTCCTTATCCCATTATAATTGCTCAAAAAAATTAACTACCTATTCTCTTGATCATACTACACATACTAGACCCATGAAAAGTCCTCGTGTTCCTCATGTTTGTATTTGGAAAAATAGTTATTACCATTTATTTAGCATGTCACAGTTTACTAATTTTTAAACTTATGTTATTAGAATCACTTTTACAAAAATTTCATGAGTTGGGCATAGCCACAAATGGACAATTCAGCTCACATAGGAAATCCGAAGTTATGATAATGTAGCTTTTATATGAATTTTCCTGATGATCAGTGATGTTGAACAGTTTTTTTATGTACCTGTTGGCCATATGTATGTCTTTTGAGAAATATCTATTCACGTCTTTTGCCTATTTTTTAATCAGGTTTTTGTTTTCTTGCTATTGAGTTGTTTGAGTTTCAAAAATGATGACTATGTGAAGTAATGCATATGTTAATTAGCTAGATTTAGTGATTTCACAATGTATACATACTGCAAAACCTCATGTTGTACTTAATAAATACATACAATTTTGTATGTCAAGATTTTAAACATTTAATTAAAAATTAAATTAGAACTGGGCGCAGTGGCTCACTCCTGTAATCCCAGCACTTTGGGAGGCCGAGGCAGGTGGATCACGAGGTCAGGAGATCGAGACCATCCTGGCTAACATGGTGAAACCCCGTCTCTACTAAAAATACAAAAAAAAAAAAAAAAAAAAATTAGCCAGGCGTCATGGCGGGCATCTGTAGTCCTAGCTACTAGGGAGGCTGAGGCAGGAGAATGGTGTGAACTCGGGAGGCGGAGGTTGCAGTGAGCCGAGTTCATGCCACTGCACTCCAGCCTGGGTGACTGAGCAAGACTCTGTCTCAAAAGAAAAAAAAATAATTTAGAGAATGTTCAGGGCACTTTGATAAAGTGGAGTTGAAAAGTGAAAAAGAGGTTTGAAAAATAACCTACTTGTAATTTGAAATCATATTTCAATTTACAACCCTGGTTAGTGCTGATGTTTATGTATGTAGTCATTTTGTTTGAGTTAACTCCAGAGTCATAACCAGACTACACAAAATTACATAAAATTGTTATCAAACTTATCTAAATCCCTAAGTTTTATTTTGAAATGTATATGTGTTTATGGGACTTTTCTCTAAGTTTTTTTGTCTATTGACACAATAGTAGCATATCTATTAATGGAATAAATGTTATGATATGATGTAGGTTGACAAATGGGCATCTCACTTACATCTTCCTAGTTCTTTACACTATTTGTTTCATATTTTAGCTGATCTTCTTCTTTCAAAAATAAATCCTCATACTGGTAGTTCATTTAATCAGTACGGCTTTTGTTGCTGTTTTTTTTTTTTTTTTCTAACCAATAGGTGTTTATTTGTTTTTACCCAGCTGAGGTATGATTACAATGGAAGAGCTGCTGGACACAGTGCTCCTACAGGCTTCATATTTTCTTCCTCTCCTTTGTATTTCATCCAAAGCCAATTTTGTATAATCTGCCTGCTGCTGCTCTAGAAGTGACATCTGTTCAAATTTACACTCTTTATCATGGCTGACATGTTGTTTGTGTTTCTGTTTACCTCAAACCTAGTTCCAACTGTTTCTTGCTGATAATTTGTGATTACTTCTTTCAGTCTATCACAGATTTCTAGGCATCGTGCTTGTTTATGCAACCCGACTCATATCCTTTATTTGTCACTTGTGCTACCTGTGTTTATACTTTGAAGAAAACTGGATGGAACTTATATGTAAGGAAAATATAGACTGGGAAATTGGATAGAAACCAGAATAATTTTCCTGCTTGCTCACCTTCAGATCCCACAAACATATTCTACAGTAATCAGGCACCCTGATCTCCATGAAATCCAGCAAACATATATCAAGGCACTTACTACATAATGCCTTTGCAATGTTTATGGGGAGAAATATATAGGGAAAAATGCTCAAGTTCAGTTTTTTTTAAAAAGACTTATGGCAAAGGTTGAAAATGAGAGGTATAAAATGAACTCATAGAAGCAGAGAGTAGAATGATGGTTACAGAGTTTGGGGGTTGGGGATGTGGGAAGATAATAGTCAAAGGGCACAAATTAACAGATAGGAGGAATATGCTTTTTTGCTGTGTTGAGTTCTGTTTCTCAGTGTGGTGAACATAGTTTTTTATTTTTTTATTTAGAGGGTACAGTTGCATTTTTTGTTACATGGATATATTGTGTAGTAGTGAAGTCTGGGCTTTAAGTATAATCGTCATGCAAATAGTGTACATTCTACCCAGCAGGTAATTTCTTGTTCCTCACCTCCCTCCTCTCCTCTCTCCTATTGGAGTCTCCAATGTCTGTTATTCTACCCTATATGTTCATGTGTATGCATTTTTTAGCTCTCATTTATTAGTGAGAACATATAGTTCTTCACTTTCTTTTTCTGATTCATTTCATTTAGGAAAATGGCCTCCCGATCAAACCATGTTGCTGCAAAAGATATGATTTCATTCATTTTTATGGCTGCATAGTATTACATGGTGGTTGTTCATGTATGTGTGTGTAGATAGATAGATAGATAGATACATAGATAGATAGATAGATAGATAGATAGATAGATAGATAGATACTGTATTTTCTTTAACCAATCCTACATTGACGGACACTTAGATTGATTCCATGACTTTGCTATTGTGAATAGGGCTGCAATAAACATGCATCTGCAAGTCTTTTTGATATAATAATTTATTTTCCTTTTGGTAGATACCCAGTAGTGGGATTGCTGGATTGAATGGTAATTCTATTTTTAGATATTTGAGAAATTTCCATACTGTTTTCCACAGAGGTTGCACCAATTTTAATTCCCATCAACAGTGTATAAGCCTACCCTTTTCTCTGCATCCTTGCCAACATCTGTCACTTTTTCTTTTTAATAGTTGTCATTTTTAATGCTGTAAGATGGCATCTCGTTGTGGTTTTAACTTGCATTTATCTGATAATTATGATGTTGAATATTTTTGCATGTTTGTTGGCTACTTGCATGTCTTCCTTTGATTAAAGTCTGTTCATGTCCTTTGCTCATTTTTTAATGGGATTATTTGTTTTATTCTTGTTGAGATGTTTGAATTTCTTGTAGACTCTTGATACTAGCACTTTGTCAGATGTATAGTTTGCAAATATTTGCATATAGTGAAAAATAGAGTATTATGCATTTCAAAATTGCTAAGAGATTAAATTTCATGTTTCCAGCATAAAAATGTTAAGTATTTGAGGGGATGGGTATGATATCTATCTTGATTTGATTATTCCACACTGTATTCATAAACTATAACAACACTTTGTACCTCATAAACTTGTATAATTATGAATTTTCAATATAAATAATGTGTCTCCATGGTGAAAATGTGAAGTTGTCATTTTAACACACATATTTTCTACAATTTGATCTAAGCTAATTAATTTCAAGAAAATTCTCTGAAACCAAGTCTAAAAATATTGGTGAAAAAAAGTAGACATTCTAATTCCCCATATATTGCAATAATGAAAAGAAATTAAACTAATATAGAAGGCAGCAGAGGAGCAAATTATTTAAACCCTACAAAGTGAATTTATCTTGAATACTGAGATAAACATAATTGTTTAGGAATAGGAAAAATGCACTATGGATTAATAAGATCACACGTAAGATCAATTAATCACTGTTAGACTATTAACACATGAAAAAACATTAAATAGAAGTAGGAATAAAGGGTAAATGCACATAAAAGAAGGGATAGGTCTGAGCAGTAAAGAATAGCAGAGTGAAGCAGGTCAGTGAATAGTATGGAAGACAAATTAACAGGGTCAAAGATGCTGGTTTATTTCTCAAAAGTCATGAATGATTATTGAGTACCTCTTATAAGGAATTTTTAATATAGAAAATATTATGAGATCTATGTTTATTCACTGGCATAACTTTTCCCCAGGAACAAAACCTACCAACAAAAAAGTATCGAGTAATATTTATTTACAGTAATTAGCTCCAATTGTCAGGGAACATTTACATTCTCAATGCATTTTTTTTACCAAGGTTGCATAAGTAGGTATCTATTTCATTGGTTGTTTATGTAACATTTAAGAACAGACACCTTTCTATACTATGTCATAATTGTAAATGCATCATTTTTTTTTTTATTGTGGGGACTACAAAAAGTAGATGAGAAAGAAAGTGTCTTTGATTTCCCAAAGCTGTATTACTTCCTTCTTTTTGCAATCCTTCTTCTATGTGAAAGCCTATCTAATTTACTTTCCCACTTATACAGTCAGGGTGAGGTACTGATAGTATGACAACCCTTTCAGCAATGGCAAGGAAAAATCATGACACTCAGAATAATTTCACTAGTGCTGGGAACACCTTCGCTGAATTTTTTCAGGTACCACATTAGTCAAATATTCCCTTATTGAAGAACTTTGCATATAAAGGATTTCAAAACCTGGTCCTCTCTAATTACTTGATAAGTATGAAGACTAGTAACAGAGAATTTTAAATTATATCACCCTGAAGACAGGTAGGTGAATGAAAAGAGAAACCAGGTTTCAGTGGTCAAATGTTTAACTCAAGTACAGGTTAAGTGAAAATTAATGCCTAAGGTAGATACATGTTTTGAGCAGAAACGTTATGATGAGTATGATTGATTTCTATAAATCTTCAGCATATGTCTTTATATTTCTGTTAAAAACATAAATTCTGAATACCTGCTGCAGTAAACCAGCCACTGTTGGGGACAGTGGGAGGTGGAAGAGAAGTAACTACTCTCGAAGTGCTTTGTGAAGGCATTTTAAACAATGTTCTGACTTAATGAATTGCTTAATCATTAGAGATTTTAGCAAGTAAAACCCTTGGTAAATGTCTGAGACTTTTCCTCTATTGGATGATTAAGTAATATGTACAAAATTTTATTATTCACCTTTCATATGTTAGAGGGTTAGGATATGTACTCAAATGTTTGTATGATTAAAGAAGGCCATTCTATTTTTAAGTTCTTATTAAATAAGTTTACATTTTTAAAGAATGTGGCATCTTGGACAAGGATCTTCCGAGTCTGGTGTTCTCCAAGAGGGACTTATAGTGCTTGTTTGTTAGTTTTTCTTTACAGAGCATGATTACCGTGCACAACGTGAACTTCAAAAGGTGTTTTTGTAAAGTCCTGTTCTTCTCTTTAAAAAACTATGGTGTATTTTCATTCAAATACTTTCACTTGCAATTGCTTGTTTTAATTTTTGCATTTACATATTTTAGAGCAACGATTTAATAGAAACCAGTCATTGTATTATACAAATAAATTGTTTTAATAACTTACACCAAACTTTCTGGATCACATTGTTAATGGCTATGGTGAATTGAGAAATTATTCACTGTCATAAATAGCTCTTATTATTTTGAGATATGACCCATCAATACCTAATTTATTGAGAGTTTTTAGCATGAAGTGTTGTTGAATTTTGTCAAAGGCCTTTTCTGCATCTATTGAGATAATCATGTGGTTTTTGACTTTGGTTCTGTTTATATGCTGGATTACATTTATTGATTTGCGTATATTGAACCAGCCTTGCATCCCAGGGATGAAGCCCACTTGATCATGGTGGATAAGCTTTTTGATGTGCTGCTGGATTCTGTTTGCCAGTATTTTATTGAGGATTATTGCATCAATGTTCATCAAGGATATTGGTCTAAAATTCTCTTTTTTTGTTGTGTCTCTGCCGGGCTTTGGTATCAGGATGATGCTGGCCTCATAAAATGAGTTAGGGAGGATTCCCTCTTTTTCTATTGATTGGAATAGTTTCAGAAGGAATGGTACCAGCTCCTCCTTGTACTTCTGGTAGAATTCGGCTGTGAACCCATCTGGTCCTGGACTTTTTTTGGTTGGTAAGCTATTGATTATTGCCACAATTTCAGCTCCTGTTATTGGTCTATTCAGAGATTCAACTTCTTCCTGGTTTAGTCTTGGGAGGGTGTATGTGTCCAGGAATTTATCTATTTCTTCTAGATTTTCTAGTTTATTTGCGTAGAGGTGTTTATAGCATTCTCTGATGGTAGTTTGTATTTCTGTGGGATCGGTGGTGATATTCCCTTTATCATTTTTTATTGCATCTATTTGATTCTTCTCTCTTTTTTTCTTTATTAATCTTGCTAGCGGTCTATCAATTTTGTTGATCCTTTCAAAAAACCAGCTCCTGGATTCATTGATTTTTTTAAGGGTTTTTTGTGTCTCTGTTTCCTTCAGTTCTGCTCTGATTTTAGTTATTTCTTGCCTTCTGCTAGCTTTTGAATGTGTTTGCTCTTGCTTTTCTAGTTCTTTTAATTGTGATGTTAGGGTGTCAATTTTGGATCTTTCCTGCTTTCTCTTGTGGGCATTTAGTGCTATAAATTTCCCTCTACACACTGCTTTGAATGCATCCCAGAGATTCTGGTATGTTGTGTCTTGGTTCTCGTTGGTTTCAAAGAACATCTTTATTTCTGCCTTCATTTCGTTACGTACCCAGTAGTCATTCAGGAGCAGGTTGTTCAGTTTCCACGTAGTTGAGCGGTTTTGAGTGAGATTCTTAATCCTGAGTTCTAGCTTGATTGCACTGTGATCTGAGAGATAGTTTGCTATAATTTCTGTTCTTTTACATTTATTGAGGAGAGCTTTACTTCCAAGTATATGGTCAATTTTGGAATAGGTGTGGTCAGCAAAGTCTCAGGATACAAAATCAATGTACAAAAATCACAAGCATTCTTACACATCAATAACAGACAAACAGAGAGCCAAATCATGAGTGAACTCCCATTCACAATTGCTTCAAAGAGAATAAAATACCTAGGAATCCAACTTACAAGGGATGTGAAGGACCTCTTCAAGGAGAACTACAAACCACTGCTCAATGAAATAAAAGAGGATACAAACAAATGGAAGAACATTCCATGCTCATGGGTAGGAAGAATCAATATCATGAAAATGGCCATCCTTCCCAAGGTAATTTACAGATTCAATGCCATCCCCATCAAGTTACCAATGACTTTCTTCACAGAATTGGAAAAAACTACTTTAAAGTTCATATGGAACCAAAAAAGAGCCCGCATCGCCAAGTCAATCCTAAGCCAAAAGAACAAAGCTGGAGGCATCACACTACCTGACTTCAAACTATACTACAAGGCTACAGTAACCAAAACAGCATGGTACTGGTACCAAAACAGAGTTATAGATCAATGGAACAGAACAGAGCCCTCAGAAATAATGCCACATATCTACAACTATCTGATCTTTGACAAACCTGACAAAAACAAGAAATGGGTAAAGGATTCCCTATTTAATAAATGGTGCTGGGAAAACTGGCTAGCCATATGTAGAAAGCTGAAACTGGATCCCTTCCTTACACCGTATACAAAAATCAATTCAAGATGGATTAAAGACTTAAATGTTAGACCTAAAACCATAAAAACCCTAGAAGAAAACCTAGGCATTACCATTCAGGACATAGGCATGGGCAAGGACTTCATGTCTAAAACACCAAAAGCAATGGCCACAAAAGCCAAAATTGACAAATGGGATCTAATTAAACTAAAGAGCTTCTGCACAGCAAAGGAAACTACCATCAGAGTGAACAGGCAACCTACAAAATGGGAGAAAATTTTCGCCACCTACTCATCTGACAAAGGGCTAATATCCAGAATCTACAATGAACTCCAACAAATTTACAAGAAAAAAACAAACAACCCCATCAAAAAGTGGGCGAAGGACATGAACAGACACTTCTCAAAAGAAGACATTTATGCAGCCAAAAAACACATGAAAAAATGCTCACCATCACTGGCCATCAGAGAAATGCAAATCAAAATCACAATGAGATACCATCTCACACCAGTTAGAATGGCAATCATTAAAAAGTCAGGAAACAACAGGTGCTGGAGAGGATGTGGAGAAATAGGAACACTTTTACACTGTTGGTGGGACTGTAAACTAGTTCAACCCTTGTGGAAGTCAGTGTGGCGATTCCTCAGGGATCTAGAACTAGAAATTCCATTTGACCCAGCCATCCCATTACTGGGTATATACCCAAAGGACTATAAATCATGCTGCTATAAAGACACATGCACACATATGTTTATTGTGGCATTATTCACAATAGCAAAGACTTGGAACCAACCCAAATGTCCAACAATGATAGACTGGATTAAGAAAATGTGGCACATATACACCATGGAATACTATGCAGCCATAAAAAATGATGAGTTCACGTCCTTTGTAGGGACATGGATGAAATTGGAAATCATCATTCTCAGTAAACTATCGCAAGAACAAAAAACCAAACACCGCATATTCTCACTCATAGGTGGGAATTGAACAATGAGAACACATGGACACAGGAAGGGGAACATCACACTTCGGGGACTGTTGTGGGGTGGGGGGAGGGGGGAGAGATAGCATTGGGAGATATACCTAATGCTACATGATGAGTTGGTGGGTGCAGTGCACCAGCATGGCACGTGTATACATATGTAACTTACCTGCACATTGCGCACATGTACCATAGAGCCTAAAGTATAATAATAATATTAATAATAATAATAATAATAAAAATAAATAAAAATATAAATAAAAAAAATAAAAAAAAAGAAATTATTCACATAATACATACCGAATGAAAATTTCTATGTAGGTATCACTTTAAATTTACAAAAAAATATGGTTTGAGTTGTTCAGTTACACCAAATACTCACAAAGACTACTTCACATATTAATGAGAATATAGAGTTAATATAGATTCATCTAGATTCTAGAAAACTTTATTTTTTCCACGTGTTCAACTAGGCTTTTATTTTGTCTTGCTCAGTTTTGTTGGTGACTAGTGTTCTGTTTATATGCAGCTTCAGTTCTTTCTCATGAAGAAAAAAATTGCATACAGTGCTTGCAACTTGATTTCTTTGGCACAGGCTATTTTGCAGGTTAAACAACTTTTTGATATAAAAATGCAATCTCTTCAATTCCATTCAAGAGTAATAATTGTAGATATATTTATGTCACTTTGCTTGTTGAAGCATTACTTCTTTCTTCACTTGAAATAATGAGGCATTTTTTGCATACTACCAGCCATGACATTGAAAGGCAGGTCTATAATGCCATTATGTCTTCTTCGAGAAGAGCAGTAAAATAAATTGAACAAAATGGCAATGTTACCTTTTGAGGAAATTTCCATCTACTGTAGACTAATGTATGCTTCTGGAGTAACTATATATTATAAACCTAACCCCTTTAAAAATGTGTTGAAAGTATAGCAAATATGGGTCATTAAGGTATATTATTCAGTGCACAAAATATATTCTATTTTAATTTTATTGCTTGCACAAATACGCAATGTGGACTAAGGAAATACTTGCCCAAAATAAAACTATTTGGGTCAGGCACAGTAGCTCATGCCTGTAATCCCACCATTTTGGGAGGCCAAGGCAGGAGGATTGATTGAGGCTGAGAGTTCAAGACTAGCCTGGGTAACATAGCAAACCCCATCTCTACAAAAAAAAATTAAAAAATTAGTTAGATATGGTGGTATGTGCCTGTCAGTCCTAGATACTCAAGAAGCTGAGTCAGTAGAATCCCCTGAGGCCAGGAGTAAAAGGTTACAGTGAGCTATGACTGCACCACTGCACTCAAGCCTGGGTAACCAAGCAAGACCCTGTCTCAAAAAACCCTATTTACATTTTTTAGCATTTATTTTATAGAATTTGCCAAAATTGAATACATTCGTTGGTATCTTTTATTAAAGTTCAAAATCTTAGTCAATGAAGAAGGTATGATTGTATCAGTAATATTTTTAAAATAATTCATGTATTTTGTTCTTTTAATAAGTAAATATTAGGAGAATTTGGAATTTAATGTTGCTTAAATATTATATTTGTATTTAGAAATTCTTAATTTCTTATTTTTTTCTAACATTGCTCTTATTCCACCCGTAGAATATAGTCACATTTTGTGTTATTTGTAGTTTTTGAAAGCACAACTACACTACAGTGTAGCATTACCTTAGACTTAAAGGGCATTTGACAAACTGCCTAAATGTGAAATTGCTTTTTAATATGTTTATCGCATTTTAATATTAAAATAAGTGTATTTCCTAATATGTTGATAAAACTTTGGTAAGAAGTGTAACATTTGACCACTCTCAATAATTACAGAACAATTAAATTGCCCCAAAGTATAGGAAATATAAGTTTACTCATGCTTCCCAACAGTCCAAAGAGCTGGTGCTATGTACTGGGCAGATACTAGGTCTATTGTTTCTGTTTTCACTTATCTGACACTGTCATGGCACATTGTGGATTTATGATATTTTCTTGTTTTTTTAAATGAATTATTTATAGTAAAGTATAGAAATGTCATCTACAAAATTTAACTATGTTAACACAGTACATGTTGTTAAATTATTTGTCAAATATGGAGGGCTACTGATATGGTTTGGCTTTTTATCCCTGCCCAAATCTCATGTCAAATTGTAATCCCCAGTGTTGGAGGAGGGGCCTTGTAGAAGGTGATTTGATCATGGGGGCAGGTTCTCATGGTTTAACACCATGACCTTTGGTGCTGTCATCATGATGGTGGGTGATCCTGAGATGTGGTTGTTTAAAAGTGTGTAGCACCTTCCTCCTCTCTCTCTTGCTCCTGCTCCAGCCATGTAATATGTGCCTGCTTCTCCACCTTCTGCCATGATTGTAAGTTTCCTGAGGCCTCCCCTGAAGCAGAAACTTGAACAGCCTGCAGAACCATGAGCCCATTAAACCTCTTTACTTTACAAATTTCCTGTCTCAAATAGTTACTTATAGCAATGTGAGAATGAACTAATACAGAAAATTGGTACCAAGAGTGGGGTATTGCTATAAAAGATGACTGAAAATGTGAAAGTGACTTTGGAACTGGGTAATGGGCAGAAGTTGGAACAGTTTGGATGGCTCAGAAAACAAGAGGAAGATGACAAAAAATGTGGAATGTCCTAGAGACTTGTTGAATGGTTGTGACCAAAATACTGATAGTGATATGAACAGTGAAGTTCAGACTGAGGAAGTCTCAGTCTGAGATGAGAAACTTATTGGGAACTGGAGCAAAGTTCAGTCTTGCTATGCTTTAGCACATTGACTGGCAGCATTGTGCCCCTGCCCTAGGAATCTGTGGAACTTTGAACTTAAGACAGATGATGTAGAGTATCTGGCAGAAAAAAATTTATAAGCAGCAAAGCTTTCAAGATATGACCTGGGTGCTTCTAACAATGTATGATCATATGCATGATCAAAGAGTATCTGAAACTGGAACTTATATTTAAAAGGGAAGCAGAACATAAAAGTTTAGAAAATGTGCAGCTTGGCCATGCAGTAGAGAATAAAAACCCATTTTCCTGGGAGAAATTCAAGCTGGCTGCAGAAACTTGCATAAGTAAAAAGGAGCTGAATGTTAATAGCCAAGACAATGAGGAAAATGCATAGAAGTCTAACTTAAAATCTATTTTCTCTGATATAACTACAGGTACCCCTGCTCTTTTTTGATTGCCATTTACATAAAATCTCTTTCTCTCCTCTGTTTACTTTAGGCCAACTTGTGTCCTTAAAGCTAAAGTGAGTTTCTTGTGGCTTGCATGTAAACTAGTGTTTCTTAAAACCCATTCAGCCATTCTATATCTTTTTATTGGGGCATTTAATCAAATTGTATTTAAGGTAATCATCTATGGAGAATAATTAACTGTTGACTTTTTTATGTTAGCCTTATAATTCTTTTATTATTATTATTATACTTTAAGTTTTAGGGTACATGTGCACAACGTGCCGGTTTGTTACATATGTATTCATGTGTCATGTTGGTGTGCTGCACCCATTAACTCATCATTTAGCATTAGGTATATCTCCTAATGCTATCCCTCCCTACTCCCGCCATCCCACAACAGTCCCCAGTGTGTAATGTTCCCCTTCCTGTGTCCATGTGTTCTCATTGTTCAATTCCCACCTATGAGTGAGAACATGCAGTGTTTGGTTTCTTGTCCTTCTGATAGTTTGCTGAGAATGATGGTTTCCAGCTTCATCCATGTCCCTACAAAGGACATGAACTCATCATTTTTTATGGCTGCATAGTATTCCAAGGTGTATATGTGCCACATTTTCTTAATCCAGTCTATCATTGTTGGACATTTGGGTTGGTTCCAAGTCTTTGCTATTGTGAATAGTGCCGCAATAAACATACGTGTGCATGTGTCTTTATAGCAGAATGATTTATAATCCTTTGGGTATATACCCAGTAATGGGATGGCTGGGTCAAATGGTGTTTCTAATTCTAGATCCCTGAGGAATCACCACACCAACTTCCACAATGGTTGAAGTAGTTTACAGTCCCACCAACAGTGTAAAAGTGTTCCTATTTCTCCACATCCTATGTTAGCCTTATAATTCTTTTGTCAGTCCTTTCCCCTCGTGCTGTCTTTCTTTGTGTTTTGTCAAATTTTTGGATTGATATGTTTGATTCTTTTCTTTTTTTTCCTTTGTGTAACTTCAATAGTTTTCATGTCTGTGTGTGGTTACCAAGGAGCTTATATAACATATCTTATACAGTAAGCACTCACTTAACATTGTAGATAGTTCTTTTGAAATTGAAACTTTAAGTGAAATGACAAATGATAAAATCATTTTTTCTTCATCAACATTATAATGAAATGAGTGAACAATATAATGTTGTTTCAGAACCTGCTCTATGTCAATGTGCTTAAAGCTGCACTTTTCAGAAACATATCTAAAATGTTAAGTGAGGACTCACTATAGTTATAACATTCTATTTTAAGCTAATAACCATTTAACTTTAATCACATACAAAAGCGTTATGCTTTTAATTCTTCCTCCAGCACACTTTATGCTATTGCTGTTATAATTTATATGCATTTACAGTGTGTCTTTAATATAGTTTTATTTATATTTTCATACTTTTGTTTTATAACTTTTTTGCTAGAATTAAAAATGATTTAACCCCAATACAGCAATGCAATAGTCTGTATTTTTCTGTATATTTATCTTCAGCAATGTGTTTTATCTTTTTCTATGCAGTTGTGTTGCTCAATTCCTTACATTGCAACCTGAAGAAATTCCTTTGGCATTTCTTGTGAAATAAGTCTACTGGCAATGAACTACCTGAGTTTCTTTTTGGGAAAGTTTTTATATCTTCTTCATTCTTGAAGTATAGTATAGTATTCTTAATTGATAGTTTTTTTTCTTTCTGCACTTGAATATATTAATATAATCCAACTCTACTCTAGCCTGCAAGGTATTTGCTGAAAAATCTTCATTTTGAGAAGTTTTACCAGTTATTGAATTCTTAATTAATATATAGTTTTTTGTTCCCACACTTTCAAAATGTTACCTCATTGTCATCCCAGGCATTCTGCCTTGAAGGTTTCTAATGAAAAATTACTGATCATACTGAAGTTGCTCTGTATGTAATAAGTTGCTTCTCTTTTGCTGTTTTCAAGATTCTCTCTGTCTTCAGCTTTCAAGAGTTTGATTTTAGTGTGTCTTGGTGTGAAACTCTGCATTTATCCTACTTGGAATTCTTTGAGCTTCTTAAATTTGTGGATTCATATCTTTCATCCAATTTGGGAAGTTTTCATCTATTGTTTCTTCAAATATTTGTTATGACTATTTTATCTTTGTTAATATTCTGTGAGTTACATAATGCATATGTTATTCTGCTTGGTAGCCTCTCTTCACCTTTATTCTTTCTTTTCTTCTTTGCTCCTCAGACTTGATGCTTTTAATTATATTATCTTCAGGTTCACCGATTCTTTCTTCTGTCTGTTTAAATCTACTGGTGAATGTTTTTAGTGAATTCTCTATGTCAATTATTATACTTTCAATTCTTGGAGTTTGTTTATATTCTCTATATCTTTATTAATATTATTATTTTGTTCATGCATCATTCTCCTGATTTTTTAAGTTATTTCTCCTATTTTCTTTAACTTTTTAAACATATTTAAAACAGTTGTTTTTAAAGTATTTTTCTAATAGACCTAATGTCTCCACTTCTTCAGGGATTGTTTCTGTCCGTTTTGTTTCTTTGAATGCATCATACTTTCCTGTTTCATTTATGCCCTGTGATTTCTTTTCTCTTGGAAGATGGACATTTGAATATCTTAACATAGTAACTGTGAAAATCTGATTTTCTCACTTCACATTGCTTTTCTGGTTTTGCTGCTGTTGATTAATTGTTAAAAAAACTGTAGTAGTCCATTTTCAGTGACTCAAATTATTTTTATGAAGATTCCATTCTTTTTTTGTGTGGTCACTGAAGGCTCTGCTCCTTATCTTATATTCAGCTTCTATGTTATTTTTGACAGAGACTTCTTTGAATGCCACACACATTGTGAAGTTTCTTTTTAGTTAATTCAATATCTGCTTGGTTGCTATAAACACTTACATGTGTTTTCCGTGTCTGACAAAGTTGGTTCTGGCAGTTTGTCCTTATTTCAATGTTTCTGTGGGGTGACAAGAAACATTATTGCTAGTGATTCCATCTTGTTGACATTATATACCTCTTTATTTCTTTGATTAGTCTCTATGAAGATTTATTAATTGTGTTGACTTTTCCTAATAATCACATTTGGTTTCATTTTGTTGTTTATTGTTTTTAATTTTCTTCTGGGTACATATTAGGTATGTATATTATTGGAGTACATGAGATATTTTGATACAGGAATGCAATGTGAAATAAGCACATCATGGAGAATGAGATATCCATCACCACAAGCATTTATGCTTTGAGTTATAAAAAATCCAATTATATTAAGTTATTTTAAAATATAGAATTAACTTATTATTTTTTCCAACATTTAAGTTCAGAGGCACATGTGCAGGATGTGCAGGTTTGTTACACAGGAAAACATGTGCCATGGTGGTTTGCTGCATAGATTATCCCATCACCTAGGTAGTGAGCCCAGCATCCATTAGCTACTCTTCATGATGCTCTTCCCTTCCCCATCCCACCAACAGGCCCCAGGATGTGTTGTTTCCCACTTTTTGTCCATGTGTTCTCATCATTCAACTCCCACTAATAAGTGAGAACATGTGGTGTCTGGTTTTCTGTTCCTCTGTTAGTTTGCTGAAGATAATGGTTTCCAGTTCCATCCATTTCTCTGAATAGAACATGATTTTTTATGGCTGCATAATATTCCATGGTGTATATGTACCATATTTCCTTTATCCAGTCTATCATTGATGGGCATTTGGGTTGATTCCATGTCTTTGCTATTGTGAATAGTACTGCACTGAATATATATGTGCATGTATCTTTATACTATAATGATTTATATTTTTTGTGTATATACTCAGTAATGGGATTGCTGGATCAAATGCTATTTCTGCCTCTAGGTCTTTGAGGAATCACCACACTTTCTTTCACAATGGTTGAACTAATTTACACTCCCACCAACAGTGTAAAGCATTCTTTTTTCTCTACAACCTGGCTAGCATCTGTTGTTTCTGAACTTTTTAACAATAGCCATTCTGACTGGTGTGAGATGGTATCTTATTGTGGTTTTGATTTGCTTTTCTCTAATGATCAGGGATGTTGAGCTTTTTTTCATGTTTGTTGGCAGGATAAATGTCTTCTTTTGAGAAGTGTCTGCTCATTTCTTTTGCCCACTTTTTAATAGGGGGTTTTTTGTTTTTCTCTTGTAAATTTGATTAAGTTCCTCGTAGACTCTGGATATTATACCTTTGTCAGATGGATATATTGCAAACATTTTATCCCATTCTGTAGGTTGTCTGTTCACTCTGATAGTTTATTTTCTGTGCAGAAGCTGTTTAGTTTAATCAGATCATATTTGTCAATTTTTGCTTTTTTTGCAATTGCTTTTGGTGTTTTCCTCGTGAAATCTTTGTCTGTGCGTATGTCCTAAATGGTACTGTCTAAATTTTCTTCTAGGGTTTTTACAGTTTTGAGTTTTACATTTAAGTTTTTAATCCATCTTGAGTTAATTTTTGTATAAGCTGCAAGGAAGGGGTCTAGATTCAGTTTTCTGCATGAGGCTAAGCAGTTATCCAATCACAATTTATTAAATGGGGAATCCTTTTCCCATTGCTTGTTTTTGTCAAGTTTGTTGAAGATCATATGGTTGTAGGTGTGTGGTCTTATTTCTGGGTTCCCTATTCTGTTCCATTGGCCTATATGTCTGTTCTTGTACAAGTACCATGCGGTTTTGGTTACTGTAGCCTTGTAGTATTGTTTGAAGTTGGGTAGGGTGATGCCTCCACCTTTGTTCTCTCCTCTTAAGGTACCAAGATAAACTTGGAGATCTTGGGTCTGTCAGAAAGTGACGTTCTTTACTTACCACAGGTCAGGAATCCTGTACAGGGACTGCATAGACAAAGGTATGATGCAAGTCTTCCCAAGGGGATTTTATCAGCTCTGCAAGTCAAGCTTGTCTCCTTAGAGGGATACATATCCTTCCAGTCAAAGCCTTGATAAAACAACAAGTTTCTCCAATTGTGTCTTGTTGCAAAAGAAAATGGAGTTTTATTGCACTGATGTAAACAACTATATTGCCATAAGTTAATAATACTTACAACTAGTTTTCAAATTCTGGAGAATCCAGGAAGAGAGAGAGAAAAATAGAAATATGCTCCAAATTTTGTTCACAGGAGTATACCTTACTCAATTATTAAAGGCCATAAAGAATTCAAAATAAGTTTCCTTGACTCTGAAAATCAAAACAAGGATCAGCAATATTCCATCCAAAAGTAAAACAGATTGCTTCAGTTTTCTATGAGTTCAGCCCATTTAGTTAACTCTTCTTTTGTTTGATATTCTTGAACATTTTAGCTCTTCATAAGTCCTGTACGTTTTTCTTTTATTCCAATGTTACAATCTCCAAAGTTATCAGAAACCTGCATTTGGGAGCACTTGTCAAAGTTCTATAGCTTATTATAAATAATCTTATGAAAAGGATTAAAACAAAACACCAATTGCCCGTGAATAACAAAATGTCCAGGGTACTTACAGTTAGAAACACAATTGACAAAGAAGTTTGGTTATCTCCATGGTTTACAATAACTTAACAACCTTAATTATGATTGATAGCGTATACTAAGACATTAGAATTTTAGAAATCCCATACAATTTTGGAACATATATTAGTATTATTCACCAAAATATAACCTAAAGAAGATTGAACACCATTTTGGCAATCTCACATACCTAAATATGTCAAATAATCCTGTTTACCTCTCTTTTTGATACTTCAGGGGCCCTCTGAAGCATCTAAAACCAGGCATCAGGAAAGACAATTTTGAAACTGAAGTTTGATTTTGGGAAGCCTGTTAAGTGTTAGAGATTTAAAACACTTGATGTTATGAAATAGAATTCCAGACTACAATAGACTATTTATTTTGCCAAAATGATGAGTCAGAAATTTTTAAATAGCAAAAACCTTTTATAGTCCTTTACAAATTTTGCCAAAGAGCAGATTAGTGACTTAAAAGTACCTTGTTTTGCTTTTATAATGCTCAATTTACCGAAAAACCGTATAATACCCTTTTGAATTTAGTCTATATGTTCACACATGGAATTTTTGCAAGATTAATTTTTACAATCCTTCCACTACTTGTTTGAACTTTTAACTTTATCCTATCTAATTTAAAACAATTTTTAACCCCATGCAAGAATTTACATTTTTATAATCTTTTACAAAAAAAAAATTACTTTTCTTACACATCTTGGATGTAAATCTCCTTCCAATAGTTTCAGTTACCTATTAAAATGGTAACTCCTAGCAATTTTTAATTTTAGTATAAAACTTGGTAAGTTGTTTTAATTATGTGCTAGGTGCAGCCAAGGTTTGACTTCTTCCAGCATTAATTAAGGGGATGGCTAATTACATATTTCCCCAGGCCTCACAAATTGTGAGGCCGGCAAGTTGAAAAGTTCTCAAAAACCAGAAAGGCACTTTATTACCTTAAAACATTTAGCAAACCTAGTACCTGATATGCATAATAATTTAGTCCACATATTTATATTTTGATGACATCTGCATTTTAACAATAATTTTAAGGCTGTTTTTATTTACCAATATTTTACCAATAATTTTTACTGATAATTTTTAAGGCTGTTTTAAGATTAAAGTCACATGAATTAAAAGTTACCAGAGCTTTTATCTTCCCTTTAAAAAACATTTGATCCAAGTGCTTGTCTTCCTTTAGGCCAATTAATTAGAGCTCTTTTAATAGCTATCACACATGACATATATGTAACTACACAGGCAGAAGAAAACCCAGTCTTCATAATATCTTTCATTTGCTAATATCCTATTTGAATTATTGGCCTCTGGGTGGATCCCATTGTGAAACAGAGCTAGGAAAACATGCAGCTTATAAGGCCTAATAAATAAGCATGACTGGGAGGCAAAAGGAGATTTTGAGAGGGATCTATCCACTTTTATTTCCTGGGGTTCCATGAAGAAAACAGAGGATTCTCCCAACTCATGAGTGCATTGAGAGTGGCAAGGCAAAATGGAGAAAAATGATTCAGTCAATTGAGAAAAATCCTCTTTCCAGCAAAACAAGATCCAAGAAAAGAAAAACATAAAGGTCTTTTGAATATACTATAACTTGGATATCCACTTTTAATTAAGCTGAGCACTCTTTATGAAAGTTCTTTTAACTCCCTTATTTCCCATCTTTAGCCGTGCCAAGTGGCCAATATTTCTGGCTTTCAAACTTTGCCAAAGGGCCAGAGAAAGGAAAATTCAAGGCGGTTCATGGAGGGGAAGAGAATCAACAGAGAGCAAAGGTTGCACAGATATCAAAATGGAAAGCACTCATTTCCTAAGCCAGGATTGAACCCCAGACCACCATTGTAAAATGGCAGAGGCTAGAACAAAACATTGCCACTTGGTTACAAGTCAGTCTTGCTCGCAAGGACATGAAACAAGATGGAGGCCTGCAGCAAAGTTTGCTACTGGCCATACAGAAAGTCATGCAAAGCATTCCAGATTGGCTACAGCTTAAGATGAACCTCACAAATCTTTTTTTACAATTAAAACTCTACAGAAAATATAGACACTGATCCCCATAATTTCTGGACCAGCAATACATCTTCCAAAAGGAAACTAATCCTCACTTAAAAGTCAACTGCTGACCTGGTGGAGAAAAGGAAAAATAACTCAAATGCAGGGCTGTGTTAACTGCTGATGGTGTGGAGAAAAGAAAGATGCATTGGGAAGAGCCTCTCATTTTTATGTAAATGGATTCCTCCACCAGGGAGAGAAATTTAATTGCTGTCTTATGGAGTGGGACTCCTTGATCTGGAGAGGGGAAGGCTCGATGAAAATGTGGTGGGGAGTGCTGGCCAGCCTTCCCTTGCACACCCTTGGGCCATGCATCCCAGCCCTGGCCAGGAGGGGAGCAAGGAAGCCTCCATTCACCCGTCCATCCTGCATTCCTTCATCTGTTGGGCTGGGGTGTGGTGCACAGTTTCCTCTACCCTCAGAAGAAGCCCAAGGAGAAAAAGGCTTAGAAGTGAAAGGAAACAAGATTTTTGTATTTGTATAGTACTGACCCTTCCTCAAGCCCCACATCTGGTCATCACTGAGACCCTCATCAAAAGCAGTTGATGGCACCATACTTCTTGTACAGTTTGCAGAACCATGATCCAAACAAACCTCTTTTGTTTATAAATTACCCAACCTTAAGTATTTTTATAGCAACACAAACAAAGTAGGTAAGAGTTTATCACCAAGTGTTTTGTATGTTATTCCAAAAATATATACATTTTGTCTTTTATGTTACAGGCAACCATTAATAATTTTATGCCACTCTTCATTTGCAAGCTGCAGTTTGCTTAACCTTGCCATAGGATAAAACTATCTAATCTGTTATAGAAAGAGCAATCTGCCAACTATTATAAATAATATTATAACAAAATAGCTATATTTATTAATAGCTGAAAGAAAAGGATGGAAATCCAACAAGACCAGTAAAGATAATTTTTGATAATTTAGGTGGAAATAATAAGAGCCAACACTTGAACAGTGGAAAGGAAAAAAGTTAGAGGAGTAATTTTTGACAGGACTTTCTAACTGACTAGATGTTGGGAGAAGAGATTTTAGTTTCCAAGCTGATTCTAGGTTTCTTGTTTTGGTAAATAGGCAGAGTTTGGTTCAGATAGAAATGAGGAAGAAATTAATGAAAGAATTGACTTCTGAGAGAATACAATTGCATAATGAAAGCCTCAACATAAGGCAAGAACTTATGATCTAAGACCCATGTGACTTCAAATGCTTCCAGCTCTAGAAATCTCAGAAGTTGAAAAACCCAGTAAATAGATATAAATCCTAAGAAGTGTTAAAGCAACTAAATACAAATCCTTGAAAATCCATACCTCTATTTGGATGTCAAGCAATTAGAAAGATCGTTATTCTGTTAGACCTTTGAACCCATTTTTATTTTAAACCTTTATATTAGAAAAAATAATACTACAAATTTCTCTTTTGGTTTTGAGAAAGACTTTAAGAGTACTTTTTGAAAAGGTATTGCTGAATCTAATTGACACTGCAGCCTTAACATGTTTTTTTTTTTTCTCCTTAGGCAGTTTACGGAACAAATGTCCTCACCATCCCCCATCCCCATGTAAAGCAAATCATTTTATTAAGTGGAATTTCAATTATATAGCTTACTGAAAAAAAAAAGGCATCAACTATCTAGAGAGGAAATTGAGCCACAGGACTATTAGGTTGTCACATACTTCTAGCTTAGTGTTTTTTAGTGACCACTCAATGATCGTAAACCACCTTTAGAAAAGTACTCTCATTGTCTTTATGTATTTTCCTGTTTCATTTCTGCATTGAGTTTAGCTTTTGAAATTAAAGGTAGTCTCTTTCATCTTTTTGTCATCCCTTCCTAAGTAGAGAAGAAATTGGAACAGACAGCTTTAATAACTTTACATACAGTTAGGAAACTAGTCACAGGCAGAATATAAAAAAGTAATCTAAAATTCAGCACTTTAAGTGCCTAGAGCTTGAAAATGACTAAGGTGTTATAGCTTAATAACATCTTTTTTGGAATCACATTTTGCACTCAAAGAAAAAGGAGGAAATGCTACTTGTGATTTGTGGTACAGTATATTGCCCTTCTGAGTATAATCTGCTGCTTGTTCATTATTACATGCAGGCTGCTCAGAAGCAAGTCCAGATTTAAATTAGCATTTGCAGATTATTGCCATCCTAATTTAAAGTAAGTGAGGTTAGTAATTAAAACCAGTTGTGTCTGGTACCAAAGTGTTGTTGGAACCTTCTTGGGAGGCTTAAACCTAAATATTAATAAAGTTTTCACAAAAGATAAGAAATCATTTTAGTTTCACTGAAAAATCTTTATAAACAACTCGAAAACAAGCAAAGTGTTTGAATTTTGTGTTAGTTTCTTGTGTTTTGCTGAGAGAAGTCATTTGAAGACAGGTGAACTCATTTGAAAACAGGTGCTAAAGTTCAAATTAAAATTAAATCATATTTTTTTCTGGATACAGGAAACAGTTGACATAAAATATGAAAAGAACATCATTACAGCCATCTCTCTCCCCCTACCCTGAGCCATCATAGTTTAACTTTGTCTTTCCAATGTTATCATGACCTATGGAGGCGGGAAGGAATGGATGAGAAAAAAAAAAAGGCAAAAACCATTAGAATCTTCATAAAAGAACAGATTAAAGCTGCCATAAACTGCATAACAACTGCATTTAAATGACTCCTACCTCATTTACTGGGTATGTCTATGTTTTTGATAACAGTTTAAATAGGGTATTGTTTGTATACTTAGAGGCTTCAATGCGTTGCCATTTAAAAATGTGGCGTGTTGATGAAAAGAGTCAAACTCTGTAACATATTTGAAGAGATTTATTCTGAGCCAAATATGAGTGACCAGGCCCATGAAACAGCCCTCAGGAGGTCCTGAGAACATGTATCCAGGGTGGTTGGGGTACAGCTTGGTTTCATATATTTTAGGGAGGCATGAGACATCAATCAAATACATTTAAGAAATACATTGGTTTGGTTCAGAAAGGTAGGACAACTCAAAGCTGGGGCTGGCTGGGTGTGGTGGCTCACGCTTGTAATCCCAGCACTTTGGGAGGCCGAGGCGGGCGGATCATGAGGTCAGGAGATTGACGCCATCCTGGCTAACATGGTGAAACCCCATCTCTACTAAAAAATACAAAAAATTAGCCGGGCATGGTGGCGGGCGCCTGTAGTCCCAGCCTCTTGGGTGGCTGAGGCAGGAGAATGGCGTGAACCCGGGAGGCAGAGCTTTCAGTGAGCCGAGATCGGGCCACTGCACTCCAGCCTGGGTGACAGAGCGAGACTCCGTCTCAAAAAAAAAAAAAAAAAAAAAAAAAAGCTGGGGCTTCCAGGCTATTGGTAAATTTAAACATTTTCTGGTTGACAATTGGTTGAGTTTATTTGAAGACCTGATATCAATGGAAAGTGCTGAGACCAGCTCGGTCAGGGAGACCCTAACCCATTGGCGCTAGAGGAATTAAAGACACACACACAGAAATATAGAGGTGTGAAGTGGGAAATCAGGGGTCTCACAGCCTTCAGAGCTGAAAGCCCCTAACAGAGATTTACCCACATATTTATTGACAACAAGCCAGTCACTAGCATTGTTTCTACAGATAATAAATTAACTAAAAGTATCCCTTATGGGAAACGAAGGGATGGGCCAAATTAAAGGAATAGTTTGGGCTAGTTAACTGCAGCAGGAGCATGTCCTTAAGGCAGAGATTGCTCATGCTATTGTTTGTGGCTTAAGAATGCCTTTAAGTGGTTTTCCGCCCTGGGCGGGCCAGGTGTTCCTTGCCCTCATTCTGGTAGACCCACAACCTTCCAGCATGGGCTTTATGGCCATCATGAACATGCCACAGTGCTGCAGAGATTTTGTTTATGGCCAGTTTTGGGGCCAGTTTATGGCCAGATTTTGGGGGGTTTATTCCCAACAGGAAAGGAATGTTGAGGTTAAGGTAAAGGATTGTGAAGACCAAGTTTTATTGTGCAGAGGAAGCTCTCAGATAGCAGACTTCAGAGACAGCAGATTGTAAATTGTTTCTTATTGGACTTAAAAGGGTACCTGGCTCTTAGTTGATTATTTCCTGAATCTGGAAAGAAAGGAAGGAAAATGAAAGGGGAAGGGATTCTCTATAGAATGTAGATTATTCCCACAAGAGACTTTGCAGGGCAATTTCAAGGTATGGCAAGGAAGTATATTTTGGGGTAAAACATTTTTCCTTGTCTATGATGTTATTCCAGAGTCAGATTGAAAAGTAAGTCATAATATATAGAGTCAAATAAAACCCATCTGATGAGAATTTATGGTTTGTAGGGCATGACTCCTTAGACCCCTTAGGTAGGAATTTGGGTAAGATAAAAAATCAGAGCTTAGTCATCAGGAGGTAAGGTAAATACAGTTCCCTTGGAGAGTTAAACTGCAAAATCAGCAACTAATGGATCAGAACAAAGATAAGCAAAGTCACCTAAAAGAGAAATTGCCTGTCAGACCTTTAAGACCAGGCTGTACTAATCTAAATATAAATTAAATTAACAATTTGGTTTTTTTTGGTCTATTCTTATGTTCAGTTCAGTTGCTATGAACTAGTCATTCACTGTGAATTAACAATTGATGGTCTCTCCTAGTTAGATGGACACTTTCAGCACAGCCCTTCTTGGAATAAAATAGAAATAAACAGACTTGCCTTTTTGCATCAATAAAGATATTACATTTAAAATGAATCTTTTTTTTAGAATTAGAACACACCTGGATTGAGAAATGTGAAAGAGCCTTAAACTTGGTGAGTCTGTTGCTTTCAGGTCAGAATTGAGTTTTGAGAATGAAGAATACAACAACCCCAGCTGCTAATATAATTATTAATATATGTATTGACTTATTTAATCCTCATAATGATCTGATGAGACAGTCAATATTAGTAGCTCCATTTAATAAATGTAAAAACCAAAGCAGAGAGGAGTAACTTGCTCAATGTAACACAGCTGTTAAGAAATAGAAATGGGTTAGAACTTAGGCATTCCGGCTATAGAAACTGCACTGTTGACTGGCATAATGCTCTACCTCCCTGGCCCGATTAACTTGTACATAATAGGTATTCACAAAATATAAGTTAATAAATTATTCAAATATGATGTTTTATTTATGTGAAATGCACTGTAGTTTTCAAAGATACTTTCTATCACTTATGTAGTTTTCAGTAATCTGTGGCTATACAGTAGGGATACATATAGTTTGCATTTAATAGATGAGAAAACTAAAGACTTGGTTGTTGGATTACAAAAAGAATTAAGATATGGTCACTGCCTTCAAGAGCTGAGGGTAAGGTGAGGTGGAAAGTTTTCTCAACAAATAATTACATGAAAATTTGGTAGCTTTGATAATGAAAGGCACAATAAGCTATTGTGGTAATTTGTAACTTTTTAATGTGCTTTTTAAAAATTTTTACTTTAAGTTCTGGGATACGTGTGCAGAATGTGCAAGTTTGTTACATAGGTATACATGTGCAATGGTGGTTTGCTGCACCTATCAACCCATCATCTAGGTTTTAAGCCCCACATGCATTAGGTTTTTGTCCTAATGCTCTCCCTCCCCTTGCTCCCTACCCCACGGCAGGCCCCAGCGTCTGATGTTCCCCTCCTTGCATCCATGTGTTCCCATAATTTTTAACTTTTTTAATGATGGGGCCTATTTATGTTTTTCTTCATGCTTTTATTATCTTCCTTCTCCCAGGTACCTTCCAGAGAAAGGTTTGTTGGCTTACTAATAGTGAATCATAATTCCTGGAAGAATGGAGAAGCCATTAATTGAGAAATGCATGTCAGGAGTAAGACACAAAACAGGGGTTCAATAGGTTACCTTAGGTTGAAGTGGGTTAAGTTTGAGGTTTTCTGACACATCCACATAAAAGTTTAAGGAGGCAGTTTGAAATAAAGATCTAGAGTACATTTATCATTTATAAGTGTGACAATGTTGGAACTGAGTGAGCTCATTAAAAAATAAGAGAAAGAGAGCTGAATCTTGGAGATCACAATATTTTAAGTAGGAGAAAGTATGGAGGAATCCATGACTGAGACAAAGAAGGAACCAAATAGGGGCAAAGAAAACCAAATGGATGCACTAAAGGATAAAAATAGCGAAAGGAGACTGGTGCGGTCACTCATGCCTGTAATCCCAGCACTTTCAGAGGCTGAAGTTGGTGGATCATGAGGTCAGGAGTTCGAGACCATCCTGGCCAACATTGTGAAACCCTGTCTCTACTAAAAATACAAAAATAAGCCAGGTGTGGTGGTGTGCACATGTAATACCAGCTACTTGAGAGGCTGAGGCAGGAGAATCACTTGAATCTGGGAGGCGGAAGTTGCAGTCAGCCTAGATTGTGCCACTGCACTCAAGCCTGAGTGACAGAGTGAGACTCTGTCCCAAAAAAAAAAAAAAAAAAAAAAAAAAAAAGTAGCCAAAGGGGAGAGAAGTTGATAATACTAAGTACTGCAAAGAGATCAAAAGAATATATGCCAGGATGCAGCCATTAAATTCCACTATCTCTCTCATTTCAGGAAGGACTTTCAGGAGTATAGAAGGACAAGAATTATATTTTAAGAGACTGAAGTGTCCAGAGCTTTGGTCTGGAGGTAGTAGGGGAAAGAAAGAGAATGCCAATTTCTCCTGTTTGTTCTAGTATATGCAGTAATCAATCTTCTTTGCATTTGTAGCCAAAGTAGCAAAGTCAATAGAGACCAAAAATTTAATGAAGTCAGAGAGGTTTAAAAAGGTTTAATAGGCCGGGTGCTATGGCTCATGCCTGTAATCCCAGCATTTTGGGAGGCCGAGTTGGGCAGATCATGAGGTCAAGAGATCGAGACCATCCTGGCCAGCATGATGAAACTCCGTCTCTACTGAAAATACAAAAATTAGCTGAGCGTGGTGGTGTGTGCCTGTAGTCCCAGCTACTCGGGAGGCTGAGGCAGGAGAATCGGTCAAACTTGGGAGGCAGATATTGCAGTGATCTGAGATTGCTCCATTGCACTCCAGCCTGAGCAACAAGAGCAAGAATAAAGGGAATAAAAGGGTTTAATAAAGATGTTAAATATTTAATGAGATTTTCAGTGTCGAAATGGAGGACTGTAGGGAACACAGAACAAGTGCCAAAGAAATGTGTCAGTGGGGTAAATAAGAGTAGAAATAAGTGGTCTTGAAGTGAATTAACATGATTACTAGTTGCCTACGGTTAAACCATTCAATAAACCATTCAATAGTATTTCAATCTTTTAATCTGATGCATAGAATCTGAGGTGTTTCTACATCACACTGAATTCCTTCTCTAGGAATATATACTAAGAAGAAAGTTGAAACATGTTTTATAATTTTTAAGAGACAGGGTCTTGCTCTGTTGCTAAGGCTGGAGTAGAGTGGCACAATCATGGTTCACCATAGCCTCAACCTCACAGGTTCAAGCAGTCTTCGGACCTCAGCCTCCAGAATAGCTGGAAGTACAGGTATTTTCTACCGTGCTCAGCTATGTATGTATGTATGTGTGTGTATATATATATGTATGTATGTATAGATGGGGTTTTGCCATTTTGCCTAGTGCTAGTCTTGAACTTTTAGGCTCAAGTGATCCTCCCGCCTTGGTCTCCCAAAATGCTGGTATTATAGGTGTAAGCCACCATGCCTGGTCTGAAACATGTTTAGAACCAGGAGGTAGTACCTTTCTAAATTAGTATATGGTAGTCTAGAAATATTTCTTTCTGTCTAATGTTGTCATATGTATACTTATGGAGCAGCCATGAGAATGTGACTATATTTTTTAACTTTAAGAAGTCCTTTATTTTTAAGTTGGATCAAACTAAATTAAATAGTCAAAAAGGAAGCATAAAGTTAAATTTATAGTTGCTGGCCTTCAAAATTTGCTTTAACAATTCATTCACATATACTAAAAGTTTTAGACTTTCAAGATATGGATTTGCTTTATATCCTTTTGAATGTAGTACCAGTCAACCCACAGAACTGTTTTAATCTCTAGCATCTTAACATAGGATAAAATAAATATAATTTATATGTTTATGTTCATTAGTCTGTTACATCATTTAAACTTGAGAATTCAATTAAGAACACTCTCAGAATGATTTAATTGCAGCTAGGTTTTTCAGCTTGCATTTTCTTGAAAAATCAGATTATTTCTGAATATATATCAAATAACATCATTTTATATGATATTTTCAAGTACATATTTCAAGTAAACACCCCTCTGTGGTAATATAAAATGCGGTAAATCATATTCCTGAAAGTTACATGCACAATATATTATTAAATAGGGGCACACAAATAAGTGAAATGTATGGTTTATTTATGTAATTATTCAGGAAATTCAACATTGGTTTCTACTGCAATAAAAAGGGATGTTGCCAGAGGATATAAAGCACACTGCTCCATCAGTAGTGTTGCTTTAATCTGGAAGCAGCTATAATTTAAGAACTAGAGGTTGAATCTCTGCATACATCTGCTAGTTATGATTATTTCCCTACTGATATTTGTTTACAGACTGTTTTGATTTGGAAAATTGCAATGCCCATAACAGAGCTTCTTTATCCTTTTGTTAAATTTTTATTTTTGTCTAAACTGTACCAACAATGAGTTTTGGCATTTTAACGTGTAATTTTACCTGACATTAGAAAGTAAAAACAACCAAAGAATCAGCAGTTAGATGTCTTCTGTCTAATTGATTCAAATACAAGCTATATCAGATAAAATTAGAAAAAAATGCAGCCTGTAAGGTTTTTTATGATGAATTAATAATTGAAAACTTCTAACTCATAGATAATCTGTTCAAAAAGAGTGCAGTTACTCCTCTTACGTTCTAGTAAAAATGTAAAGCATTGACTATAAATAGACTCAGTCAATCCCTGGACAACTATGTAACCAGAGCTTAGAAACCACATGAAAAGCTACCATTAATAGTATATTTAATTACTATAATTTGCTATTGTTGATGAGGCAGGGTTTAGTTGATTACAGGTCTCAGTTTTTATCTATTTTATATAGGGACTCTGCCCAAGGCAAATACCTGTTCAGAGCTTGGAAAAGAAGTTGTTTTGGTGTTTCTCCAGATAAAAATATTTTATTTATTCCATCTTATTTAATCACATATTCACCCTTACTATCTTAGTTTGGATAATAGTCTGGCGTAGATTTAGGTTTGATGATGACTCAAAAGAGTTCCAAAGATCATTGCACATATCTCTGAATAGTATGGCTTATCATATGCAAGTGTGTTTTGATGTGTATTCATACTGAAATAGCGACACAGGTCGGGCGCGGTGGCTCAGCCTGTAATCACAGCACTTTGGGAGGCCGAGGCAGGTGGATCATGAGGTCAGGAGATCGAGACCATCCTGGCTAACATGGTGAAACCCCATCTCTACTAAAAATACAAAAAATTAGCCGGGAGTAGTGGTGGGCACCTGTAGTCCCAGCTACTCAGGAGGCTGAGGCAGGAGAATGGCGTGAACCCGGGAGGCGGAGCTTGCCGTGAGCCGAGATTGCACCACTGCACTCCAGCCTGGGCAACAGACCGAGACTCCATCTCAAAAAAAAAAAAAAAAAAAGAAAAGAAATAGCGACACAATTGTCAATTAATGAAGGCCAATTAAATTGACCATTATAAAGTTGATTTAGTATAGTCTTGAGTTAGTCAAAGTTCAACAAGCAGAAATTCTACCTGGTCATCACTTGTTCAAAATTTCAGATTAGTCATGCTGATCTTGAGGTTATTTTTATAATTTTATATTGAGCTTATTTTATGGTTGTATAACAGATGTTAAATATATTTACATATCCTTACGTTTTCTCAGAAATATAAAATTGAAATGTATTTGATATATCAATAGGAATTTTGACGTGGAGCTTAGAAAAGTGAAATAGTGGAAACTTACATTTCAGATGGGTGTAAATTATCTGAATTTAAATATAACTTATCTGAAAAGCATTTTTTAGATAAAATTTTTTTTAGATAGTTTGGCATAAATGCTTAATAATATCTATATTTAATAAGAGTAGAAGCTTCTAAAAAGCAAAAGTTGAGTCAAAGTTCTTTGCAGCCACTAGAGTTCCTAAGATTTCACAAATGTATTTTAGATGAGGATCTTATGCAAGTAAGATTAAAAGGTTTACTGAGCATAAGTTCTGATATTTCACCCAGTCATATCAAAGCATATGTGTCATGTTGTATCAAAGTGAGGAAAAATGCTTTGAGGATTTACGGTATTCTCTCACTACTCAACAGAAGAAGGCTATTTATCAAGCATGGTTCAGGATGAAATTATATCATCAAGGTCAGTTCTTTATTCTTAGTAATATTTTCCCCCTGTATTTATAAATCGTATTCGACAACGGAATGGGAGCCCAATGTATTGTTTGTGGACTGTTTGAAAGGCAGATTTCTTATATTATCGCATTCATGAAGATTTTATTAATGTACATATGTAATTGAGAAGTGGATAGGGAAATTTGGAATGAACTGTGTGTGTGTGTGCAAGAGAGACAGAGACTGTGTGTGTGTGTGTGTGTGAATGTATGTGTGTAGAGACAGAGACAGAGAGAGGGGAAATGTGTGTTAGAAAGACAATTTACTACAATTTTGTCCTGTGTCCTGATAAAATGTATCTCTCTTACACATTACAATGTTTCTTGTTCTATTTTTAAAACTTTTAAGTAGTGAGAAAAAATAATAAATTGAAGAGAAATATTACAATACAACTTTAAAGATTTGACATATATGAAAGTGTGTGTTGCAAAACCTCTTTGTGTAAGCAAATTCTACTAGATGGAAGTATTAGAATGCAATATATTGAAGCTACAGGGGAGACAAATCTAGTAGTCTAGGGAAAAAATCTTTTGTTTCTTGGTCCCATTTTTTTTGTAATAAACACACATACTTGGATATACACAGTCACCATAATATCTGGAAACAGATAAAATACATAAATATTTTATTGATATTACATTGTAAGTTAAATGACACCAAAATAAATTGTATATTCAATGTGTGTTCTTTATTAACAATGTCCAGGTCACTGTTTTGGGTAAAGTTGCAATGGACACTGTGCATCCATGTATTTCCATCAATCTCAGCACATATATTCAAAATATATTGCCTTGTATAAGTTGTCTCTTTTCTTTTCACTAAAGAATTGTGATATTGACATACACCAGAAGAGGTAATCAAGCAGATTCTATTGGTTAAACAAATAAAGTAAAATAATATCAATCTGTATTTTCAGACTTTATGGCTACCTTGAACCTTGCAGATCATTCAGAAAAGTCCCTAGGTCTATTTCATGTGTATATATTTTTTTTAATTCTACTTTACTGCCTACATAAAATGTCTGTTCTTTATGACTCCTTGCTATTAATGTATGCATTTTGAGATTTCTTGAGATTTTATATATTTGACCTCCATGTCTATTGAAAGATGGAAGACCTCATGGACAACATTTACGTAAATTCTTCAAAGTGTGTAGAATGCTAAATCAATCAGGAGAAAAAAGTTGATAATCTAATGTTCTTGATCCCACTGGGAAGTCTGGTAAGTTGAGACATTGAACACACCTGACTCAACACCCATCAAAAACGTACAACAGAAAGATAACAGCTGTTTCAGTGCACTCTTCTTCAGTGCCATGGGTGATTAGATTTATGGGATGTTATTTTATGTTGGCTCTTTCTTCGTCTACACTCGATCACAGGTTTTGAATTGCCTTAAACAAGCAGGGCTGTGACAATTTTTGTCCTCCGTTTAATAGTAATAAAAATATAAAAGTATAAAGGGGTACTTTCAGTGAATAGAATTTATACATGGATACATACATAAATTATTAAATGTATAAGATGTTCATGGAAGCTGTCAATCCGTGGGGCAGTTCATTCTCTAAATTATTGTTTCTTCTCTCACAGCCGTTAACAACCAAATAGGTTGTTTTATTTTTCTGGGTCTTCGCCAGAGGACTTTGCTCTAAGTTGTTCTTCCAGGTCTATGTCTTTGCCTTAAAACTTTCAAATGTGCCCAGAATTTTACCAAATATGTTGCTTCCTGGTTGTTCTGAGGTACATGTCCTTGTCTGGGTGTGTTGTGCATTCGTTTCTCTAAGGTTGTCCTTGATATACTGTAAGCAGTCTTAGCAGAAAATAGAGGAAAAAAAGAAACACTCAGATATGGTCTGTTTGAACTGCTATGCATTATTGCTTCTGCTGCTAACTCCTAGATTTTTCTTTTCAATATTAACTGAAGAGGAGAAATAAGGTCTTAACGACCAACCAAACATTTTTACTTCTGGAGAAGTGCCAGCAAAAGTGTCAGAACCCGGCTAGCAAATTCCCTAGGCCTCGTGAGATTCACCACATTTTGTTCTTCTGAATTACATGAATTTATTGCATTTAACTCAATTTTAGACAGAAGCCTGTGGAGGCAAATGAATCACAAAGAACCTTCAGAAAAGGGCTTTGCTTTTAATTAGATATTTCGATGGATTTCTGCTTATCATAATTCTGCTTATGCAAAATTAATTGTTGAACACATTTGGGAATTATGGCGTATGATAGATGTTATGAGGGGCAAATTTTGGTACACAAAAAACCAAAATTTACAGGTGAATCCATACACACCACTTAGAAATAAGAGAGGAGGGTAAACAAAAATAATTCTACAAGTGATTTTTCACTACCAACCAAACTTCAGAGATATGTCAAAAATATCAGTGATATGAAATATTTTTAGGTTCATCAAGCATTTGTTGAAAATCTACTGAATGTGGGGCACTCAGTTAAATATTAGAGATGCAGAGATAAATAATACACTGTCATCACTTATTTGTGGTAGATCATGTCAAGTGACAGAGAAACAACCATGCAAACAGATCACCACAGTACAGTGTGGGCAATTATCATAACAAAGTGCCACAGAAACGGTTGCTAAAACAACTTGAGAATGTTGGAATTTAAAAATACTGGAAGAAAAAAGTTAATAAATTAATATTGAAAAAGAATTATTATTAGAATTTTTTCTTAAATTATATAAGAGGTTTCTAGGTAATGAAGCCGAAAATGGATGTTTCACACAAAAGAAATCACATATTCAAATCGTGCGTGAGTTCACACAATAACAAGAAGTCCAGTGTGGAATAACCTACACGTGGCCTGGGGACCTGTGGTAGATGATGTAACTCCAAAGATACTTTAAAACCTAATGTGAATGGCCATAGAAGACAAACTATGCAATTTCAAAGTTGTATTATAGGAAATAAAGATGCAAAAGAGGTTCTTCTTAAGTAAGACACTTCTATAATCCAATTTGCTTTATTTATTATTATTATACTTTAAGTTCTAGGGTACATGTGAACAACGTGCAAGTTTGTTACATATGTACACATGTGCCATGTTGGTGTGCTGCACTCATTAACTCCTCATTTACATTAGGTACTTCTCCTAATGCTATCCCTCCCCCCTCCCCCCACCCCATGAAAGGCCCTGGTATATGATGTTCCCCACCCTGTGTCCAAGTGTTCTCACTGTTCACTTCCCACCTATGAGTGAGAACATGCAGTGTTTGGTTTTCTGTCCTTGCGATAGTTTGCTCAGAATGATGGTTTCCAGCTTCATCCATGTCCCTAAAAAGGACATGAACTCATCATTTTTTATGGCTGCATAGTATTCCATGGTGTATACGTGCCACATTCTCTTAATGCAGTCTATCATTGATGGACATTTGCGTTAGTTCCAAGTTTTTGCTATTGTGAATAGTGCCGCAATAAACATATGTGTACATGTGTCTTTATAGTAGCATGATTTATAATCCTTTGGGTATATACCCAGTAATGGGGTTGCTGGGTTAAATGGTATTTCTAGTTCTAGATCCTTGAGGAATCACCTCGCTGTCTTCCACAATGATTGAACTAGTTTACAGTCCCACTAACAGTGTAAAAGTGTTCCTATTTCTCCACATCTTCTCCAGCATCTTCTGGAGCATCTTCTCCAGTTGTTTCCTGGCTTTTTAATGATCATCATTCTAACTGGTGTGAGATGGTATCTCACTGTGGTTTTGATTTGCATTTCTCTGATGGCCAGTGTTGATGAGCATTTTTTCTTGTGTTTTTTGGCTGCATAAATGTCTTCTTTTGAGAAGTGTCTGTTCATATCCTTCACCCACTTTTTGATGGGGTTGTTTGATTTTTTCTTGTAATTTTGTTTAAATTCTTTCTAGATTCTGGATATTAGCCCTTTGTCAGATGAGTAGATTGCCAAAATTTTCCCCCATTCTATAGGTTGCCTGTTCACTCTGATGGCAGTTTCTTTTGCTGTGCAGAAGCTCTTTAGTTTAATTAGATCCCATTTGTCAATTTTGGCTTTTGTTGCCATCTCTTTTGGTGTTTTAGACATGAAGTCCTTGCCCATGCCTATGTCCTGAATGGTATTGCCTAGGTTTTCTTCTAGGGTTTTTATGGTTTTAGGTCTAACACTTAAGTCTTTAATCCATCTTGAATTAATGTTTGTATAAAGGTGTAAGGAAGGGATCCAGTTTCAGCTTTCTACATGTGGCTAGCCAGTTTTCCCAGCACCATTTGTTAAATAGGGAATCCTTTTCCCATTTCTTGTTTTTGTCAGGTTTGTCAAAGATCAGATGGTTGTAGATATGTGGTATTATTTCTGAGGACTCTGTTCTGTTCCATTGGTCTATATCTCTGTTTTGGTACCAGTATCATTCTGTTTTGGTTACTGTATCCTTGTAGTATAGTTTGAGGTCAGGTAGCATGATGCCTCCAGCTTTGTTCTTTTTGCTTAGGATTTTCTTGGCAATGCGGGCTCTTTCTTGTTCCATATGAACTTTAAAGTAGTTTTTTCCAATTCTGTGAAGAAAGTCATTGGTAGCTTGATGGGGATGGCATTGAATCTCTAAATTACCTTGGGCAGTATGGCCATTTTCATGATATTGATTCTTCCTATCCATGAGCATGGAATGTTCTTCCATTTGTTTGTGTCCTCTTTTATTTCATAGAGCAGTGGTTTGTAGCTCTCCTTGAAGAGGTCCTTCACATCCCCTGTAAGTTGGATTCCTAGGTATTTTATTCTCTTTGAAGCAATTGCGAATGGGAGTTCACTCATAATTTGGCTGTCTGTCTGTCTGTTATTGGTGTATAGGAATGTTTGTGATTTTTGCACATTGATTTTGTATCCTGAGACTTTGCTGAAGTTGCTTATCAGCTTAAGGAGATTTGGGGCTGAGACGATGGGGTTTTCTAAATATACAATCATGTCATCTGCAAATAGGGACAATTTGACTTCCTCTTTTCCTAACTGAATACCCTTTATTTCTCCTGCCTGATTGCCCTGGCCAGAACTTCCAACTCTATGTTGAATAGGAATGGTGAGAGAGGGCATCCCTGTCTTGTCCCAGTTTTCAAAGGGAATGTTTCCAGGTTTTGCCCATTCAGTATAATATTGGCTGTGGGTTTGTCATAAATAGATCTTAGTATTTTGGGATACGTCCCATCAATACCTAGTTTATTGAGAGTTTTTAGCATGAATGGCTGTTGAATTTTGTCAAAGGCCTTTTCTGCATCTATTGAGATAATCATGTGGTTTTTGTCTTTGTTTCTGTTTATATGCTGGATTACATTTATTGATTTGTGTACATTGAACCAGCCTTGCATCACAGGTGTGAAGCCAACTTGATCATGTTAGATAAGCTTTTTGATGTGCTGCTGGATTCTGTTTGCCAGTATTTTATTGAGGATTTTTGCATCGATGTTCATCAGGGATATTAGTCTAAAATTCTCTTTTTTTTTGTTGTGTCTCTGCCAGGCTTTGGTATCAGGATGATGCTGGCCTCAGAAAACTGGTTAGGGAGGATTCCCTCTTTTTCTATTGATTGGAATAATTTCAGAAGGAATGGTACCAGCTCCTCTTTGTATCTCTCATAGAATTTGGTTGTGAGTCCGTCTGGTCCTGGACTTTTCTGGTTTGTAGGCTCTTAATTATTGCCTCAATTTCAGAGCCTGTTATTGGTCTATTTAGGGATTCAACTTCTTCCTGGTTTAGTCTTGGGAGGGTTTATGTGTCCAGGAATTTATCCATTTTTTCTAGATTTTCTAGTTTACTTGCATAGAGGTGTTTATAGTATTCTCTGATGGTAGTTTGTATTTCTGTGGGATCAGTGGTGATATCCCCTTTATCATTTTTTATTGCTTCTATTTGATTCTTCTTCCTTTTCTTCTTTATTAGTCTTGCTAGCGTTCTATGTATTTTGCTGATCTTTTCAAAAAACTAGCTCGTGGATTCATTGATTTTTTGAAGGGTTTTTGTGTCTCTGTCTCCTTCAGTTCTTCTCTGAACTTAGTTATTTCTTGCCTTCTGCTAGATTTTGAATGTGTTTGTTCTTGCTTTTCTACTTCTTTTAATTGTGATGCTAGGGTGTTGATTTTAGATCGTTCCTGCTTTCTCTTGTGGACATCTAGTGCTATAAATTTCCCTCTACACACTGCTTTAAATGTGTCTCAGAGATTCTGGTATGTTGTGTCTTTGTTCTCATTGGTTTCAATGAACATCTTTATTTCTACTTTCATTTTGTTATTTACCCAGTAGTCATTCAGGAACAGGTTATTCAGTTTCCATGGAGTTGTATGGTTTTGAGTGAGTTTCTTAATCCTGAATTCTAATTTGATTCCACTGTGGTCTGACGGACAGTTTGTAATGATTTCTGTTCTTTTACATTTGCTGAGGAGTGCTTTGCTTCCAACTATGTGGTCAGTTTTGGGATAAGTGCGATGTGGTGCTGAAAAGAATGTATATTCTGTTGATTTGGGGTGGAGAGTTCTGTAGATGTCTATTAGGACCGCTTGGTTCAAAGCTGAGTTCAAGACCTGGATATCCTTGTTAAGTTTCTGTCTCGTTGATCTGTCTAATGTTGACAGTGGGGTGTTAAAGTCTCCCATTGTTATTGTGTGGGAGTCTAAGTCTCTTTGTAGGTCTTTAAGGACTTGCTTTATAAATCTGGGTGCTCCTGTATTGGGCGCATATATATTTAGGACAGTTAGCTCTTCTTGTTGAATTGATCCCTTTACCATTATGTAATTGTCTTCTTTGTCTCTTTCGATCTTTGTTGGTTTAAATCTGTTTTATCAGAGACTAGGATTGCAAACCCTGCTTTTTTTTGTTTTCCATTTGCTTGGTAGATCTTCCTCCATCCCTTTATTTTGAATCTATTTGTGTCTCTGCACCTGAGATGGGTCTCCTGAATACAGCACACTGATGGGTCTTGACTCTTTATCCAATTTGCCAGTCTGTGTCTTTTAATTGGGGCATTTAGCCCATTTACCTTTAAGGTTAATGTTGTTATGTGTGAATTTGATCCTGTCATTATGATGTTAGCTGGTTATTTTCCTCATTAGTTGATGCTATTTCTTCCTAGCATTGATGTTCTTTACAATTTGGCCTGATTTTGCAGTGGCTGATACTGGTTGTTCCTTTCCATGTTTAGTGCTTCCTTCAGGAGTTCTTTTAGGGCAGGCCTGGTGGTGACAAAATCTCTCAGCATTTGCTTGTCTGTAAAGGATTTTATTTCTCCTTCACTTATTAAGCTTAGTTTGGCTAGATATGAAATTCTGGGTTGAAAATTCTTTTCCTGAAGAATATTGAATATTGGCTCCCACTCTCTTCTGGCTTGTAGAGCTTCTGCTGAGAGATCGCTGTTAGTCTGATGGGCTTCCCTTTTTGGGCAATCAGACCTTCCTCTCTGGCTGCCCTTAATATGTTTTCCTTCATTTCAACCTTGGTGAATCTGACAATTATGTGGCTTGCGGTTGCTCTTCTCGAGGAGTATCTTTGTGGTGTTCTCTGTATTTCCTGAATTTGAATGTTGGCCTGCATTGCTAGGTTGGGGAAGTTCTCCTGCATAATATCCTAAAGAGTGTTTTCCAAGTTGGTTCCATTCTCCCCGTCACTTTCAGGTACACCAATCAAACGTAGATTTTGTCTCTTCACATATTCCCATATTTCTTGGAGGCTTTGTTCATTTCTTTTTACTCTTTTTTTCTCTAAACTTTCTTCTTGCTTCATTTCATTCATTTGATCTTTGATTACTGATACCCTTTCTTCCACTTGATTGAATCAGCCACTGAAGCTTGTACATGCATCAGGTAGTTCTTGCCCCATGGTTTTCAGCTCCATCAGGTCATTTAAGGTCTTCTTTACACTGTTTATGCTAGTTAGCCATTCTTCTCATCTTTTTCAAGGATTTTAGCTTCCTTATGATGGGTTTGAATATCCTCCTTTAGCTCGGAGAAGTTCATTATTACCAATCTTCTGAAGCCTACTTCTGTCAACTCCTCAAATCATTCTCTATTGAGTTTTGTTCCATTGCTGGTGAGGAGCTGCAATCATTTGGAGGAGAAGAGGCACTCTGGTTTTTAGAATTTTCAGCTTTTCTGCTCTGGTTTCTCCCCATCTTTGTGGTTTTATGTACCTTTGGTCTTTGATGATGGTGACCTACAGATGGAGTTTTGGTGTGGATGTCCTTTTTGTTGATGTTGATGCTATTCCTTTCTGTTCATTAGTTTTCCTTCTAACAGTCAGGACGCTTAGCTGCAGGTCTGCTGGTGTTTGCTGGAGGTCCACTCCAGACGCTGTTTGCATGGGTATCACCAGTGGAGGCTGCAGAACAGCAAATATTGCAGAACAGCAAATGTTGCTGCCTGATCCTTCCTCTGGAAGCTTCATCTCAGAGGGGCACCCAGCTTTATGAGGTGTCAGTCAGCCCCTACTGGGAGGCGTCTCATAGTTAGGCTACTCAGGGGTCAGGGACCCACTTGAGGAGGCAGTCTGTCCATTCTCAGATCTCAAACTCCATGCTGGGAGAACCACTGCTCTCTTTAAAGCTGTCAGACGGGGACATTTAAGTCTACAGAAGTCTCTGCTCCCTTTTATTCAGCTATGCCCTGCCCCCAGAGATGGAGTCTACAGAGGCTGGTGGTCCTCTTGAGCTGCAGTGGGCTCCACCCAGTTCGAGCTTCTGGGTCGCTTTGTTTGCCTAGACAAGCCTCAGCAATGGCAGACGTCTTTCCCCCAGCCTCACTGCTGCCTCGCAGTTCGATCTCAGACTGCTGTGCTAGCAGTGAGCAGGGCTCCGTGGGCTCGAGACCTGCTGAGCAAGGTGTGCAATATAATCTCCTGGTGTGCCATTTGCTAAGACCATTGGAAAAGCGCAGTATTAGGGCAGGAGTGTCCTGACTTTCCAGGTACTGTCTGTCACGGCTTTCCTTGGCTAGGAAAGGGAATTCCCTGACCCCTTGTACTTCCCAGGTGAGGTGATGCCCTGCACTGTTTTGGCTCACACTCTGTGGGCTGCACCCACTGTCCAACCAGTCCCAATGAGATGAACCCGGTACCTCAGTTAGAAATGCAGAAATCACTTGTCTTCTGTGTCACTCATGCTGGGAGCTGTAGACTGGATCTGTTCCTATTCGGCCATCTTGGAACCTCCTACCCCAATTTACTTTTTAAGAAGTAAATAATGGGGCTCAGTGTTAAAGGGGGACTAGAGAGGATACTCCCTAGAGACAAAGACTCTTTTGCACTTAGTCAAGGGTTGCCAAATGGAGCAAATGAAAATACAGTATGCCCAGTTAAATTGAATCTCAGTTAAACAATGATTTCTTTATTGTAAATATGTTCTATGTAATACTTAATATATGCTCAAATGTCTCATTTATCTGAAATTAAATTTAATTCAGCATCCTGAATTTTATCTGCCCATTCTAATATAATTCATGACAGAAAGAAATAAAGGAGAACCTTAAGAAAGTTGCTGGAACAAACAGATTCAAGAGGTACAATGAAATAGAACTAGCTGGACTGAGTGTCCAGTTAAATATTGAAGGTGAAAAAGAAGAAGGTATCCTGGATGACTACTCAAAATAGTCCTTGGGTTTCTAGCCAAAGGGTCACATTTAGGGATGAAATAAGATTTTTTTAAGATAGAAGCAGAGTTCATATTTGAACACATTGGTTTCAAACTGCAGGAAAGATGTCCTAAGACTGTATCTTTCCTATATTAGTTATTACAAAATACTATTTCTGTTATTAAGAGATAGGATAGAATATGGTTAGTTATGTTTCCAAAAATGTTATCTATGAGGAGTTTGGGACAATGAATGGTTGTAAATGAGCCATTTGCCTTGCAAGAGCATACTTATACCTATTTTGGATAGTTTTTAGAGAGACATTGAAGAGCACTGACCCAGCCAATGCAAAGTATTTTTGGTGTGTGTGTGTGTATGTTGTTTTAATGGCCTTACTTGGAAAATACCACCACCAACAAAGCACCTTAGGAATATCTTCATTCCTAATAATTTTTTAAAGTTAGTATTGGTTCATTAAATACAAAAGTCTATGAAGCACTGTCTTAAAACCTCTGCATCTAATGACCTTACCTAATTCAGTCTGTGTAGCCTTTCCAAGGTGACTTACAATCTCCTGTTCTTATTCATCTTTCTTGTGATTTACCCTTGAAAGTTTTATGGACCTTTCCTACAAGAGATAGAACTGAGGGAATGCAATAGAATAGGGGTATTAATTGCAAGTCTTAACAGCAAAACTGCAGAGTTATCAAGACAAATTTTTAAAGATTTTAACCAATTTTATAATATGATAAACATAAATTTTAAGCAGATAACTGATCCTAAAATTATGATCTCCCTGGACACTAGTGACTCTGCAAGCAATACCCTTGTGAAGGTTAATACTGAATGTTAATTTGATTCAATTGAAGGATACAAAGTATTGATCCTGGGTGTGTCTGTGAGTGTGTTGCTAAAAGAGATTATCACTTGAGTCAGTGGGCTGGGTAAGGCAGATCTACCCTTAATCAGGTGGTCACAATATAATCAGCTACCAACCAATATAAAACAGGCAGAAAAACATGAAAAAGAGAGGGGCCTAGCCTCCCAGCCGACATCTTTCTCCCATGCTGAATGCTTCCTGCCCTTGAACATCGGACTCCAAATTCTTCAGTTTTGGGACTCAGACTGGCTCTTCTTGCCCCTCACCTAGCAGACAACCTATTGTGGGACCTTGTGATCATATAAGTTAATACTTAATAAACTCCCATATATGATATATATATGATATATATATATGATATATATATATGATATATATATCATATATATATATCATATATATATATCATATATATATATCATATATATATATCATATATATATATCATATATCTATATGATATTAAGGGTATGCAATAATGAGGGAAGGAACATAGAATTAGATAAGGCTGAATGTATTGATTTGGGCCCACTAAGTAGGGACTCTGCTTTTAATAATATATATATATGATATTATATATATATATATATATTAGTTCTGTCCTAATTAGTTCTGTCCTATTAGTTCTGTCCCTCTAAGAGAACCTTGACTAATACAGATTTTGGTACGAGGAATGGTTCTAGGGGAACAGAATATTAAGGATGGAGTTCTTTTGCTGGTTTTTGGGTTTCTGGAGTTGGCTGCTTAATATGATTAGACCTAAAAAGGCTAAGGATTCTACTTCTAATAATATGGAAAACACTGATAGTCCTTGCCATGAACTGTTTAGAGAGTTATACAAAATAAATAAAATAAATGCATTTGACACTCCTGATTCACTACTTATGAGAGGCAAGGAGCTTAGTGTCACTGTACATAATACCTTTGACCATATGTGGAGAACCAAGGAACATAATGAAGGTGTTTGGTTGCTCCTAAGTTCACTGGACAAAATGATGAAAGAAAATGATGAACTCAGGGATTGTGTCTCCCAGCGTCAGAGGCAGATACTGAGCCTCAAATCTGCTAAGATTGCCTGGAGGGAGAGTCTTATCTCCTGTAGAGAAAAGCTGTAATTTTGGAAAAACAGACCCAAGCTCTTATTATGCCAGTGGCTGACCTGCAACAAAAGGTACATGCACAGCCTCACCCCATGTCTATCGTTAAAATGATAGCATTGATTAGAAAAGAATGGGACCCTGAAACTTGGAATGGGGATGTGTGGGAGGACCCTGATAAAGCTGGGAACACTCAGTTTGTAAACTCTGATGAACCTTTTTTGCCAGAAGGAATGGCTTCCTCATCCCAAGTAGAGGCAACATCCCCTCCCTGACCCATACTACTATCAGCCTTTCCACATTTGTCTGAGGAGATAAACCCTGCCATGTCTGAGGCAATAGTGATGGCCTCCCCTGAGGCAGTTGCCAGGCAAAATAATGTTGATTCTCTTCAGGAGCCACCCCCAACACCCCTGCTTGCTTTTAGACCTATAACTAGACTACAGTCCCGGCAGCTCTCTGGAGGTTAGGTTAAGAGTGTGACCCATGAGGAGGTGAACTACACTAGTAAAGAACTGTTTGAGTTCTCTAATTTATATAAAGAGAAATCTGGAGAACAGGCATGGCAATTGATATTAAGGGTATGCAATAATGAGGGAAGGAACATAGATTTGGATAAGGCTGAATGTATTGATTTGGGCCCACTAAGTAGGGACTCTGTTTTTAATATTGCAGCTCAGGGAGTTAAAAATGTTCTAATTATTTGCTTGGTTAGCTGAAATATGGATGAGAAGATAGTCCACTGTGAGAAAACCGGAAATGCCTGATCTCTCTTGGTTTAATGTAGAGGAAGGGATCCAAAGGCTTAGGGAGATTGGGATGGTGGAGTGGATAAGTCACTTTAGGCCTACTCATCACTGCTAGGTCAGCCCAGGAGATATACCCTGGACCAATGCCTTGTGAAATAGATTTGTGAGGGTGGCACGTGCATCTGTGAAAAGCCCTGTAATTTCTCTTCTCTGTATGTCAGGTCTAATGGTGGGAACCACAGCCACTCAAGTACAAAATTTAAATACAATGGGAATAATTGGATCCCTAGGTGGCAGGGGCCAAGTGGAAGTACTCAACCATCAAAGGCAAGGTGGGCATAGCTACCACAATGGACAGCAGAGGGAAAGAGGCAATCAGAATTTTCTGACTCGTGTAGAGCTCTGGCATTGGGTAATTAATCACGGTGCTCCTAAAAGAGAAATTAATAGGAAGCCTACTGCATTCCTACTTAAATTATACAAACAGAAAACTTCTAGGTCGAATGGACACAAAGCTAATCTGAATTATAAAAAGAGAGAATCATAGCCCCTCAACTCATTTCCAGACTTGAGCCAGTTTACGAACACAGAACCCCTTGAATGAAGGGAAGGCTGGGTCCTCTTGAGGAAAGACACCACTACATAACCTACAATTTATGCAGTGAATCTTTCTCCCATCTTTCCCCAAGGAGACCTCCAGCCTTTTACCAGGCTAACTGTGCATTGGGAAAAGAGAAATAATCAGACATTTTGAAGATTACTGGACACTGGCTTTGAGCTGTCATTGATTCCAGGCTGCCCAAAATGTCACTGTGGTCCTCCAGTTAAAGTAGGGGCTTATAGAGGTCAGTTAATTAATGGAGTTTTAGCTCAGATCCGATTTACAGTGGGTCCAGTGGGTCCCTGGACTCATCCTGTCATCATTTCCCTAGTGTCAGAATGCATAATTGGCATAGACATACTTAGCAGCTGGCAGAACCCCCACATTGGCTCCCTGACTGGTAGGGTGAGGGCGATTATGATGGGAAAAACCAAATGGAGGCCATTAGAGCTGCTTCTACCTAGAAAAATAGTAAATCAAAAACAATATCACATCCCTTGAGGGATTGTGAAGATTAGTGCCACCATTATGGACTTGAAAGACACAGGGGTGGTGATTTCTACCATATCCCCATTCAATTCTCCCATTTGGCCTGTGCAGAAGACAGATGGACCTTGGAGAACGACAGTTGATTATCATAATTTTAACCAAGTGGTGACTCCAACTGCAGCTGCTGTACCAGATGTGGTTTCATTGCTTGAGCAAATTAACACATCTCTTGGTACCTGGTATGGAGTCATTGACTTAGCAAATGCCCTTTTCTCCATTCCTGTCCATAAGGCCCACCAGAAGCAATTTGCCTTCAGCTGGAAAGGCCAGCAATATACTTTTACTATCCTACCTCAGGAGCATATCAACTCTGGCTTTGTGTCATAATCTTATTCGAAGACACCTTGATTGCTTTTCGCTTCTGCAAGATATCACGCTGGTCCATTACATTGATGACATTAGGCTGATTGGATCCAGTGAGCAAGAAGTAGCAAACACACTAAACGTATTGGCGAGACATTTGCATGCCAGAGTATGGGAAATAAATCCCACTAAAATTCAGAGACCTTCTACCTCAGTAAAATTTCTAGGGGTACTGTGGTGTGGGGCCTATCAAGATATTCCTTCTAAGGTAAAGGTTAAGTTGCTGCATTTAGCCTCTCCTACAATCAAGAAAGAGGCACAATGCCTAGTGGGCCTATTTGGATTTTGGAGGTAATACATTCCTTATTTGGGTGTGTTACTCCAGCCCATTTATCGAGTGACCTGAAAGGCTGCCTGTTTTGAGTGGGGTCCAGAACAGGAGAAGGCTCTGCAACAGGTCCAGGCTGATGGGCAAGCTGCACTGCCACTTGGGCCATATGACCCTGCAAATCCAATGGTGCTTGAGGTGTTAGTGGCAGATAGGGATGCTGTTTGGAGCCTTTGGCAGGCTCCCATAGGTGAATCACAGCAGAGGTCTCTAGAATTTGGGGGCAAGGCCCTGTCATCTTATGCAGATAACTACTCTCCTTTTGAGAGACGGCTCTTGGCCTGTTACTGGGCTTTGGTGGATACTGAACGTTTGACTATGGGCCATCAAATCACCATGTGACCTGGCCTGCCTATCATGAACTGGGTGCTTTCTGACCCATCTAGCCATAAAGTGGATCACGCACAGCAGCATTCCATCATCAAGTGGAAGTGGTATATATGTGATCAGCCTCAAGCAAGTCCTGAAGACACAAGTAAGTTGCATGAGGAAATGGCTCAAATGCCCATGGTCTTCACTCTTGCCACCCTGCCTTCTCTCCCCCAGCCTGCACCGATGGCCTCATGGGGAGTTCCCTATGATCAGTTGACAGAGGAAGAGAAGACTAGGGCCTGGTTCACAGATGGTTCTACACGATACGCAGGCACCACCCTAAAGGAAACAGCTGCAGCACTACAGCCCTTTTCTAGGATGATTATATACTGATTCATGGGCTGTAGCCAATGGTTTGTCTGGATGGTCAGGGACTTGGAAGAAGCATGATTGGAAAATTGGTGACACAGAAATTTGAGGAAGAGGTCTGTGGGTGGACTTCTCTAAATGGTCAAAAACTGTGAAGATATTTGTATCCCGTGAGCGTGCTCACCAATGGGTGACCTCAACAGAGGAGGATTTTAATGATCAAGTGGATGGGATGAACCATTCTGAGGATACCACTCAGCCTCTTTCCCCAGCCATCCTTTTCATCACCCAATGGGCCCACGAACAAAGTGGCCATGGTGGCAGGGATGGAGGTTACCTATGGGCTCAGCAACATGGATTTCCACTCACCAAAGCTGACCTGGCTATGGCCACTGATGAGGGTCCAATTTGCCAGTTGCAGAGACCAACACTGTTCCTGCCCATCGTGCAAGCAATGTTTCTGCCAAAATTACCATCCGTGGACTCACAGGATGCCTTATCCACCGTCATGGTATTCCACGCAACATTGCCTCTGACCAAGGCACTCACTTTATGGTTAAAGAAGTGTGGCAGTGAGCTCATGCTCATGGAATTCATTGGTCTTACCATGTTCCCCATCTTCCTGAATCAGCTGAATTGATAGAACAGTGGTACTGCCTTTTGGAGTCATAATTACAATGCCAACTAGGTGACAATACTATGCAGGGCTGGGGCAAAGTTCTCCAGAAGGCCATGTGTGCTCTGAATCAGCATCCAATATATGGTACTGTTTCTCCCATAACCAAGATTCATGAGTCCAGGAATCAAGGTGTGGAAGTGGAAGTGAAAGTGGCACCACTCACCATCACCCCTAGTGATCCACTAGCCAAATTTTTGCTTCCTATTCCCATGACATTACATTTTGCTGGCCTAGAGGTCTTAGTTCCAGAGGGATGAACACTGCCACCATGAGACACGACAATAATTCCATAAACTGGAAGCAAAGATTGCCACCTGGACACTTTGGGCTCCTCCTACCTTTAAGTCAACAGGCTAAGAAGGGAGTTACAGTGTTGGCTGAGGGGACTGACCTGGACTATCAAGATGAAATCAGTCAACTACACCATAATGGAGGTAAGGAAGTGTATGCTTGGAATACAGGAGATCCATTAGGGCATCTCTTAGTATTACCATGCCCTGTGATTAAGGTCAATGGGAAACCACAACAGGCCAATCCAGACAGGACTACAAATGGTCCAGATCCCTCAGGAATGAAGGTTCAGGTCACTCCACTGGGGAAAAACCATAACCTGCTGAGGTGCTCGCTGAAGGCACAGGAAATACAGAATGGGTGTAGAAGGTAGTCATCAATACTAGCTACAACCACGTGACAAGCTGCAGAAACAAGTATTGTAACTGTCATGAGTATTTCCTCCTTCTTTTGTTTAAAACATGTTTGTGCATGTATACACTTGTACAAAGAAATCATTTTATTTCCTTTTCCTTTATGTGACATGAGGTTTATTGACATCATATCAGCATTTAAGCATTGTTAACTTTATGTATTAGTATTTGGATTGGGGATTGGTGTGTTTCCATTTGTATGAAGGATAGTTCTATTATGTTAGGCAAAATTATGACCTTATTATTGTCTTTATTTGAAGATTATGTATGATCTCAGCATACGTGTATGGGTTCAAGTTGACAAGGGTGGACTGATGATGGTTATTACTGAGTGTCGACTTGACTGATTTGAAAAGTACAAAGTATTGATCCTGGATGTGTCTGTGAGGGTATTGACAAAAGAGATTAACATTTGAGTCGGGGGCTGGGGAAGGCAGATCCTTTAATCTGGTGGGCACAATCTATTCAGCTGCTGGTGAATATAAAGGAGGCAGAAAAACGTGAAAAGGAGAGACGGGCCTAGCTTCCCAGCCTACATCGTTCTCCCATGCTGGATGTTTCCTGCCCTCGAAATTCAGACTCCAAGTTCTTCAGTTTTGGGACTCAGACAGGCTCTCCTTGCTCCTCAGCTTCCAGACAACCTATTGTGGGGCCTTGTGATCATGTAAGTTAATACTTAATAAACTCCCCTTTATATATATATATATATATATATATATATACACACACACACACACACACACACACACAAACACACACACATATAACTAATATATATTAGATAACTAATAAGATATATACACATATATATATACATATATACATATATATGACACATACAAACCTTATTAGTTCTCTAATATATATTAGTTTTATATATATATGGGGAGTTTATTAAGTATTAACTTACATGATCACAAGGTCCCACAATAGTCTGTCTGGATGCTGAAGAGCAAGGAGAGCCTGTCTGAGTCACAAAACTGAAGAACTTGGAGTCTGATATGTATATATATATATGTGTGTGTATATATATATATGTGTATATATATATATACACACACACACACACACACATATCTTATTAGTTCTTTCCCTCTAAGAGAACTCTGACTAATACAACCCTCTTGGATTATTATGATTATGATTATTATTTAATTAGCAGTCCACTAGAAAAAAAAAGTTCAGAACAAGTTACTGGCAGCAACTTGATGAGACTTCTCATCCCTTGCATATGTAAGCATAAAGTTCTACATTGGGCATCACTTATACTGCAGATAAGCATGTCTAGCCACTTATTATGTAGATAATTCTTATCACATTTGATCATTAGCATTTTCAACAGGGATATGTTGGTTCATAAACCCCAGGATTAACAGAAATGCTTGTATCATATAAATGGAAAGAAGCTTCCATTGAGAACATACCCTTGTTACATTAGTACTTCTTATAATGAGCTTCGGTCTTCATAAATGTCTGTGCCCTCATTTAAACAATTAGCACAGACTTAAAGTTCATCACTTGAACTTCAACATTTCAACAAAAAACAAATTTATACACCACATTACACAGTTTTATTTCTGAATGTACAAAGCAATTGCTGCTTATTTTCATTTAATTAACAATGAAGGATAAATGACATCAGCAAAGAAATATCAGCCAAAGGGGACCAAGTGCGTTCGTTGCAGATCGCCTCATTAGCTTGTTTCCAAAATATGTTCACCAGAGTGGAAAGCAATCATGTGACTATCTGGGTGACAAAACATCTGCTCTATTAGCTCCAATAAGGCTACTGGGAGTGGGTAAGGACAAACTGTGTTTTTATTTAATCAGGTTAAGTGGAAACTGAGAGATAATCTGTCATTTATGGTCTTGTCCCAGGCTGCTGTTTCTTCTAAAATAATAATAGTAATAACTTAGAAAGTAAGAGTTGCCATTTAAAGTTTTATGCTTTTTGTAAGTAAATGATATCCATCTGTTTTGTAATAAGTATAAATGCTGTAGCAGCAAGTTATCAAAAAGTAACTGCCTTAGCTCTTTAATAAACACATCAGGGACTGAGGGTACTTGCTACTCTAAATGAGATAGTACAATAATTTTATATTATAAATCATTTTTAGAAAATATTGGCCTAATTGTTTAAGCTATTAGTAAGTTATGAAGATGAAAAGAATCAAGCCCACAGTTTTTATATTGTTGGTTAAATTCACATCCAAAGAAGCTATATTTAGTTACTGAGTAGCATTTCAAATAGTTACCTATGGAAATGATAAACTATTTTTGTTATTATACGGTACCAGGATACAGTACATTTTTAACACAGAAAAATTAATTCCTTGTTAAGCTACCTAAATAATCTAACAAACAAGGCAGATAATCACATACATACAATATATGGGTGAAATGGATATAATTGTAGTTAGGCAAGATGTACTATTATTTTAAAAAGAGGAAACCTTTCTGTTTGCTATGACTTGTTAGTAAACCATCCACTTAATCATTGTTAATTATTGCTCTAAGGAATCTATTGTACATAGCAAGAATTCCTTTGAGAGAATAGGATTTGTGTTGCCAAATGATCAGAAAGCATCATTTACTAGAGGTTCTCTTTTCTAAATTTACTTTTAAAATATTTATAATTGACACACAGTAATTGTACATATTTATGGGGTATTAATGTGATGTTTCAATTCAGATATACATTGTATAATGATCAAATCAGAATAATTAGCATATCCATCACTTTAAACACTTATGATTTATTTGAAGTGATAACATTCAAAAACTTCTCTTCTAGCTGTCTTGAAATATGCACTACATTATTATTAGTCACCCTGCTATTTAATAGAACACTTGATATGGTTTGGCTGTGTCCCTACCTAAATCTCATCTTGAATTCCTACATGCTATGGGAGGGACCTGGTGGGTGTGGGAGGTAATTGAATCATAAAGGCAAGTCTTTCCCATGCTGTTCATCTTGATAGTGAATAAGTCTCACGAGATCTGATGGTTTTAAAAAAGGAGTTCTCCTGCACAAATTCTCTCTTTGCCTGCTGCCATCCGTATTAAGACATGACTTGCTCCTCCTTGACTTCCACCATGATTGTGCAGCCTCTCCAGCCATGTGGAACTGTAAGTCCATTAAACCTCTCTTTCTTTTATAAATTGCCCAGTCTTGGGGTTTATCAGCAGCATGAAAATGGACTCATACAACACTGGAACTTATTCTTCTTGTCTAAACATAACTTTGCACCCCCTCACCAATATCTCTCCACCCTCTCTTCCCCACACCTTCCCTAATTCCTGGTAACTACTATTCTACTCTCTACTTCTAGAAGATCAGCTCTTTTAGATTCCACATGTGAGTGAGATCATGTGGTGTTTCTCTTTCTGTGCCTGGCTTATTTAATTTAAAATAATATTCTCCAGGTTAGTCCATGTTGCCACAAATCACAGGATTTCATTTATTTTGTGGCTGAATGGTATTCCAATGTTTGTATTGCTCTGCTAGGATGTGGGAAATTTGTCTGCAGTAGTAGAAAATAGTAAAAAAAATACAAGAAATTATCAGACAACAAAACATATTAAATTAAATGTTAATAAAATTGAGGAGAATATAAGCAATTTCAGGATCATAATGCCTATCTAGCTTCAACCCTGTCACATTAGATAGATGAGTTTGCCTTATCCTACTTATAGCTTCCACTTTAATCAGAATACATATAATTTAGGTAGGATAGATAAATTATTGATTGTGCTGATTTTCACTGTGAAGGCCCAAGTCCTTTCTTCTTGAGGGTTAAAATCATCTAACTTTGGAGTTTTCCTATCATCTGTTTGGAAATAGATGCATGGTCAGTGAACAAGAAAGCAATGACTCTGATGCAAACTTTTCTTCAAGAAAGACATATGTATATGGCACTGCCAAAGTTAACTCTTCATTGTATGATCTGCTTTACTTTGATTTATACACTTGTAGAAGAACAAAGAACGAGAGTTTAAGGACTAAGAAATCTAGGAACAATCGGTTAACCCCAAATTTTGGTTCTTTTTTCTTGTGCTGCAGGTGTATAAATCAGAAGAAATATCTTTGGGCACTTAAGATACTAAGTGTGTGAGTAAGGGACAAAATCCCAAAAGCAACAAGTGACCACTGAACTTCTCAAGTAAGGTTGACTAATTATATTACAGCTATCAATTCAATATCTAATCTTATGTAAGACATTTTTGGAAAAAAATACCCAATCTTAGATGCCCAATTTACCTGTTTCATGATTATTCCTACAAAGTGTGGGTCATAACGCAAATAAAAATCTAGGACTTTATTCTGTGCTGCTTCTTTTATCTTGTTATTTTCCTTTACCATGTGATAGTTTGAGGTTCTTTCTGATTGTTAAGGTCATGTTTATTTCTATTTACTACAATTCATTGTTAAATCATCTCTGTCCTCTTTTCTAGATTTTATATTTTTGAAGAAAATAAATATCATGCACAAACATACATACAACATTCATTTGAGAATTTTTATAGCATTTTTTTATCCGTACGAAATGCACAATTTTTAAATTTTTAATTGACCAATAATAGTTGTGTATATTTACAGGGCATAATTTGATGTTTTGATCTATGTATACATTATGGAGGGAGTCAATAAAGTTGATTAACATATTAATCACCTCACCCATTTATTATAATTTTGTGGAGAGAAAATTAAAAATCTATTTTAGCTGTTTTGAAATACATATTATTATTAACTGTGGTCAACATGCACTACAATAGATCACTAAAACTTATGCCTCCAGTCTAACTGAAATTTTGTACCTTTTCATCAACATCCAGCAATCCCATTTCTGGGTATACACAAAGGAATTAAAATTGATATATTAAAGAGATATCTGCATTGTTTTGTTCATTTCAGCATAATTCACAATAGCCAAGAAATGGAAACTGGAAACAACCTCAGTGTCCATCAAAGGATGAATATATTAAAAAAGGGATAGAATAGATAAATAAAAGTTGTACACATACACAATAGAATAATATACAGTCTTTAAAAAGAAAGAAATTCTGTCATTTGTAAAAACATGGATGGAACTGGAAGACAATATGCTCAGCAAAATAAGTCAGCCACTGAAAGACAAATATTGCATAATCTCACTTATATGTGGAATCTAAAAATTTCTATCTTGGGAAAACAGAGTAGAAAGGTAGCAAATAGAGGCTGGGGTGAGGGAGAGGTATGGGGATGGGAAAAAGATGTACAAATATTTTGAACACCTTTACTGAATGTACTTGTATATTCAATCACAATAACATCATTTCAGAAAAATACACAAAGTTTAGAAAATTAATCTTCTGATAATTTAATTAAACTGGGAAAGGTGCTTGGCCTTTTACTTAAGTTTAAATTATTAAGCCAGGCTGATTCTGGGAAGCAAGGTGGCAGAATAGAAAGCTCCACTGATTGTCCCCCACTTAAGAACACCAAGTTAACAACTCTCTACACAGAAGAAAAAAAAAAAAAAAACACCTTCATAAGAACCAAAAGTCAGGTGAGTACACATAGTTCCTGGTTTTAACTTCTTATCACTGAGAGAGACAATGAGGAGATAGAAAATACAGTCCTATCTGTTGTGATGCTGCTATTCTCCCTTCTCCAGCAGCTGTAGAGTGGGTGGCAGAGAACATACCTGGGTGTTGGGAGGAGGGAGAACACAGCAATTGGAAGGCATTGAACTCAGTTCTGTCCTGTTAGAGCACAAAGAAAAACCTGGCCAAACTCAGCTAATGCCCCCCGACAGAGGGAGCATTTAAACCAGCCCTAGCCAGAGGGGAATCTCTGATAGATCCCAGCAGTTTGAACTTGAGTGCCCAAAAATCTCATCCCTGAGGGCCAAAGTGCTCTCAATCTCTAAGTAAACTTTAAAGGCAGTCTAGACCATAAGGACTGCAATTCCTAGGCAAGTCCAAGTACTGAACTAGGCCCAGAGACAGTGGATTTGGGGCAGGGCAAACAACATACTAAGACCCCAGCTGGGGAAGCCAAGGGAGTGCTGGCATCACCCCTCCCCTAACCCCAGGCTGCACAGCTCATGGCTCCAAAAAACATCTCATTTCTTCAGCTTAAGGAGAGGAGAAAGAAGAGTGGGGAGGACTTTGTCTTGCATCTTGGATACCAGCTCAGCCACAGCAGGATAGCGCACTGGTCAGAGTTCTGAGTTCCCCATTCCTAAAGGATAAAGCAAAAGCAGTACTAAGAGGGATGTTTATAGCTATTAAGTGCCCACATCAAAGAGAGAAAAAAATTCAAATAAACAATCTAATGATGCATCTTAAAGACTTGGAAAAGCAAGAGCAAACCAAATTCAAAGTTAGTAGAATAAAATAAATAATAAAGATCAGAGCAGAAAGAAATGAAATTGAAATGAGGAAAATAATACAAAAGATCAATGAAACAAAAACTTAATTTTTTGAAAAGTTAAAGTTGACAAACTTTTAGTCAGAGTAAGTAAGAAAAAAATGAGATAAGATTCAAATTAAAAAATCAGAAATAAAAAGGAGACATCACAACTGATATTGCATAAATTAAATGGATCACTAGAGGACACCAGGAGCAACTACATGCCAATAAATTGGAAAATCTAGAAGAAATGGACAAATTCCTAGATGCCTACAACCTTCCAAAATTGAAACAGAAAGAAATCCAAAACCTGAACAGACCAATAACAAGTAAATATGTTACCAACATTATTTAGTACATATGGTGTTAAATATAAAACAGTGGCACATGTAATGCATGCATGAGTAGTAAATTTTATGTTAATTTTAAGTGAAAATACTTTTCATAATTTTAGAACCAGAAAAAAGGTTACAGGAGGTATCTGTTCAGATGGGCAAAAGCCTTTGCAATTGAAAACAAATATAAACACATATATGTATATGCTTATGTACACATTCATGTATATATGTGTACACATGTATACATATATGTTAGCTATAAAACTCTTGACAAAATCTCTTATGTAAAGAAGAAAATTATAAACATTTCTGATCTCAGGTATAGGTAAGCTTTTTAGATATTTGGATTATTTGGAAGAACAGCCTTAAGCCTTGTATGCAGTCATTTGTATACTTTTGAGAAAATTGGGATAATCTCAAACTAATAACTTAAAAATATCTTTTGTTAAATAGCAAAACATTAATATTCCCCATGTCATTATTCTTTTTGTAGTACATTTATTGTTTTATTACAATTGATGATAAATTATAAACAATTATATGAGGAACATCTCAAAAAAAAAAAAAAAAAAAAAAACAAGTAATGAGATAAAAGCTGTAATAAAAAGTCTTCCAGTAAAAAAAAGCTCAGGACCTGATGGCTTCACTGCTGAATTCTACCAAACATTAAAAAGAAAAATTAATATAAATCTTACTCAAACTATTCTGAAAAATAGAGGAGGAAGGAATACTTTCCAATTCATTCTACAAAGACAGTATTTCCCTGATAACAAGATGAGACAAAGACACATCATAAAAATAATCTACAGACCAACATAGCTGATAAATATTGATGCAAAAATCACCAACAGAATACTAGAAACTGAATTTAACAATACATTAGAATGACTGTTCCTCATGACCAAGTAGGATGTAAGCGTGGAAAGCAGGGATGGTTCAACATCCACAAAATCTATTAATGTGATACATCATATCAACAGAAAGAAGGATAAAAAACATATGATCATTTTAATTGATCCTAAAAAAGCATTTGAAAAAGTTTAATGTCTCTTCATGTTTAAAAAATCCCAAAATGTTAGATATAGAAGGAACATACCTCAAAATAATAAAAGTGATATATAACAGACTCACAGCTGGTATCATACTGAATGAGAAAAAACTGAAAGCCTTTTCTCTAAGATTTGGAACATGACTGGAAGGTCCCCTGTCACCACTGTTATTCAACATAGTACTGGAAAGCCTAGCTAGAGCAATAAGACCAGAGAAAGATATAAGAGGCTTCCAAATTAAAAAAGAAAAAACCAAATTATCCTTGTTTGCTAATCATATGATCATATAATTAGAAAAACCTGAAGAGTCCAAAAGAAAACTATTAGAACTGATAAACAAATTCAGTAAATTTGTAGAATAAAAATCAACATAAAAAATTCAGTAGCATTTCTACATACTTCTAGTGAACAATGTGAAATAAAAATAAAAAGCAATAATATAGCCACACATAAAATTAAATATCCAGGAATTTGCTTAACCAAAGAATTGAAAGACCTCTGTAATGAAAACTACAAAACACTGATGAAGGAAATTGAAAACACCAAAAATGGAAAAATATTTCACATTCATAGATTGGAAGAATCAATATTGTTAAAGTGTCCATAATACCCAAAACAATTTACAGATTCAATGCAATCCCTACAAAATACCAATGACATCCTTACAAAAATAGAGAAAACAATCATACAATTCATATGGAACCACAAAAGACCCAGAATAGCTAAAGCTATTATAAGTAAGAACAAAAAATGGAGAAATGACATAACCTGCTGACAAGTTATACTGTAGAGCTATAGTGACCAAAATAGCATGGTAGTGTCATAAAAATAGGCATATAGATTAACAGAACAGAATAGAAACCCCAGGATCAAATCTGCACACCTACAGTGAATTTATTTTTTACAAACGTGCCAAGAATATACACTGGGGAAAAGACAGTCTCTTCAATAAATGATGGTGCTGGGAAAACTGGATATCCATATGCAGAAGAACAAGACTAGAGCCCCATCACTCCCCATATACAAAAATCAAATTAAAATGGATTAAAACTTAAATCTAAGACCTCAAACTGTTAAAATACTCTGATAAAACATTGGGGAAACCCCCCAGGACATTGTTCTGGACAAAGATTTCTTGAGCAATACCCTATAAGCACAGGCGACCAAAGCAAACATGGACAAATGCGATCACATCAAGTGAAAACCTGCTGCACAGCAAAAGATGCATTCAACGAAATGTAGAGACAACCCTCAGAATGGGAGAAAATATTTGCCAACTACTTATTTGATAAGGAGTTAATAACCACAGTATATAGGGAGTTCAAACAACTTTATAGAAAAAAATCTAATAATCCAATCAAAACTGGGCAAAAGACTTGAATAGGTATTTCTCAAAAGAAGACATAAAATGTCAAACAGGCATATGAAAATGTGCTCAACATCATTGGTCATCAAAGAAGTGCAAATCAAAACTACAATGAGATATCATCTCACCAAAGTTAAAATGGCTTATATCCAGAGACAGGCAATAACAAATGCTTGCAAAGATATGGAGAAAATGGAATGGAACCCTTGCACACTACTGGTGAGAATGTAAATGAATAAAACCACTATTTAGAACAGCTTGGAAGTTTCTTTAAGAAAAACTAAAAATTGAGTCCACAGCTGCAGTGTGCCAGGAAGCACTATCAGCAGACTCACGTGGGGCATGCACAAGCAGCCCCAAAGTGGTTCCTGGCCATACAGCCAGGGAAGCAAAGGCCAAGAGGACTGCAAACACCGCAGGTTTCAGGAAACAATCTCTTAAAGCAGAAAGACACATGCTTAAAGAGGCCAATTACTAAATGTAGTCTTCCAGACAATGGGGGATTATGACAGACTGGAGGAAGGACTAGATTGCAGCTCTGACTTGGACAGACAGAGCAGTTTATGGAGGCTTGCATCATAAATTTTAGTTCCAAAATGACTGCAGGAATAAACCAGGAAACCTGAGAGGACCCACAGCCCCTCAGAAGGAAGCAGATTGCTCCTGCAGGACCCAGGAGAGCCTCCAAATACTGTGAGTGCCCAAACTGCGTAAGTGGAAAAGGGAGATCATCCACCTCCAAACATACACTCCCACTGGGGAAACTGAAGGTCTAGATTATGGGAGAAGATTCTCACCTTACCTGGAGCTGAGTCAATTTAGAGAGCCGAGCAAAATACAAAGGTAGAGGAAGCAGTGGGAAAGGCCCTGTGAGCTCACTGGGTCCCCAAGCAGGCCATTCCTGCCTGGCCTCGCAGGGATCCTTTGGGAGGGCAGCCAGAGGTGCTGGGAAAAGGCCACAGGGAGAATGAAATCTCCAACTGAACTTTGTAATGATTTGAACTGCTTAAGAAGCCTTCTGGCCAGAACTTGGGAGAGGGCATGAATCCAGTGTGCAGACTCTACAGGTGGGGAAAGGAAATCCATACTTGCTTTCACAACTGGGAGGTGGGTAGCCTGGGGCAAGTTCTCAGCCCTGCTTGCCCACTGCCTGGAAACAGAATCAGTGTTATTGGGAGGGACATGGTGGGAGTGAGACCGGCCCTTCAGATTGTGTGAAAACTGGGTGAGGCCTGTGACTACCGGCTTTCCCCCACTTCCCTGACAACCTGCATGACACAGTAGAAACAGCCACAATCTTCCTAGGATCATAACTCTATTGACCTGAGAAGCTCACCCCCATCCTCCACAGCAGCCACTGCAAGACTCCCGCAAGGAAAGTCTGAGTTCAGACATACCTAGCCCTGCCCCACCCAATGTTCTTTCCCTACCCACCCTGGTAACTGAGGACAAAGGGCATATACTCTGGGGAGTTCTAGGGCCCCACCACCACCCCACCACCTATTCCTTTCCATACTAACACAGCTGATAATTTCTGAAAAGCACCACCTCCCAGCAGGAGGCCAACCAGCACAAAAATAGTGCATTAAACCACCAAAGCTAAGAACCCTCACAGAGTCCATTTCACTTCCCTGCCACCTTCACTGGAATAGGTTCTGGTATCCATGGCTGAGAGATTAACAGATGATTCACATCACAGAACTCTGTGCAGATAACCCACAGTAACGGCCTGGAGCCTGGTAGACTTGCTGGGTGGCTAGATCTAGAAGGGAGATAACAAACACTCTAGCTTGGCTCTCAGAAAACCACATCCATAGGAAAAGGGGGAGAGTACTACATCAAGGGAACAACCCATGGTACAAAAGAATCTGAACAACAGGCTTCAGCCCTAGACCCTCTCTCTGACAGCCTACTCAAATGAGAAGGAAACAGAAAACCAACTCTGGTAATATGACAAAACAAGGTTCTTTAACACCTCCAAAAAATCACACTAGCTCACCAGCAATGGATCCAAACCAAGAAGAAATCCCTGATTTACCTGAAAAAGAATTCAGGAGGTCAGTTTTTAAGCTAGTCGGGGAGGCACCAGAGAATGGTGAAGTCCAATGTAAAGAAATCAAGAAAATGATACAAGAAGTAAAGGGAGAAATATTCAATGTAATAGACAGCCTAAATAGAAAACAATCAGAACTTCAGGAAACAATGGACACACTTACAGAAATGCAAAATGCTCTGGAAAGTCTCAGCAATAGAACTGAACAAGTAGAACAAAGAAATTCAGAGCTCAAAGACAAGGTCTTTGAGTGGACCCAATTCAACATGGACAAAGAAAAAAGAATAAGACAATATGAACAAAGCCTCCAAGAAGTCTGGGATTATGTTAAATGACTAAACCTAAGAATAATCAGCTTTCCTGAGGAAAAAGAAAAATCTAAAAGTTTGGAAAACATATTTCAGGGAATAATCAAGAAAAAATTTCCTGGCATTGCTAGAGACTTAAATATCCAAAGACAAGAAGCACAAAGAACTCCTGAGAAATTCATCACAAAGGGATCATCACCTAGGCATGTTGTCATCAGGTTATCTTAAGTTGAAGGAAAGAATCTTAAGAGCTGTAAGGCAAAAGCACCAGGTAACCTATAAAGGGAAACCTGTCAGATTAACAGAAGACTTCTCAGCAGAAACCCTACAAGCTAGAAGGGATTGGGGGCCCTACCTTCACCCCCCTGAAATAAAACAATTGTCAGACAAGAATATTAGATCCAGCAAAACTAAGCTTCATATGTGAAGGAAAGATAGTCTTTTTCAGACAAACAAATGCTGAGAGAATTTGTCACTACCAAGCCACCACTATAAGAACCATTAAAAGGAACTCAAAAATCTTGAAACAAATCCTGGAAACACATCAAAACATAACCTCCTTAAGGCATAAATCTCACAGGATCTATAAAACAAGAATGCAATTTAAACAACAACAAAAAAAACGAAGGTACACAGTCAACAAATAGCACGATGAATGGAATGGTACCTCACATCTCAATACTAACATTGAGTTTAAATGGCCTAAATGCTTCACTTAAAAGATACAGAACTGCAGAATGGATAAGAATTCACCAAAAAACCATCTGCTGCCTTTAAGAGACTCACCTAATACATAAGGACTCACATTAACTTAAGGTAAAGGTGTGGAAAAAAACACTATGCAAATGGACACCGAAAGCAAGCAGGAGTAGCTATTCTTCTATCGGACAAAACAAACTTTACAGCAAGAGCATTTTAAAAAGACAAAGAGGGATATTATATAATGGTAAATGGCCTTGTTCAACAGGAAAATATCACAATCCTAAACATATATGTCCCTAACACTGGAGCTCCCAAATTTATAAAACAATTACTAATAGACCCAAGAAATGAGATAGACAGCAACACAATAATAGTGGGGAACTTCAATACTCCACTGACAGCACTAGACAGGTTATCAGGTCAGAAAGTCAACAAAGAAACAATGGATTTATACTATACCTTGGAACAAATTGACTTAACAGATATATACAGAACATTCCATCCAACAACTGCAGAATATACATTCTATTAAATATCACATGGAAATTTCTCCAAGATAGGCCATATGATAGGCCACAAAATGAGACTCAATAAATTTAAGAAAAGTATCAAGTACTGTCTCAGACCACAGTGGAATAAAACTGGAAATCAACTCCAAAAGGAACTTTCAAAACCATGTAAATACATGGAAATTAAATAACCTGCTCCTAAATGATCACTGGGTCAAAAATGAAATCAAGATGGATATTAAAAAATTCTTTGATCTGAACAACAATGGTGACACAACCTATCAAATCCTCTGGGATACAGCAAAGACGGTGCTAAAATGAAAGTTTATAGCCCCAAACACCTACAGCGACTGAAAGAGCACAAACAGACAATCTAAGGTCACACCTCAAGGAACTAGAGAAACAAGAACAAAAGAAACCCTAACCCAGCAGAAGAAAGGAAATAACCAAGATCAGAGCAGAGATAAATGAAATTGAAACAAACAAATAAATAAACATTACAAAAGATAAAACAAAAAGCTGCTTCTTTGAAACGATAAATAAAATTGATAGACCACTAGCAAGATTAACCAAGAAAATAAGAGGAAAAATGCAAATAAGCTCAATAAGAAATGAAATGAGAGATATTACAACTGACACCACAGAAATACAAAAGATCATTCAAAGCTACTATAAACACCTTCATTTGCATAAACTAGAAAACTTAGAAATGATGGATACATTACTGGAAAGATACTACCCTCCTAGCTTAAATCAGGAAGAATTATATACCCTGAACAGTTCAAAAACAAGCAGTGAGATTGAAATGGCAATTAAAAAACTACCAACAATAATAAAAAAAGTCCAGGACCAGATGGATTCACAGCAGAATTCTACCAGACATTCAAAAAAATTAGTATCAATCCTTTTGACACTATTCCACAAGATAGAGAAAGAGGGAAACCTCCCTAAATCATTCTATGAAACCAGGATTACCCTAATACCAAAACCAGGAAAGGAATAACCAAAAAATAAAACTAGAAATCAATATCCTTAATAAACATAGATGCTAAAATCCTTAACAAAATACTAGCTAACCAAATCCAACAGCATATCAAAAATATAATCCACCATGATCAAGTGTGTTTCACGCCAGGGATGCAGGTATGATTTAACATTCGTGAGTCGATAAATGTGATACACCACATAAACATAATTGAAGACAAAAATTACATGATCATCTCAATAGATGCAGAAAAAAAGCATTCAACAAAATCCAGCAACCCTTTATGATTAAAACTCTCAGCAAACTCGACATACAAGGGACATACCTAAATGTAATAAAAGCCATCTATAACAAACCCACAGCCAACATAATACTGAATGGGAGAAAGTTGAAAACATTTCCTCTGAGAACTGGAACAAGACAAAGATGCTCACTCTCACCACTCCTCTTCAATGTAGTACTGGAAGCCTTAACCAGAGCAATCAGACGAGAAAGAAATAAAGGGCATCCAAATTGGTAAACAGGAGGTCAAACTGTCACTGTTATCTGATGATATGATCATCTACCTCAAAAACCCTAAAGACTCCTCCAGAAAGCTCCTAGAACTGATACATGCATTCAGCAAAGTTTCCAGATACAAAATTAATGTACACAAATCAGTAGCTCTTCTACATGCCAACAGCCACAAAGCTGAGAATCAAATAAAGAACTCAACCCCTTTTACAATAGCTGCAAAAAATAAAAATAAAATACTTAAGAATATACCTAACCAAGGAGGTGAAAGACCTCTACAAGGAAAACTACAAAATACTGATGAAATAAATCATAGATGACACAAACAAATGGAAACATATCCCATGCTCATGAATGGGTAGAATCAATATTGTGAAAATGACCATATTGCCAAAAGCAACCTAAAATTCTATGCAATTCTCATCAAATACCACCACCATTCTTCACAGAATTAGAAAAAAACAATTGTAAATCTCATGTGGAACCAAAAAAGAGTCCGCATAGCCAAAGCAAGACTAAGCAAAAAGAACAAATCTGGAGGCATCACATTACATGATTTCAAACTATACTATAAGGCCATAGTCACCAAAACAACATGGTACTGGTATAAAAATAGGCACATAGACCAATGGAAAAAGAATAGAGAAACCAGAAATAAACTCAAATACTTACAGCCTTTGAGATCTTTGACAAAGCAAACAAAAACATAAAGTCGGGAAAGGACACCCTTTTCAACAAATGGTGCCGGGATAATTGGCTAGCCAAATGTAGGAGAATGAAACTGGATCTTCATCTTTCACCTTATACAAAAATCAACTCAAGATGGATTAAGGACTTAAATCTAAAATCTGAAACTATAAAAATTCTAGAAGATAACATTGGAGAAACCCTTCTAGACATTGACTTAGGCAAAGATTTCTTGACCAAGAACCCAAAAGTAAATGCAACAAAAACAAAGATAAATAGCTGGGACTTAAATAAGCTAAAGAGCTTTTGCATGGCGAAAGGAACAGTCAGCAGAGGAAACAGACAATCCACAGAATGGGAGAAAATCTTCACAATCAGACAAACAACTGATATCCAGAATGTATAAGGAACTCAAACAAATCAGCAAGAAAAAAACCAAACAATCCCATCAAAAAGTGGGCTAAGGACATGAATATACAATTCTCAAAAGAAGATATACAAATGGCCAACAAATATATGAAAAAATGCTCAACATCACTAATGATCAGGGAAATGCAAATCAAAACCGCAATGCAATACCACCTTACTCCTGCAAGAATAGCCATAATCAAAAAATCAAAAAAACAGTAGATGTTGGTGTGGATGCAGTGAACAGGCAAAATTTCTGCACTGCTGGTGGGAATGTAAACTAGTACAACTGTGAAAAAAAAGGTGTGGAGATTCCTTAAAGAACTAAAAGTAGAACTTACATTTGATCCAGCAATCCCACTACTGAGTATCTACCCAGAGGAAAATAGGTCATTTTATGGAAAAGATACTTGCAAACATGTGTTTATAGCAGCACAATTCGCAATTGCAAAAACATGGAACCAACCCAAATGCACATCAATAAACAAGTGGATAAAGAAACTGTGGTGTATATATATATTATATATATATAAAATATATATATTATATATATATTATATATATATAATATATATATTATATATATGAAATATATATAATATATATATTATATATAAATATTATATATAATATATTATATATTATATATAATATATTATATATTATATATATATGATGTGGTGTATATATAAAATATATATATATGATGTGGTATATATATATATATGATGTGATATATATATGATGTGGGGTGTGTGTGTATATATATATATATGATGGAATACTACTCAGTCATGAAAAGAAATAAATTAATGGCATTTGCAGTGGCACGATCTTGGCTCACTGCATCACTGCAACCTCCACCTCCCGGGTTCAAGCAATTCACCTGCCTCAGCCTCCCAAATATCTAGGACTACAGGCACGTACCACCACGCCCAGCTAATTTTTGTATTTTTAGTAGAGACAGGGTTTCACCATGTTGGCCAGGATGGTCTCCATCTCTTGACCTCGTGATCTGCCCGCCTTGGCCTTCCAAAGTGCTGGGATTACAGGTGTGAGCCACCATGCCCAGTTATTTTAAGTGAAGTAACTCAGGAATGGAAACCCAAACATTGTATGTTCTAACTGATATGTGGGAACTGAGCTATGAGGATGCAAAGGCATAAGAATGATACAATGGACTTTGAGGACTCATGGGGAAAGAGTGGAAAGGGGGTGAGGGATGAAAGACTACCAATAGGGTGCAGTGTATAGTGCTAGGGAGATGGTTGCACCAAAATCTCACAAATCACCACTAAAGAACTTACTCATGTAACCAAACACTACTTATTTCCCAATAATCTATGGAAATATAAAATATTCAATAACAAAACTAGAAATTGAGCTACCATATGATCCAGCTATCCCACTGCTGGGTTTATACCCAAAAGAAAGGAAATATGTATATGGAACAGATATCTGGACTCATTTGTTGCAGCACTGTCTACAATAGCTATAATTTGGAAGCAACCTAAGTGTCCATTAACAGATGAATAAAGAAAATGTAGTACATATACACACTGGAGTACTATTCAGCCACAAAAAGGAATGAGATCCAGTCATTTGAAACAACATGGATGGAACTGGAGATCATTATCTTATGTGAGATAAGCCAGGCACAGAAAGACAATCATCACATGTTCTCCCTTATTTGTGGGATCTAAAAATCAAGTCAATTGATCTCATGTACATAGAGAGTATGCAGATGGTTACCAGAGACTGGTTACCATAGTTAGGGGTTGGGAGAGAGCTGCTTAATGGGTAAAAAAATATAGAAACAATAAATAAGACCTATTGTTGGATAGCACAATGGGGTAATTATAGTCAATAATTTAATTATATTTTTAAATAACTTAAAGAATGTAATTTGATTGTTTATATTTCAAAGGAAAAATGTTTGAGGGGATGGATATCCTATTTTCCATGATGTGCTTATTTCATATTGCATGCCTGTATCAAAATATCTTATATACCACATAAGCATATACACCTATTGTGTACCCCCTAAATTTAAAAAAATAAAAATTTATAAAACTTAAAAAAGTTATTGAGTCATTTGTGCATGAAGATACAATTTCATCTATTTTTATAAGAAAATAGAACAAAATGGTGCTTCTGCTCTTAACACTATCTAAAGAGGTTTTTCCTCACTTTTTTGTTACTTTGAAATATAACAAGCATGCCAATAACGTACATATTTGAAATAGGAATGGGATATTAGTGATAGAAATCTGGATAAATGATAAGTATAATATACTATTATCCTGTTTTTAATTCTCTCATACAGGTTAATTTATCTTCTTTAAGAACAAAAGCAATTATTCATTTTAAATTTGATAAGAGAATGCATTTTTAATACTTGATTCTCTAAAAATCTGAGCCCTTTTGTTTTAAATGATTAATGTAATTCATATAAAGAAGAGATATCGAAGCACGTAGATTAATGTATATTTTATCTAACTGTAGCATTTTTTGAATCTTTGCCTTTAAGAATTTTGTTAATTTTATGCATATGAAAGAAGACAATATTCTGTCTATTTGTTGCATATATCATGTTTATCCATACCCATGGTTTTGAATAGCTTATTTTAAGGCATCTAGTTTCTGCTTAAAGTGGGTAGTCTCTATTTGTAGTTTATTCCATTTTAAAATATCAGAGATGTTATGTTTTGAATGATATTGTTTTCTCTGTAAGATATTTCTCTAGAATGACAGAAGAAGTGGAAACAGGAAAATATATGCTTTATAACATCCAGATTTTATTCAAACCAAACAGATGTGATTGAAATTATTCTCTGATACTACCTATTATGTATATAATTTCAGTAACCAGTCTGTAAATTTAAAATAAATTTTTCTTTTTTTTTGAACAAAGAATTCTAGTCTTTATTTCTGGAAATGTTGAAGTATGCAATGCCTTCCATTTGGTATATGTACAAATTCAGTGTGAGATAATGTACATATTTTTAAGCAGCAAAATTGATAAATGGACTTTTAATGACTTTTAAATAAAATTTAGAAAAGTAAAACATGCCTGCTGTAACAAATCAAATAACACAAATTATATCCCTCTCCCCATGAACTCTATTTCTTAGAATTAACTAACATTGACAGTCTGGTGTCTTCTTCCATTCTTTTTCTCCATTTTCCTTAGAAACACTCAAATACATAAACAGAAATAATGATATTTTCCAATGTGTCCATCATATTTTGTCCTTTCATAATTGTTTCTTAAATGGTCTGTCTGGCTCTACTCTGGCTCTGTTCCAGTCACTTTAAGTACAAAGAATAAATTCCTCAGTTTGACATCAAAACCCTTAGTGGTCTGGTCCTTACACCTCTCTCTACCTTCAACTCCTTCATATTATGATTTTTGCCCTATCCACCCATAGTTACTTGCACTTCCTCAAAAGTGTTATTGTGCTGGCTTATGACTACATATTTTTACATATCATATCCCCCTTACTTGAAATGTGTTTTTCTTCTTTTTTGTCTAGCTCAAAGGTACCCTTTACTCAAAACTTATCTAAATATCCAGGAATTGTTTCTTGTCCCCTTGTTCCTTGCTCTCTTGCCACACTCTAGAAGACATCTAAGGAACTGCAGACTTATTGCTGCCCCCAATCACAACTCTGGTCAAAAGAGTGTATGATTAAAAACTGATAGTTATATAGTCACATTGCCTCACCTGTTCTACCAACCAGTTGATATAACTCCAGAAATGAAGCCAAGGACTGAGAAAAGGCAGATGCTCAATCTCCTCTTGCCTTTTTATAGGGTCATTTAAGCCTGTGGTTTAGGTGAGTTTGTTACTCATTTAATCATTTCCTAGCCTGCCCAGATAGGAGAAAAGAACAATAAATCAACAGTAAGTTTTATTATTACAGCATTTCAAAGTTGAGGAAATTAAACACAAAAGGTTAAATTACTTGTTCAAGTTACAGAGCTAGTAAGAGACAGAATCAAACTTTTATATCTGCTATGTTGACCACAGAGCCCATGCTCTTAGCCATTATAATTATTTTACAAAAAAAATGGGCAATGTACAAGCTTTACCATGGAGGTGATTACTAAATTTTAGAGGTTCTAAAGTAGGCATGACTACTATGCATGCTTGTGTATAATAGTTGCATAATTTAATAAATTCATTTCATTTTAGCAAATATTTATTTTTGATCATCACTTACGTGTCAACAACTGTCATAGGTGAATGCTAATTTGGACCCTCAAAAGTTAAAGTTTGGGATTGTCTAGATGTTAAAAAATAAAGTCTGACAACAGGTGAAAAAGAAAACGTCCAAACATCTGTGAAAATAGCACAGATTCTGACATCAGATAGAACCTAAAACTGGGCTGTTTCACTTAATGATTATGTGGCATTTAGTGTGTACCATGGCCATTCAAAGCCACACTAAAATGTTATTAATAGAGCCTACTCTTTTCAGCATTACTTGTGTGAGAAAGTATCTAGTACTACAATTACGGATCATTGTTAGTTTCCTCCTTTAAACACTTAATCATACAATTAATCTTTTAGTAAGCAACCTTTACCTCCTTAGGTGGCTTCAGCATTTTGTCACTACCTACTTTCATGCAAAAAATTAATATGTCAATTACAAATGATCCTTATCTGATCAGTTTGACAATCCCTCAGGGACCCCGTCCATATTATTTAGCTCATCTAACTTTTATGTGTGTCAAAATAAATTCCATGGTGTTAAAACAATGTGTTGAAAATGAAATAGTCACTTAAGTACATATTTACATAATATCAAAAATAAAGAAAAGAAATCATGCTCATTCATTTTTATTCAGTTCACTAATTAATATCCAGTGGACACAACTCCAATAAATAGCTTGAAAAATATAAATTCTGCTGATCATATATTACTTGTTCTGAAGACTGAACAAAAAGAGGACGATGGAATAAAATTAGAGCACAGGAAACTTAGGAAAAGGAAGATATTGTCCGTGAATATCATGAGTTATGAAGATAAATTGTGGTATGTCCTTCCATTTATTCTTGCTAGCTTAGATTCTTCATGGAAGTGTATAATTGTTTTTCACCACTCTTTGACACATGTTTAATTGGCCAGACACTGGGTCTCATTTCTTCAAACTGCATGTTTATACCTAATAATATTTTTAATGGAAATCTTCAACCCTATGTTGCTAAGTGAAATTATGTACTGTTGGACCTGTTGTTTCAATATGGTTTATACTATAGATACAGCTCCTATATTCTCACATTAGATGACTTTTGGATACAATATAAGAGAGGTACTGTATTAGAGAGAATATTGTCTTCATACAATGTAGAATTTATTATTTATTTATTTAGTTAGTTTTTTAACTTTTAAGTTTATGGGTACATATGCAGGTTTCTTTTTATTTATTTATTTATTTATTTATTTATTATTATCATACTTTAGGTTTTAGGGTACATGTGCGCAATGTGCAGGTTAGTTACATATGTATACATGTGTCATGCTGGTGCGCTGCACCCACTAACTCGTCATCTAGCATAAGGTATATCTCCCACTGCTATCCCTCCCCACTCCCCCCACCCCACAACAGTTTTCTTACATAGGTAAACTTGTGTCATGGGAGGATGTTGTATAGAGTATTTCATCAGCCAGGTATTAAATCTCATTACTCATTAGTTATTTTTTCCTGATCCTCTCTCTCCTCTCACCCTCCACCCTCTGATAGGCACCAGTGTGTGTTTTCCACCCCTATGTGTCCATGTGATCTCGTCATTCAGCTCCCACTTATAAGTGAAAACATGCAGTATTTGGTTTCCTGTTCCTGTGTTAGTTTGCTAAGAATAGTGGCCTTTAACTCCATTCATGTCCCTGAAAAGTACATAATCTCATTCTTTTTATGGCTGTATAGTATTCCAGGGTGTGTATGTATCACATTTTCTTTATCCAGTTTATGATTGATGAACATTTAGATTGATTCCATGTCTTTTCTATTGTAAATAGTCTGCCATGAACACAGGCGTGCATGTGTCTTTATAATAGAATGATTTACATTCCCTTGGGTATATACCTAGTAATGGAATTTCTGGGTTTAATGGTATATCTGTTTTTAGGTCTTTAAGGAATTACCACACTGTCTTCCACAATATATTTTTGTCCTTGCAGTTAACTGAGTTTTAAAAGACTCATAGTATGAGATGCTTTAAATAAAGGTATTTGCTTTACAAATAGATGAAGCATCATGTTGTTGACTTAGTAACTTCCCTAGAAATGTTGCAATGTTAGTGTTACTTCAGTTATAATTGCAAAATCAGATGCTACTTCTGAGGAAGACAGATTATTGAAGTTTCAATAAATTTTTATTAAAAGTATAGACAATATATGAAAATAGATCTTACATCAGAATACGACATTGTTCAAAAAATACATAACCCATCATTAAAGTGCCTTATGCTTATAAATCTGGCTATCATTTAGAATTCCCTGATATGATTTTCAAAACAAACTTCATGGTTATACCTAACTCTGGCTGAATTAAAATCTCTTGGGGCTGCATCAACATATTTGTATCATCAGCAAGTCCCCAGAGAAGTTCTATGCATTGCTTTTCAGACTAATGTTTAATAATATAACAAGTGCACACCCTAATATTGTACACCTTTTAAACATATCATTTCTATTATTTTAATGTGGCAAACTACAAGTAAGAATAAGTCACAATTACTAATAAAGGTATAAGTCATCTTCATCAATAAAGTTTATTAAAAATGAAACAACTAATTTTATTCTATGGTAATTTGATATTTAAGGGTTTCAAAGTATATGATCTTATACACACTTATAATACTTAAAAGGAAAATATTTTAAAAAGAAAATTGTACTTTCAGAAATTAAAAATTCTAGAAAGCTTTGATTTCCCATTCATTGAAATTCAATTGAGCCACTTATCAGAGAAGAAATTTCAGTTCGAGATCCTTGCAAATTTCAAGTTCTCCTTGAGATTCAGTGCTACACAGCTACTGTTCTTCATCAGAAAGCTGAGCTTTGTGATGGGTTAATTAATCATACTAGTTGAACTGGAAGGCAATCATTTCAAATGACTCATTGCAGTGTTGTCAATGCCAATGATTTCTTATTCTATACCTTGATGTAGGAGAGTTTATCATTAATGAACAAGTGGCCTTCAAAAGTTGGTTAAGAGCACTCTTAAAGGTCAAAAGGATTAAATTTCTAAATTCCCCTTAATAAGATGGAATGAAACTCAGAAATATGTCAGCAATGAGGAAATATATAGAACCATTGAAGTAATAGTATGCATGTGAAATTCTCCAAGTTAAAATAATAATAATGATAATTTCGTCGTAAAATCTAAACAATGAATTGTTTTTCAGTACTTTTTCTCTACAAATACTAACTTTTGTCTTATATCAATAATTTTCTATTTTACATAGACACATTTGTTACTTTCCCTATTATTCTACTAATACAATATATAAGGTCTCTAAGATTTAAATAGAGAGCATTTTACCTTATACTTTGTGTTACAGTTATAATGTGTCTTTGTTTTAATTTTCAATAAGTGTGAAAATAAACCCTCAGAGTTTAATAAACTGGCATACTGATTATACTAGCCTTTGTCTTTACACTTTTCCAAGTGTAAAGGAAAGCTACAGAGTATCAAAATACCTTGTAATTTCAAATTATAAAATAAGATTAATATTGGCAATACTGATAATAGTTTTTTAAACTTTCCAAGCTGGGTAGTAGACTAACATAATTGTTACTTTCTACCAGATTTTAGGTCCCATGCAGTCTATGAAATATTTCAGGTTTTCTTTTAATATTTTACTCTGTAGGTCTCTTTAGTAATTTATAGATGAGTAGTAAAAATCAGAAATCAATATTGTACCAAGGCATATTGTGCAGAAATCTATATGTACATTATTTATTGTTATAAAGGCGTAACAATGTTATAATATTTATATAATAAAACAACAATATAATAATAAACATGATAAAAATGTTAAGACTTAGAGAACATTCTTCATGTGCTAGGCACTATACTCTATTCATACTGATCGAGTTTTAGGCTATTTGTTACCTTGACAATTTTATCGATTTCTCTAAGTTTCAGCATCCTCATCTGTAAAACAGACTTAATAAATATAACTACCTCATAAGATTGTGAAGATGAAACATGAAAATGAATGAAAAGCACATGATTACGGAGACATTGACAATAATGTATTAATTCTGCCTCCTCTTAATTTTTAACCTACTAATTTGCCTTTTTGTTTCTGTTATCTAGCACAGAATCTGCAGAACAGTGAATATTCAAAAATACTTGTTAAATTGAACAGACAATATATGAATGTATGGTCCAAGAGGACCTAAATGGAATTTTTTTAAATAAGAAACCAACTAAGTCTGGAGCCACAGGGCTAGTTAAGATACCCAACATTACTTACTATATTTCTGTGTTCTAGTCATTATTCCAGCTTCCAATTTATTTATTTTTCAATTAAGTGCTACCTATTTTTAAATTTTTGCTTTACTATGATGAGCCCTCTATACCATATCTTTTACATTTTTATATTTATTTTATTTAATTAATCTAGGAAATGTGTCAATTCCCTTGGGATTTTTGTATGTTTTAACTTATTTTTCCCCCAATAAATGAATTTATTGAAAAAAGAATTGTAAATATATGTAAATGAAGTATATATCTTATTAATGAATAGAGGAAACACAGCACAAAACAAAAATTATTGTGTGTGTATGTGTATTTATCTTTTGCTACTGTTGTTTGTGTTATCTTTAGGAAAGGCTGAAAAATAATCCATGTCTTTGAATAAAGGGAAATCAGTATTGGATTATAATCAGTTTAAAAGGAAATTTTTTGCTTGAATTCTAAAACCATATAAGACTCCAGCCATCCTTTTAAAATATAAATTTTGTATGTGGCATTCTTTTTCTTTAAAAAACTGACAAATCTGGATGGAAAAACTGTATGAAGAACAGACTGGTTTCAGTTCTAGAAGAGAAATCAGAGTTAGATGCAATGTATACTTATCATCTGGCATTAGATTACTGAGACAACATGTGATATTTCTGTCTTGAAAGAATTAGTGCTAAATAAAGAGTAATGTATAAACTAATTATAATCAAAGAAACAAAACACACTTTTTTGGCAATTCTAGATAGCTAGTAGGAATTGCAATTTATAATAAGTTCTTTTGGATATAACTATATGTCATGGCATTATACAAAGGTTAAAATCATATGATAACAGATTATAAATACAATCAATGTGATTCTAAGTAGACAGACAAAAGTTCCTGTCATTTCTGCCATAGGCTAAGAAGCATAATATGAGATTCATATCAAATTATTTTTTATAAATAATTGACACTAAAAACTATTTGTAATCTTATGAGGTTAGATTTCTTTTTTAGAATGTTGTATTCTTTTTCCTATTCATTTTGTTTTCTGTCTCCTGGCTTAAATAACCAAATAATTCATTTAAAAAGATGTTTAGAGAGCTCTGACATGCTCAAGCAACTTTCAAAAATTAATTTAAATCTAATTGAGCTTCTGAGACATCAAAGTCTTCCTTTAAAGAAGTTTCAGATGGAAGGAGTTCTATCCCGTGGGCTCCACATACAAACAAACTCAATAAAGGAAATAAGAAAGTGTCTGGAGGAAAAGAAATAAATGAAAGGAAAATAGACCTGTCGAAACAAATTTTTATTTTTTAAATTGACACAACAATGTTGTTTCTTCCTCTGCTCTAACCCACAAAAACCACAAATTCAGTTCAATATCTGTTGTATTGGAACAATATGGATTTGGGATTCTGAGCTGTTTTTATAGCTTTTATGGTTGAACCCTTGCCTTCAGGTGAGACTCTCTCTAAACTAGTTTAGGCAGATGAGCATCAGAAATATTCATCCATTATAGGCTTTATAGCACCAACACATCAAGACTTCCAGTGAGTGGAGTTCTTAACTGTAATAAATTTACACGGCTTGAATGTGAAAGGACACTAAAACTCTCAAAGAATTTTCATTATCCAAGAAGTTCAAACGTATAAGTTATATTTGTTTTATGATTTTTTCTCTTAGTTGATAAATAATTTTGAAGCAAGAATAGCTTCTCAAACTTATTGTTCAGAATATTAGAGAAAAGGGAATATTGACCAACTTAACTATATTCCATGATCTATATAAATAAGAATATTTGTGTAAAAATGTATCAGGCCAAGTGTTACATAATTTGGGATACCTATAAATTATTGAACTCAGAACATAAAAGGAAAAATTATAATTTTGATTTTTATGACTTTTTGTAAACTTCCTCATTAAGGATTAGTGAATGGGGTAGAATAAGGAGTTAGTAATGAATAAAAAGGATTTGAGATCTACTTGGAAATGACTCAGATTATTTTTTCTATTTGTTGTGTGCCATATTGACTAATCTTTGAGTTATTTGTTTCAACTATTTAACCTGCGACTACTCACACTACTGAAATCCAGTGTCCTCTTTTAAAAAAGAAATAATAGACTTGCTTTTTGTTTTGGGATTTTAAGTTTACAGAAAAATTGAGCAAAAAGTACAGAGTTATCATGTACCACATAACCCCTCCATCTCACCCTTTACCACCTTCTGCCAATTTCCCCCTTATTAATATCTTGCATTCGTGTGGTACATTTGTTATAACTGATTCAATACTGATACATTATTTTTAAAGACACTTCATAACTCACACTAGGGTTCACTCTTTGTGTTGTGTATTCTATGAGTTTTGACAAATGTATAAATGATGTGTATCCACCATTACAGTATCATAGGAAGTAGCTATTATTTTCTCCTTCCCACAGAACCCCTGGTTACCTCTGATCTTTTCACTATCTTCATAGGTTTACCTTTTCCAGAATGTCATATAATTAATATCATACATCATGTAGCTTTTTCAAAGTACCTTCTCTCACTTAGCAAGATGCATTTAAATTTCCATGTCTTTTTGTGGCTTGATATTCCACATTACATTCCATTGAATGAAAGTACCATAATTTAATTTTCTATTCACCTATTAAAAGACATCTTGGTTGCTTCCAAGCTTAAGCAATTATTAATAAAGCTACTAGAAAAATGCATGTGCAGACTTTTGTGTGAACTATTTTGCATTCCCACAAACAATGATTGAGTGTCCCTATTGCTCTACAGTAGGATAAAATAGGATATATCCTCACCAGCACTTGCTGTTGAAAGTGTTCTACATTTTCACCATTCTAATAGGTTTGTACTAATATCTCAGTTGTTTTATTTTATGATTCTTTCATGCCATATGATTTTTGACATCTTTTCATATGATTATTTTATTCATATATCATCTTTGAGGAGGTGTCTCTTCAGGCCTTTTGGCCATTTTCGAATTGGATGTTTGTTTTCCTATTATTCGGTTTTAAGAGTTCTTTAAATATTTTCTATATAAGTCCTTTATCAGATATATATTTTTCAAAGATTTTTATCAGTCTGCAGCTTGTATTTTCATTCTCTTAACAGTGTCTTTGCAGAGCAGAAGATTCAATTTTTATGAAGATCGATTTCTCAATTTTTTTTAATTATGTTTTTGGTGTTATATCCAAGAAGTCAATGCCAAACCCAAAGTTACCTAGATTTTCGCCTGTATTAACTTCTAGGTGTATTATAGTTTTTCATTTTATATTTAAGTCTATGGTCTATTTTGAGTTACTTTTTTTAAAAAAATATTTTAAGTTCTGGGATACCTGTGCAGAATGTGAAGGTTTGTTACATAGGTAAATGTGTGCCATGGTTGTTTGCTGCACCTAACAACCCATCACCTAGGTATTATGTATTAAGCCCCCCATGCATTAGCTATTTGTCCTGTTGCTCTCTCCCTCCTAGGTCCCCCACCAACAGGCCCCAGTGTGTGTTGTTCCCCTCCCTGTGTCCATGTGTTCTCATGGTTCAGCTCCCACTTATGAGTGAGAACATGCAGTATTTGGTTTTTTGTTCCTGTGTTAGTTTGCTGAGGATGATGGCTTCCAGCTTCATCCATGTCCCTGCAAACAACAGGATCTCATTCCTTTTTATGGCTGCATAGTATTCCATGGTGTATATGTACCACATTTTCTTTATCCAACAGGTTAAAAGCATTCTGATTTTTCTGGAGCCTCACTCGCATCTGTTTTTTTTTTTTTTTCTTTTTAATAGTCACCATTCTGACTGGAGTGAGATGGTATCTCATTGTAGTTTTGATTTGAATTTCTCTAATAATCAGTGATGTTGAGCTTTTTATTCATTTTTCTTGGCCGCATAAGTGTCTTCTTTTGAGAAGTGTCTGTTCTGTTCATGTCCTTTGACCACTTTTTGATGGGGTTGTTTGTTTTTTCTTGTAAATTTGTTTAAGTTTCTTGTAAATTCTGGATATTATACCTTTGCCTGATGGGTAGATTGCAAAAATTTTCTCACTTTCTGTAGGTTGCCTATTCACTCTGATGATAGTTTCTTTTGCTGTGCAGAAGCTCTTTAGTTTAATTAGATCCCATTTGTCAATTTTAGCTTTTATTTTAATTGCTTTTGGTGATTTCATCATAAAATCTTTGCCCATGCCTATGTCCTGAATGGTATTGCCTAGATTTTCTTCTAGAGTTTTTATGGTTTGGGGTTTTACATTTAAGTCTTTAATCCATCTTGAGTTAATTTTTGTATAAATTGTAAGGAAAGTGTCCAGCTTCACTTTTCTGCATAAGGTTAGCCAGTTTTCCCAACACCATTTATTAAATAGGGAATCCTTTCTCCATTGCTTGTTTTTGTCAGGTTTGTCGAAGATCAGATAGTTGTAGATGTGTGGTCTTATTTCTGAGGTATCTATTCTGTTCCATTGGTCTATATGTCTGTTTTGGTACCAGTACCATGCTGTTTTGGTTACTGTAGCCTTGTAATATAGTTTGAAGTCAGATAGCATGATGTCTCCAGCTTTATTTTCTTTTGCTTATGAGAGTCTTGGCTGTTTGGGATCTTTTCTGGTTTCATATAAATTTTAAAATAGTTTTTTATAATTCTGTGAAGAACCTCAATGGTAGTTTAATGGGAATAACATTGAATTTATAAATTGCTTTGGGCAGTATGGCCATTTTTACAATACTGATTCTTCCTATTCATGAACATGGAATGTGTTTTCATTTCCATTCCTTCTCAATCTTTATACCTTTTTAAGTCCTTTTCTTCACTTATTGCATGAGCTAAGACTTTCAGTACATGTTGAATGGAAAGGAGAGAGTGAACATCTTTGATTTGTTCCTGATATAGCAGGAAAGCATCTAATTTTTTACTATTAATTATGATGTTGGTGCTAGTTTTATTTTCTGTAGATATTCTTCATCATGTTGAATAAATTTTCCTATATTTCTAGTTTGCCAAATTTTTTTTTATCATAAATGGTGTTGGATTCTGTCAAATGCTTTTTCTGCATCTATTGATATTATTGTGTAATTTTTCTTTTTAGGGTAACTGATATGATGGATTACCTTAGTTGAATTTTGAAGATTGAACTAGCCATTCATACCTGGAGTAAATCACATTGATTGTGGCATGTAATTTTTTAATATATTGTTATATTTTATTTGCCAATATTTTGTTAAGGATTTTTGCATTTATAATTATGAGATATATTGGTATTTGGTTTTCCTTTTTTAATGTCTTCAGCTGGCTTTGGTATTAGGGTAATATTTGACTTTGGTATTAGGATAATCCTGGCCTCATAGAATTAGGAAGTAGTCTCTCTGCCTCTATTTTCTGAAAAAGATGGTAAAGAATCAGTATAATATTTACCTTAAATATTTGGTAGAATTTAACACGTTTGCATTTGGTGCTTTCTGTTTTTGCATTTTATCAATTTTTGCTTCAATATATTTAATAAATTTGGGGCTGCTCATATTGCTTTTCTCCTGTGAGTTTTGGTAGAGTGTGTCTATTAAGAAATTTATCTATTTCACCTAGGCTATGAAATTTGTGGCCATAGAGTTTTTCATAGTATTCCTATATTATCCTTCTAATAATGTTCATAGGATCAGTAGTGATAGCTCCTGTTTCATTTCTGATATTATTAATTTGTGTTTTCTCCTTTCTTCTTAGGCTAGCTGGAGTCTTGTTAATTCTATTGAACTTTTCAAAAAAACAGATTTTACTTCTCTTGTTTTTCTCTATTGATTTCCTGTTTCAAATCTTATTATTTTATTTTTAATAATTATTTTGTTTACTTTGGGTGTAATTTGTTCTTCTTTTCTAAGTTTCTATAGTAGAATCTTACATTATTGAATTTAGACTTTTCCCTTTTCTAAAATATTGTTTCAGTGCTATATATTTCCATCTAGGCACTGCTTTTGCTTCATCCCACAAATTTTGATAGGTTTTATTTTCATATTCAGTTTAAACTATTTTTGAAATTTCTCTTGAGATTTCTTCTTGACCTATGTGTTATTTAGAAGTGTGTGTTTAATATGCCAGTATTTTCTGGTTTTCTAGTTATCTTTTGGCTTTTGATTTCTTGCTTAATTCCATTGTGGTCTAACACCATTTTTTAATGATTACTATACTTTCAAATGCGTTAAAGTATGTTTTATGTTCTGAATTTGTCTTGTCTTGGTGATTGTTCCACGTGAGCTTAGGTAGAATATTTATTCTCCTGATTCAGGATATAGTGTCCTATAGTTTTCTAGTATAACCAGTTATTTGATGCTACTATTCAGTTCAACCCTATCCTTACTGATTTTCTGCTTGCTGGATCTACCAAGTACTGATTGAGGAGTATGAAATCTGTAGCTATAATAGGGAATGTATTTATTTAACTTCTACCAGTTTTTACATTATGTATTTTGATTCTCTGCTGTTAGGTACACAGACATTAATGGTTGTTATGTCTTTTTGAAGAATTTACCCTGTTATTATTTTTGTAATGTCCCCTTTATCCCTAATAATTTTTCTTGTTCTAAAGTTGGCATTGTCTAAAATTAATATAGCTACTCCAGCTTTCTTTTGATTAGTCTCAGCAGGATACTTCTTTCTAAATTGATTACTGTTATCCCTTGTGTCTTTATATTTAAAGTGAGTTTCTTGTAGATAACATATAACTGAGATGTCTTTTGTTGATCCATAATGACAGTTTCTGTTTGTTAATTGGTATATTTATCAATATATATGATATACATTTTAATGATATAATTGTCAATAATGTGTGTATATATATACACACATACATCATTGACATTTAAAGTGATTGTTGACATATTTCTATTAATATCTATCATATTTCTTCCAGTTTTCTATTTGTTTTCTTGTGATTTGTTGTTTTTTGTCTTTTGCTTTTTAAAGAAACTTTTATTTTAAGTTCAGGGATACAAGTGCAGGTTTGTAATATAGGTAAACTCATGTTACAGGGTTTTGGTGTGTAGATTATTTTGTGAACAAAGTACTAATCATAGTACTCAATAGATACTTTTTCTGCTCCTCTACTTCCTCCCACCCTCCACCCTCAGGTAGGCTCCAGTGTCTGTTGTTCCCCTCTTTGTGTCCATGTATTCTCATCATTTAGCTCCACATATAAGTGAGAACATGCGATATTTGGCTTTCTATTACTTTGGTAGTTTGCTAAAAGTAATGCCTTCCAACTCCATCCATGTTCTTGCAAAGACATGATCTCATTATTTTTTATTGCTGCATAGTATGCCACAGTTTTTATGTACCATATTTTTTTTATCCAGTCTACCTTTGATGGGTATTTAGGTTGATTCTGTGTATTTGCTATTATGAATATTACTGCAATGAACATATGTGTACATGTGTCTTTATGATAGAATGATTTATATTCCTTTGAGTGTATACCCAGAAATGAGATTGCTGGGTCGAACAGTAGTTCTGTTTTCAAGTCTTTGAGGAATGGCCACATTGCTTTCCACAATAGTTGCACCAGTTTACACTCCTACCAAAAGTGTGTAAATGTTCCCTTTTCTCTGCAACCTTTTCAGCATCTGTTATTTATTTATTTAAGATGGAGTCTCGCTCTGTTGCCCAGGCTGGAGTGCAGTGGCGCAATCTTGGCTCACTGCAAGCTCCGCCTCCCAGGTTCACGCCATTCTGCCTCAGCCTCCCGAGCAGCTGGGACCACAGGCGCACGCCACTATGCCTGGCTAATTTTTTGTATTTTTAGTAGAGACGGGGTTTCACTGTGCTAGCCAGGTTGGTTTCCATCTCCTGACCTCATGATCCGCCTTCCTTGGCCTCCCAAAGTGTTGGGATTACAGGCGTGAGCCACGGCACCCAGCCTATTTTTTAACTTATCAATAATAGCCATTCTGACTGGTGTGAGATGGTATCTCATTGTGGTTTGGATTTGCATTTCTCTAATGATCAGTGATGTTGAGTTTCTCACCGTATGCCTTTTGGCTACATGTATGTCTTCTTTTAAAAAACTGTCTAAGTCCTTTGTCCGGTTTTTAATAGGTTGCTTGTTTTTCTTCTTGTACATTTAAGTGCCTTATAGATGCTAAATATTAGACCTTTGTCAGATGCACAGTTTGCAAACATTTTCTCTCATTCTGTAGGTTGTGTGCTTACTCTGTTGATAGTTTATTTTTCTGTGCAGAAGCTCTTCAGTATAATTAGATCTCATTTGTCAATTTTTACTTTTTTTGCAATTGCTTTTGGTATCTTCGTCATGAAATCTTTGTCTGTTCCTATGTCCAGAATAATATTGCCTAGGTAATCTTCCAGGGTTTTTATAGTTTCGAGTTTTACATTTAAGTCTTTAATCCATTTCAGGCAGATTTTGTATACGATATAAAAAAGGGGTCTAGTTTTCAATCTTCTGCAAGTGGCTATCCAGTTATCCCAGCACCATTTATTGAACAGGGAATTATTTTCCCATTGCTTGCTTTTGTAAACTTTATCAAAGATCAGACAGTTGTAGATGTGCAGTCTTGTTTATAAGCTCTTTATTCTGTTCCTTTGGTCTACGTGTTTGTTTTCGTACCAGTACCATGCTGTTTTGGTTGCTATATTCATTTATTATAGTTTGAAGTTGGGTAGCCTAATGTCTTCAGTGTTGTTCTTTTTGCATGGGATTTCCCTGGCTCTTCTGGCTTTTTGGTTCCATATGAATTTTAAAATAGTTTTTTTTTTCCAGTTCTGTGAAGAATATCATTGATAAGTTGATAGAAATAGCATCGAACCTATACATTGCTTTGAGCAGGAAGGCCATTTTAATAATATTGTTTCTTCCTATACACGAGTATGGAACATTTTTCCATTTATTTGTGTTATCTCTGATTATTTCTTTTAGCAATTTTTTTGTAATTCTCATTGTAGGGATCGTTCACCTCCCCGCTTAGCTGTATTCCTAGGTTTTTATTCTTTTTGTGGCAGTTGTGAATGGGATTGTGTTCTTAATTTGGCTGTCTGTTTGGTTGTAAGTGTATAGGAATGCTAGTGATTTTTGCATATTAATTCTGTAATTCAAAACTTTACTGAAGTTGCTTATCAGCTCTAGGAGCTTTTGGGCAGAGATTATGGGGTTTGAGGGATGTAGAACCATATTATCTATAAACAGGGATAGCTTGACTTCCTCTCTTCCTATTTGGATGCCATTTGTTTATTTCTCTTTCCTGATTACTGTGGACAGGACTTCCAATATTATGTTAAATAGGAGTGATGAGAGAGATTATCTTTGTTTTGTGCCAGTTTTTAAGGGGAATGATTCCATCTTTTGCCCATACGGTATGATATTAGCTCTGTGTCTGTAACAGATGGGTCTTATTTTTTTGAGGTATGTTTCTTTAATACCTAGTTTATTGAGAGTTTTTAACATGAAGCAATGTTGAATTTTATTGAAAATCTTTTCTGCATATATTGAGATGATCATGTATTTTTGTTTTCTTTTGTTCTGTTTATGTGATGAATCACAATTATTGATTTGCTTATATTGAACCAGCCTTGCATCCCAGGGATAAATCCTACTTGATTATGGTGAATTAGTTTTTGATATGTTGCTGCATTTTGTTTGCCAGTATTTTGTTGAGGATTTTTGAATCAATGTTTATCAAGGTTATTGGCCCGAAGTTTTCTTTTTTGCTGTGGCTCTGCCAGGTTTTGGTATCAAGATTATGCTGGCTTCACAAAATAAGTGGGAGAGGAGTCCCTCCTCAATTTTATGAAATAGTTTCAGTAGGAATGGTACCAGCTCTTCTTTGTACATCTGATAGAATTTGGCTGTGAATCCACCTGGTCCTGGGCTTTTGGGGGTTGGTAGGCAATTTATTACTGATTTAGTTTTGGAGCTCATTAATGGCCTTTTCAAGGATTCAATTGCTTCCTGGCTTAGACTTAGGAGAGTGTATGTGTCCAGGAACTTGTTCATTTCTTCTAGATTTTCTAGTTTGTGTGCATAGAGGTATTCATAATAATCTCTGATGGTTATTTTTATTTCTGTTGGGTTAGTGGTAATATACCTTTTGTCATTTCTGATTGTGTTTATTTGGAGTTTCTCTCTTTTCTTCTTAATTAATCTAGCTAGCATTAATTTCTTTATAATCTATCCTATTAATTTTTTCAAAAAAGAAGCTACTAGATGTATCGATCATTGAAATGGAGTTTCATGTCTCGGTCTCATTCATTTTAGCTCTGAGTTTGGCAAGCTTTGGTGTTAGTTTGCTCTTGCTTCTCTAGTTCTTTTAGTTGTGATGTTAGGTTGTTAATTTGAGATCTTTCTCTTTTTTTATTGTGGGCATTTAGTGCTATAAATTTCTTTTTTAACACTGCCTTTGCTGTGCCCCAAAGATTCTAGTATGTTGTATCTTTGTTCTCATTGTTTTCGAAGAACTTCTTGATTTTGGCCTTAATTTCATTATTTACATAAAAGTCATTCAGAAACAGGGGGTTTAATTTCCATGTAATTGTATGGTTTTAAACAATTTTGATAATCTTGATTACTAATATTATTGCACTGTGGTCCAAGAGAATGGTTGGTATAATTTTGATCTTTTTGAATTTGCAGAGGATTGTTTTATGTCTGATTGTGTGGTCTATTTTAGAGTATGTGCCATGTGGTGATGAAAATAATGTATATGCTCTTATATCTGGGTGGAGATTTCTGTATATGTCTATCAGGTTCATTTGACCCAATGCTAAGTTTAGGACCTGAATATTTTTGTTAATTTTCTGCCTTAGCGATCTGTCTAATACTGTCAGTGGGGTGTTGAGGTCTCCCACTGTCATCGTGTGAGTCTAAGTCAGTTTGAAGGTCTCTAAGAACTTGCTTAATGAATCTGGGTGCTCCTGTGTTGGTGCATATATATTTGGGATAATTAACTCTTCTTGTTGAATCAAACCATTTACCATTATACAATGCCTTTTTTTTTCCTTTTTTGATCTTTGTTGGTTATAAGTCTGTTTTTTTCCTGAAATTAAGATTGCAACCCCTCATTTTTTCTCTTTTCCATTTGCCTGGTAGATTTTTCTCCATCCCCTCATTTTGAGCCTTTGGGTGTCATTGCGTGTGATACAGGTATGTTAAAGACAGCATAGCAATGAGTCTTTGTTTTTTTATTCAGTTTGCCACTCTGTGTCTTTCAACTGGAGCATTTAGCCTATTTATATTCAAGGTTAGTATTCATACGTGTGAATTTTATCCCATCATCATGATGTCAGCTGGTTATTATGCAAACTGTTTGTGCATTTGCTTTATAGTGTCACTGGCATGTGTACTCAAGTGTGCTTTTGTAGAGGCTGGTAACAGTCTCTCTTGTCCATATTTAGTGCTTTGTTCAGGACCTCTTGTAAGGGAGGTCTGGTGGTAACACATTTCCTCAGCATTTGCTTGTTTGGAAAGGCTCTTATTTCTCTTTTGCTTATAAAGCTTAATTTTGCCAGATACTGCATTCTTGGTTGGAATTTCTTTCTTTAAGAATGTTGAACATTGGCCCCTAATCTCTTTTGACTTGTAGGGGTTTTTCTGAGACGTCCACTGTTAGACTGATGGGGATCCATTTGTAGGTGAACTTGTCCTTTCTCTCTAGTTGCTTTCAACATTTTTAAATTCATCTTGACCTAGAAATATCTGACGATTATGTGTCTTGGGGATGATTTTTTGTGTGTGTGTGAAGTACTTTACTGGGGTAATCTGCATTTCCTAAATTTGAATGTTGTCCTCTATAGCTATGTTTGGGATTTTCTCATGGATTATATTCTGTAATATGTTTTTAAGTTACTTCCATTCTCATCTCTTTCAGGGACGCTTATGAGTCATAGATTTGGTTCCTTTACATAATCACGTATTTCACAGAGGTACTGTTCGTTCCATTTTGTTCTTTTTTCTTTATTCTTGTCTTGATGTTGTATTTCAGAAAGCCCATCTCCAAGCTTTGAGATTCTTTCCTCAGCTTGGTCTGTTCTGCTGTTAATGATTGTGATTGCATTATGAAATTCTTATAGTGTGTATTGCAGCTCTATCAGTTCAGTTACATTTTTTTTTAGACTGGTGATTTCATCTATCAGCTCCTGTATCTTTTTATTTTGACTCTTAGCTTCCTTAAATTGGGTTTCAACATTCTCCTTGATCCTGATGATCTTTGTTCCTATCCATATTTTTAATTTTACTTCTGTTATTTCAGCCATCTCAGCTAAGAACTCTTGCTGGAGAACCAGTGCTGTCATTTGGAGGAAAGAAGACACTCTGGCTTTTTTACTTGTCAGGGTTCTTGCACTGGCTCTTTCTAATCTTTTTGGGCTGATGTTCCTTCAGTCTTTGAATTTTCTGTCCTTTGGATGTGTTTTTTTTTTCTTTTATCCTATTTGATGACCTTGGGGTTTGATCGTGGTATAAGATGGGTTCAATTGACTTGCTTCATTTCTGGAAGATTTTAGGGGGCAAGGTTTAACTCAGGACTTTTGAACTGCATGCTGTAACTCTGGGAAACTGGTATTAGGCCCCTGCTTTGTTCTGGCCCCTTGAGGTTATAAACCTGCTGTTCTCTTGGATTGCTGTTCACAATGCTCTGGAAGTGGGATCTGTCCTTGTTCCTGCATGCTAGTAGCAACTGCAGCTGCAGCATGGTGTGGTAATGCTTGTTGGCTGAGGCAGGGTGCTAGTAGCTGCCAGGGTGCCAGCCTCTATGTGCCAGCTAGTGGTGCCAGGGTGCCAGCTTCCTTCACAGCAGTGGCTGGCCTTTTCACAGTGGTAGCTGTAGTTGACATCATGGCTCAGGGAGATGGGGCTCCCCTGATAATTACTTTGCATGTTTTCATGCCAGTGGCAGTATTTGCACCCTCTGTACATGTTTGTGAGTGGTGGTTGATGTTCAGGTTGAGGGTGGGTCTACTTTTCAGTCTTCCACTTTGTTTCTGTGGTTTTGTTTGTTTTTTGCTTGTTTTTGGTTGTAATTGAGTACAGTCAGTCCTCCACCTCAATAAGTTTCACATCCATGTATTCAACCAACTGTGGATCAAAAACATTCAAAAAGTCATCTGGACTTTTTTTTTTTTGATGGAAGACTTTTTATTATTAGCTCAATTTCCTCACTCATTATTAGTCTGTGCAGGTTTTCTATTACTTCACAATTTAATCACAGTAACTTGTATGTATCCAGGAATTTATCCATTTCTTCTATATTCTCAAATTTGTTGGCATAGTTATTCATAATAGTCTCCTTTGACTCTCTGTATTTGTGTGGTATCGGTGGTAGTCTCTCTTTTTTCATCTCTGATTGTGTTTATTTGGGTCTTTTCTCTTTTTTTTTTAGTCTAGCCAGTAGTTTTTCAATTTTGTTTATTTTTCAAAAAAGTCAACTTTATGTTGTATTGATTTTTTAATTGTTTCCAGTTTCTATTTTTTTCTGCTCAGAGATTTATTAGTTACTTTTTTCTATCAATTCTAGGTTTTGCTTGTCCTTGTTTTTCTAGCTCTTTAAGCTACATGACTAGTTTGTTTTCCCTCTGTTTTCTTTCAAATTTTTTCCTCATCTTTGATTTTCTGCTGTTTTTATTTAACCTGCTTGGGCATCATTGTTTTGTTTTGTGTACTTATCTTGCTTGATGCTCTCTGAAATTTCTTGGGCCTCTAGTTTAGAGTCCATTACTAATTTTGGCACATTTTCAGTTATTGTTGCTTCAAATATTTTGTTTCTTTCTTCTTCTGATATTCTCTGTACCTATATGTTATACTTTGTGTAACCATCTGGCAGTCCTTGAATATTCTTTTCCATTTATTTTTCTCCTCACATTTCAGTTTTGGAAGTTTCTATTGATAGTTTTTAAAGCTCACTTATTGTTTTCTCCACTGCATCCGGTCCATTGACGAGTGTACCTAAAACATTCTTCATTTCTGTTATGGTGTTTATTATTCCTAGCATTTCCTTTGGGTCCTTTCTTTGAGTTTGCATCTCTTCACTTATGTTACTCATCTTTTATGCCTGTTGTCCACTTTTACACTAGCACCCTTAGCATATTAATTATAGGTCTGATATTTCAGTCTGATATTTTCTTTTCTTAATTTTTCAGTCTGACATTTCCAAAATATCTGCCATATCTGAGTCTGGTTCTGATGTTTGCTTTGTCTCTTTAAACTGTGTGTGCTTTTTTAAATCTCTTAACTTGCCCTGTAATTGTTGTTACAAGGTGGACATGATGTACTGAGGAAAATAAATAGGTCTCTAGTGCAACATTTTATGTTTATTAAGTTAATGTTTACTGTTTACTCTAGCTGTAGGTCTCAGAGGCTAAAATTTCCTCTGGTCTCCTTGTTTTGCCTTTCTTGTTATTTGTTGGTTTCTCTAGAGTCTTCTTAAATATTGTCAGCAAGGCACAGTTTTTTTTTCTATTGTATTCCACAATTATTTAATCAGGAGCCTATGTGTGTAGTGCTAAAATGTTGGAAGAAGTAAAATTTTTTATAGTTATACAATTAGTCAGACTTTTTTGCTATTATCTAATGCTCAGTTTATTAAGTGACATTTATTTTAGCATATAAATTTAAGGTACACACATGATGTTTTCATACACCTATATATAGTGAAATGGTTACTGTAGTCAAGCAAATTAATATACCCATCATCTCACATATTTTGTCATCTTTTTGGTGGTTCAAGCACTGAAATTTTAGTATCTTAGCAAACCTCCACCATACAATACCATATTTTTAACTATAGTTCTCATGCTGCACATTAAATCTCTAGATTATCTGTCTCCATAAATAAAATTTCATGGTCTTTGACTTACATTTCCCTGTTTCCTCCTCCTCCCTTCCCCCAGTAACCACTGTTTTAGTGTCATTTTCTATGTATTTTCTTTTATTAGATTTCACATATAAATGAGATTGTGCAGTATTTGCAGCATTTGTCCTTCCATGTTTGTCTTTTTCACTTAGAATAATGTCCTTCAGCTTTATCTATGTTGTTGCAAAAGGCAGAAACTCCTTTATTAAGGTTGAATAATATTCCATTATATAAATAGGCATACCTTGGAGATATTTTAGGCTTTATTCCAGACCACCACAATGAAGTAAATATTATGATAAAGAACAAAAACATTTTGTTTTCCCAGTGCATATAAAAGTTATGTTTACACTATACTGTAGTCTATTAAGTGCACAATACCATTATGTTTAAACATGCAAGGTACATACCTTACATAAAAATTATTTTGCTGCTAAATAATTCTAATAATCCCTTGAGCTTTTAATGAATCAAAATCTTTTTACTGGTAGAGAGTATTGCTTTGATGTTGCTGGTTGCTTACTGATCAGGATGGTGGTTGCTGAAGGCTAGGATGTCTGTGGCAAAATAAGAAAACAATAAGTTTGCCACATTGATTGACTCTTCCTTTCACTGCAGTTTCTCTGTAGCATGAGATGCTGTTTTATAACATTTTACCCGTAGTAGAACTTCTATCAAAATTGGAGTTAATCCTCTCAAAACCTGTCAATGCTTTACCCATTAAATTCAAAGAAAATTCTAAATCCTATGATGCCATTTAAACAATGTTCACAGTACCTTCACCAGGAGTAGATGACATCTCAAGTCACCACTTTATTTGCTGCAATATCATGATAAAACTTGAACAGATGATCAGATACCTAAGCATGATATTGATATCATGATATTGCAGCAATGCAATCACATTTTCAGGCTACACTTCTAATTCTAGCTCTTATTTTATTTCCACACTATCTACAGTTACCTTCTCCACTGACATTTTGAACCCCTCAAAATCATCCATGATTTTTCAAACTACTCTTAACATTAATATTTTGACCTTCTCCCATGAATTCTGAATGTTCCTAATGGCATGCAGAATAGTGAATGCTTCCCAGAAGTTTTCCTTTTGGTCTAATTTTTTTAGTTTTAATTTTTATGGGTACATAGTAGGTGTATATATTCATGAGTACATGAGATATTTTGATACATGTTGGGGGAAATCAGGGACCTTGAATGGAGGGACCAGCTGAAGCCATGGCAGAAGAACATAAATTGTGAAGATTTCATGGACATTTAATAGTCCCCCAAATTAATACTTTTATAATTTCTTACGCCTGTCTTTACTGCAATCTCTGAACATAAATTGTGAAGATTTCATGGACAGTTATCACTTCCCCAATCAATACCCTTGTGATTTCCTATGCCTGTCTTTACTTTAACCTCTTAATCCCGTCAGCTTCGTAAGCTGAGGATGAATGTCGCCTCAGGACCCTGTGCTAATTGCGTTAACTGCACAAATTGTTTAAATAATATGAAATCTGGGCACCTTGAAAAAACAGGATAACAGCAATGTTCAGGGAACAAGGGAGAGAACCTTAAACTCTGGCTGCCTGTGGGCCAGGGGAACAGAGCCATATTTCTCTTCTTTCAAAAGCAAATAGGAGAACTATTGCTGAATTCTTTTTCACAGCAAGGAACAACCCTGACAAAGAGAATGCGTCCCTAAGGGGAGGCCTCTGAAATGGCCGCCTTGGAAACGCCTGTCTTTTACGGTCGCAGCAGTGGGATGAAATAAGCCCTGGTCTCCCATAGCACTCCCAGGCTTATTAGGACGAGGAAATTCCCGCCTAATAAATTTTGGTCAGACCGGTTGTCTGCTCTCAAACCCTGTCTCCTGATAAGATGTTATCAATGACAATGTGTGCCCGAAACTTCATTAGCAATTTTAATTTCACCCTGGTCCTATGGTCCTGTGATCTCGCCCTGCCTCCATTTGCCTTGTGATATTTTATTACCTTGTGAAGCACGTGATCTTTGTGACCCACACCCTATTCATACACTCCCTCCCCTTTTGAAAATCACTAATCAAAACTTGCTGCTTTTGTGGCTTGGGGGGCACCATCGAACCTGCCGACATGTGATGTCTCCCCCGGACACCCAGCTTTAAAATTTCTCTGTTTTGTACTCTTTCCCTTTATTTCTCAGACCGGCCGACACTTAGGGAAAATAGAAAAGAACTTATGTGAAATATCGGGGGTGAATTTCCCCCAATAGATACAGGAATACAATTCATAATAATCACTTTAGGGTAAATGGGGTCTCCATCACCTCAAGCATTTATCCTTTGTGTTTAAAACAATCCAATTACACTCTTTTAATTATTTGTAAATGTACAATCAAATTATTATTGCTTATAGTCATACTGTTCTGCTATCAAACACTAGATTTTATTTACTCTTTCTATTTGTTTTTGTACTTATTAACAATCCACACTTTCACTACCCCTTTATTACCCTTCCCAGTCTTTCGTTAACATCATTCTACTCATGGTCTCCATCAGTTCAATTGTTTTAATTTTTGGCTCCCACAAATGAGTGAGAACATGGAAACTTTGCCTTTCTATGCCTGGTTAATTTCACTTAACATAATAATCTCCAGTTCCATACATGTCATTGCAGATGACTGGATCTCATTATTTTTTATGGCTGAATAGGACTTCATTGTGTGTATGTACCATATTTTTTTTTATCTGTTCATCTGTTAAGGGACACTAAGGTTGCTTCCAAATCTTGGCTGTTGTGAATAGTGCTGAAATAAATATGGGAGTGCAGATATCTCTTTGATATACTGATTTCTTCTCCTTTGTGTGTATACATAGCAGTGGGACTGCTGGATCATACGGTAGGTCTATTTTTAGTGTTTTTTTAGAACCTCCAAACTGTTGTTAATGTGGTTGTACTAATTTACATTCCCACCAACAGTGTATGAGGATTCTCTTTTCTTCACATCCTAGCCAGCATTTGTTACTGCCTGTCTTTTGGACAAAAGCCATTTTAACTGAGGTGAAATGATATCTCATTGTATTTTGATTTGCATTTCTCTGATGATTTTCCATTTACTTTGCCTGAATCCATCATAGGAATCACTATTCATGGTAGCTATAGACTTATAAAATATATTTCTTAAATAATAAGACTTGAAAGTTGGGATAATTCTTTGATCCATAGGTTGCAGAATACATGTTGTGCTAACAGGCATGAAACAACATTAGTCTCATTGTATATCACCATCAGAGCTATTGAGTGGTCAGGTGAATTGCCAATAAGCAATCATATTTTCAAAGGAATATTTTTTCTGAGCAATAGGTTTCAAGAGTGGGCTTAAAATATTCATTAAACCATGCTGTAAACAAATGTGCTGTCATTCTGGCTTTCCTGTTCCACTTATAGAGCACAGGCAGAGTAGATTTAGCTTAATTCTTATGGGATTTAGGATTTTCAGAATGATAAATGAGCACTGGCTTCAACTGAAAATCACCAGGTACATTGGCCTCTAAACACAGAATCAGCCTGATTGTTGAAGCTTTGAAGCCAGGCACTGTCTTCTCTTCTTTAGCTATAACAATCCTAGGTGGTATCTTCTTCCAATGGAAAGTTATTTTGTCTACACTGAAAATATATTGTTTAGTGTAGCCACATTCATCAATGATCTTACCTAGGTCTTCTGGATAACTTGCTACAGCTTCTACATCAGCATTTGCTGCTTTGCCTTGCCCTTTTATGTTATGAAGGGGGCTTCTTTTCTTAAACCTCATGTGCCAACCTATGCTGGCTTCAAACTCTTCGGCTACAGATTTCTCATGTCTCTCTGCCTTCACAGAATTGAAGAGAGTTACGGCCTTGCTTTGAATTAGGCTTTGAGTTAAGGAAATTGTTGTGGCTGCTATGATCTTTTATCTAGATCAGGGGTTGCCAACTCCCTGGCCACAGAATGGTACTGGTCTGTGGCCTGTTAGGAATTGGGCTGCACAGCAGGAAGTGTGCTGTGGGCCAGCAAGCATTACTGCCTGAGCTCTGCCTCATGTCAGATCAGCATTGGCATTAGATTCTCACAGGAGTGTGAACCCTATCGTGAACTGTACATGTGAGGGATGTAGGTTGTGCACTCCTTATGAGAATCGAATGCCTGATGATCTGGTGTGGAACAGTCTCATCCTGAAACCATTGCCTCACCCCCATCCATGGAAAAATTGTCTTCCACAAAACCAGTCCCTGGTGCCAAAAGAGTTGGGGACCGCTGATCGAGACCATTAAAACTTTCTCAATATCAGCAATAATCCTGTTTTGCTTTCTTGCCATTAATATGTCCACTGGAATAACACACTTAATTTCTTTCAATAACTTTTCTTTTGCATTCACAACTGGGATGTCTGACATAAGAGGCCTAACTTTCAGCCTATTGTGGCTTTTGACATCCTTTCCTTACTAAGCTTAATTATTTTAAGCTTTTGATTGAAAATGAGAGATGTACAACTCTTCCTTTCACTTTAATACTTAGGGGTCATTGCAGGGTTATTGACTGGCATAATTTCAACATTGTTGTGTTTTAGGGAATAGGGAGTCCTGTCTACAGAGAGAGAGAGATGGAAAAATGGCCAGTCAGTGGAGCAGTCAGGACACACACAATATTTATCAATCTAATTTGCAGTCTTATATGGGTGTGGTTTGTGGAACCCCAAATAATTACAAAAGTAAAATCAAAGTTCATCAATCAGAGATCACCATTAAAGACATAAAAATAAAAATTTTGAAATATTGTGAGAATTTTCAAAATGTGACACAGACACATTAAGTGACAACATGCTGTTGGAAAAATAATGCCAATAATCTTGTTTAATGCAGGGTTACCAAAAACCTTCAATTTGTGAAAAACAAAATATCTGTGAAGTGCAATAAAACAGCACCATATAACACGGTATTACTGTATACCACAATGTCTTTATCCATCCATCCATTGATGGACACTTGGGTTGTTTCTGTATCTTGGCTACTGTGAATAATGCTGTAATAAAAATGGGAATGTAAATATCTGTGTGAGGTGCTGAATTTCATTTTCTGGTATTCATCACAGGAATAAATTTAAAAATTCTAAAATTCAATCATAAAAGACTCTGAATAACCAAAGCCATCTTGAGGAAAAAACAAACAAACATGGAGGCACTACACTTTCTGATGTCAAATTGTATAACAAAGCTATAGTAATCAAAGTAAAATGGTACTGACATAAAAACAGACACATAGGCCAGTGAAACACAATACAGAACTCAGGAGTATATCCCAGCATATATATGCAATTAATTTTTGACAAGAGGAGTACCAAGAAGACAAAATGAGGAAAGGTTATTCTCTTTAATAAATGGCCTGTGGAAATTGGATATTCACATGTAAAAGAATAACTCTTACACCATGCACAAAAGTCAACTAAAAGTAGAATAAAGAACTATACATAAAACCTGAGACCATAATTCTGCTAGAGAAAGACATTGAAGAAATACTCCTGGGTATCACACTAAAAGTACAGGCAAGAAAAGCAAAAATAAACAAGTGGGACTACATGAAAGTAAAAAGCTTCTGCACAGCAAAGGAATGAAAAGAAATGGTAGGCCATGGATTTGGAGAGATTGTTTGTAAATCATATATCTGAAACTGTTTAGCATCCAAAATAATTGAGATTAGTCAATGCTTCAGTTAGCCTCTGTTCCAAGGCTATGGCCTGCACAAGGGCCTGTCAGTTTTGTTTTGTTTTGTTTATCCCTTAGGGTAAAATTGCAAAGCTTGAGTGATCTAAAATTGGGCATTTTCACTCCTCTAGATTGGTTAGGCTCTGTTAAAATCATACTAAGATGGGCTCTTCTAAGATAGCTTCCCTTGGGTACAAGCCTTGTTAAGAAGAAAAGAATATTTTGGTGATATTAAAGGTGGCTATATTCCCCTCTACTCCTTGCCAGAAGCAAGAGGGATTTTTCATCTGTCTTCACTGTGAGAACCTGGTAGGACTTATGAAGCTCAAACTTACTGAAGTACAGGGTCCTCCCTAAGACATGCTTACCTGGAGTATTTAACTCTCAAATTTGTTCACTTTGAAACTTCAGCAATTTATCAATTACAGTTTAGGTTTATTTTCCTCTGGTACTGGCTCCCATGGGGTTTTCTATTCTTGTTTTATTGTTTAGGTAAGTTGTGACTATTTGCCTGCCTGATTTTTAAATTTGGTGGTTAGTAGTTGTTTCTATAACTTTATTTCTATGATAAGTCTGAGAAGAGTTAATTTTTAGTCTATTCATCTTTTTTCTTATTATGTAAATGGGAGAACTGGCTTCAAAGTTTTTTACCTGCCACACAAAAAATTGGAAAGTCTGAGTGTCTTTATTCAAATTTCAGAACCTCTGGGCTCTACCTCTCATGTTAACCTAAACTCTTCTATTCTTTCATTGCAATTGTCACCACTTGTAATTTTCATATATCATGTTTGTAATTGCACAGGGTTTCACTGAGATAGAGAATGGAATTTGTGAAATCAATTCACTGTTTTTTTTTCTGTTTTTGATAGAATTGATGAAATTCCCAACCCAGATCCTACCATATCTTAATAACTTGGGAGTCAATGTAAACTTTATAACATAAACATATACCTTCTTAACTTGGGAGGGAAAATATTTTTCACATTAAGTTATGAAACAAAGCCCCTACTTTTTATTTCAAGCTATAGATTATATATTTCCTCTTAATATGGTCTGAATCTTTGTCCCTGTTAAATTTTGATCCCCAATGTTGAAGGTGGGGCCTGGTGGGAGATGATTGGATCATGGAGGTGGATTTTTATGAATGGTTTAACATCATTCCTTTGGTGCTTTTGTTGTGATAGTGAGTTTTCATGAGATCTGGTTGTTTGAAAGTGTTTGGTACCTTACCCCTTCTCTCATTTGCTCCTGCTCCCACCATTTGAGAAGACTTTCTCCTTTTTCTTATGCCATGATTGTAAGCTTCCTGAGGTCTCCTGAGAAGCAGAAGTTTCTATGCTTCCTGAAGAACCATGAGCCAATTAAGCCTCTTTTCTTTATAAATTACCCAGTCCCAAGTATTTCTTTATAGTGATGTAAGAATGAACAAATACAAGAAAATAGCACCAATGGGTGGGCATTGCTATAAATATACCTGAAAATGTGGAAGCAATTATGGAACTGGGTAATGGATAGAGGATGGAAGAGTTTGGAGGGCTCAGAAGAAGACAGGAAAATGAGGGCAAGTTTGCAACTTCCTAGAGACTGGTTGAATGGCTGTGATCAAAATGCTGGTAGTGATACAGACAGTGAAGCCCAGGCTGATGAGATTTCAGATGGAAATGAGGAACTTACTTGGAACTGGAGCAAAGGTCAGTTTTATTTTGCCTTAGCAAAGAACTTGGCTGCATTGTGCCCCTTACCTAGGGATCTGTGAAACTTTAAACTTGAGAAAGATGATTTAGGTTATCTGTCAGAAGAAATTTCTAAGCAGCAAAGCATTTAATATGTGATCTGGCTGCTTCTACCAACCTATGCTCTCATATGTGTGAGCAAATAAATGACCTAAAGCTGGAATTTATATTTAAAAGGGAGGCAGAGCATAAAGTTTGAACAATTTGCAGCCTGGCTTTGTGGTAGATAAGAAAAAACAATTTTCTGGGGTGGGATTCAAGAAGGCCACAGAAATTTGAATAACTGAAAAGGAGGCAAGTGCAGATAGCCAAGACAGTGGGGAAAAAGCCCTGAAGGCATTTCCATGGCATCGTGTCCCATCACAGGCCTAGAGGCCTATGATGACTGAATGGTTTCCTGGGTCAAGACCAGAGCCCCTATGCCCTGTGCAGCCTCAAGACACTGCTCCCTGCTTCCCAGCTGCTCCAGCTTTAGGTGTGGCTCAAAGGGGCCCAGGTACAGCTTGGGCCACTGCTTCAGAGAGTGCAATCCATATGTCTTGGTGCCTCAACATGGTGTTAAGCCTATAGGTGCACAGAGCACAAGAGTTGAAGCTTGGGCACCTCTGCCTAGATTTCAGATGTGTGAAAAAGGCTGAGTGCTCATGCAGAAGAAGCCTGCTGCAGGGGCAGAGTCCTCATGGATAACTTCTACTAGGGTACTGCAGATGGGAAATGTGGGGTTGGAGGCCCACACATAGTCCCTACTACTGGGGTACTGTATAGTGGAGCTGTGAGAAGGAGGGCACTGTCTTCCAAACCCCAGAATTGTAGATCCATTAACAACTTGCAATCTCACCTGGAAAAGCGGCAGGCACACAGTGCCAGCCCTTGAGATCAGCTGTGTGAGTGATTCCTGAAAAGTCACAGGTATGGAGCTGCCCAAGGCCTTGGCAGCCCACCCCTTGCGTCAGTGGGCCCTGAATTTGGGACATGAAATTAAAGGAGATTATTTTTGACATTTAAGACTTAACGACTGCCCTGCTGGGTTTTTGACTTACATGGGGCTTGTAGCCCCTTTCTTTTGGCCTACTTTTCCCTTTTAGAATGTAAGTATTTATTCAATAACTATTCCCCCATTGTATCTTGGGAGTAACTCACTTGTTTATGATTTTACACGTTCATAGGTGTGAAAGAGTTGCCTTGTATCAGATTAGAATTTGGACTTTTGAGTTAATGCTGGAATAAGTTCAGACTTTGGGTATTATTAGAAAGACATGATTGTATTTTGCAATGTGAGAAGGTCATGAGATTTGGGAAGGGCAGGGGAGGAATGATGTGATTTGGATCTTTGTCCCTGCCCAAATATCATGTCAAACTGTAATAACCAATGTTGGAGGTGGCACTTAGTGGTAGGTTATTGGATTATGAGGCTGAATTTCACATGAATGGTTTAGCACCATCCCCTGGATGCTGTTCTTGTAATAGTAAGTTCTCACAAGATCTGGTTGATTGAAAGTGTGTGCCACCTCCCCCCACCCACTTTCTCTTGCTCCTGCTCCTGCCATGTGAGATGCTTCACTCCCATTTTGCCTTCCACCATGATTGGAATCTTCCTTAGGCCTCCCCAGAAGCACAAGCAACTATGCCTCCTGTACAGCCTGCACAACTGTGAGCCAATTAAACCTCTTTTCTTTATAAATTACCCAGTCTCAGGTATTTCTTTATAGCAATGTAAGAATGAACTAACACAAATCCTCTAATCAATGTTGTAGGCTTTATATAAATATGCACAATGTAAAATAAATTTAAAAGACCTTTGTAGACAGACAACTTACTGAGACATCATAGTGAACATCACAAAGTAGGAAGAACTGATTGCCTGAACTGAGAGTGTCCTGAATTTTCATTAATTTTTGCACATTTACTTTGATTTAGACCATATATGAAATAATAACATATTGGAAAGTTCTATATGAACAATGGGCACTTTGAAACAAGAAATAAAAAGCCTTTGAGAGCTGTTATTAAAGAAGGGACAGACAGGTTTCTGCAATGAGGATACATTTCATTGGAACCATTTAACCCCAAGAAAGATTATGGTCAACAGTTTGTCTATGAAGATCAAGCAAAGAAGCAGATGCCATTGGAAAAGAGAATAAACCATTATATACAGGTAATAAATGGATTATAGATTAACAAAGAAAATGTATAAAACTCAGTCATCAACATTTATTGAGTATATATTATGGGTTAGGCATTATGCTAAATGCTGGAGATAAAGACAGGTATAAGATACTGTTTCAAATCTCAGGTTTCTTACAATCTGACAGAGATGCCTGAAACTAGAGTAAGAATAGATTAAAATTAATTATTTAGTTATTTCAGAAGAACCTAAACTACTAAGGTCAAGGAAAAGAACTTTCTGTTACACAATAGTAATTGTTGGTGGTGATAGAGCCAGTAGTTAGTGTTCATTTCTATGGTTTTTTTCAATCATTTTATAATATTTCAATATGTAAGTATACCACAATGTATTTATTTTTTAGTTTTTTTAATATAATTTTAATTTTTATTTCAGATTAGGTGGGATACATGTGCAGTTGTATTGCATGGGTATATTACATAATGCTGAGGTTTGGGTTATGAATGATCCTGTCACCCAGGTAGTTAGGAAGCTAGTCTCCAATAGTTACTTTTCAACCCTTGCTCCCCTAGCTCCCTTTTCTCTCTAGTAGTCCCCAGTGTCTATTGTTGTCATCTTTATGTCCATGTGTACACAATATTTAGCTCCCACTTATAAGTGAGAACATGTGGTATTTGGTTTTCTCTTCCAGCATTAATTCATGTAGCATAATGGCCTCCAGTTACATCTATAAATCCTAAATAGGATATGATTTTATACTTTTTTATGGCTGCTTAGTATTCCATATGTATATGTAGTGCATTTTCTTTATCAAATCAACCATTGATGGGCACCGAGGTTGAGTTCATGTCTTTGCTATTGTGAGTAAGTGCTGCAATGACCATATGAGTTATACATGCCTTTTTGGTAGAACAATTTATTTTTTCTTGTGCATATCCCCAGCAATGAGATTTGCTGGGTTGAATGGTAGTTCTGTTTTATGTTCTTTGAGAAATCTCCAAACTTCTTTCCACAATGGCTGAACTAATTTGCATTCCTACAAACAGTAAACAAGCAATTGCTTTTCTCCACAGCCTCATCAGCATCTGTTGTTTTTAGTTTAATAATAGCCATTTTGACTAGTGTGATACGTTATCTCCTTTTGGTTTGGGCTTGAATTTTTCTGATGATTAGTAATAGTGAGCATTTTTTTCATATGTTTGTTGGCTACTTATATGTCTCCTTTTGAGAACTGTCTGTACATGTCTTTTACCCACTTTTAAATTGATTTAGCCATAAACTCTTTCCAAGGTTGATGTTGAGAAGGGTATTTCCAAGGTTTTCTTCTAAGATTCTTATAGTTTGAGGTCTTACAATAAAATCTTTAGTTCATCTCAGAATAATTTTTGCAATTAGTGAAAAGTGGGAGTTCAGTTTCAATCTTCTGCATATGGCTAGCCAGCTATCCAAGCAGCATTTAATAAATAAGGAGTCCTTTCCTTGTTGCTTATTTTTGTCATCTTTGTCAAACATCAGATGGCTGTAGGTATATGGTTTTATTTCTGAGTTCTCAATTCTATTCCATTCGTCTATGTGTCTTTTATCAGGTTAGTATTTTGTGTTTTGGTTACCATAGCCTTCTAATATAGTTTGAAGTCAGGTAACATGATGCTTATGACTGTGTTCTTTTTGCATAGGATTGCTTTGGCTATTTGGGTTCTTTTGTGGGGTTATGTGAATTTTAGAACAGTTTTCTTCTAATTCTGTGAAAAATGGCGTTTGTAGTTTTATAAGAATAACATTGAATATGTGTTTTACTTTGAGCAGTATGACCTTGTCAACAGTATTGATTATTCAAATTTATAAACATGAAATGTTTTTTCACTTGTTTATGTCATCTATCGTTTTTTTGTGTGTTGTTTTGGAGCTCCCCTTGTAGAGATCTTTCATCTCCATGGTTAGATGTACTCTTAGGTATTTTATCTTTTATCTTTTGTGGCTATCTTAAATGAGATTGCACTTTTGATTTTGCTCTTAGCTTGAACATTATTGTTATGTAGAAATGCTAGTGATTTTGTACTCTGTAGTGATTGATTTTGTATTCTGAAACTTATTGAAGTAGTTTATCAGTTCCAGCAGCATTTTGGCCGTGTTTTTAGGGTTTTCTCAGTGTAGAATTATATCATCAGTGAAAAGAGATAGATAATTTGACTTCTTCTTTTCCTAATTGGATGCCTTTTATTTATTTATTTATTTTTTATTTTTTCTTATTGCTCCGTTAGGACTTTCAGTACTGTGTTGAATAGAAGTGGTTAAAGTGGGCATCCTTGTCTTGTTCTAATTCTGAAGGGGAATGCTTCCACATCTTTTTCCCATTCAGTATAATGTTGGCTGTGGATTTGTCATAGATGGGTCTTAATATTTTGAGGTATGTTCTTTCTATGCCTAGTCTGTTAAGTATTTTTATTATGGATACATGTTGGATTTCATTGAAAGCTTTATCTACATCTATTGAGATGATCATATAATTTTTGTTTCTAATTCTGCTCATGTATTATATCACATTTATTCATTTGTGTATGTTAAACCAAACTTGCATCCCAGGAATTAAGACTACTTGGTTGTGGTGAATGAACTTTTTTTATGTACTAATGGATTCAGTTTGCTAGTATTTTGTTCAAGATTTTTGCACCTATGTTCATCAGGGATATTGACATGCAACTTTCCTTTTTCATTGTTCTTTGTCAGGTTTTGTTATCAGGATGACAATGGCTTTGTAGAATGAGTTAGGAATGAGTCTCTCCTCCACTGTTTTTTTGGGCTAGTTTTATTAGAATTGGTACCAGCTTTTCCTTATGTATCTGGTAGAACTTAGCTGTTAGTCAAGGACTCTTGGTTGTTCAGTATTTCATTGCTAATTCAATTTCAGAATTCAGTATTTGTTTTGTCAGAGTTTCAATGTCTTCCTGATTTAACTTTGGGAGGTTGTGTATTTCCAGGAATTTATCCATTTTCTTTAAATTTTCTACTTTTTGTGCATACAGGGTATTCATAATAGACGAAAGATATTTCATATTTCTGTGAGATTGGTTGTAATGTCACCTTTGGCATTTCTGATTGTACTTATTTGAATCTTTGCACTTTTTTGTTTGTTAATCATCCTGGTGGTTTATTGTTCTTGTTTATCTTTTCAAAAATGAACCATGTTTTTGTTTCATTGACGGTTTGTATGTATTTTGGGCCCTTATTTTTTCAGTTCTTCTCTGATTTTAGTTACTTCTTTTCTTCTGCTAGTTTTGATGTTAGTTTGTTCTTATTTTTCTAGTTCCTCTAGATGTGATGTTAAGTTGTTAATTTGAGATCTTTTCAGTGTCTTAGGGTAGGCATTAATTGCTATAAAATTTCCTCTTAGGGAATGCTTCCAGCTTTTGCCCATTCAGTATGATATTATCTGTGGGTCTGTCATAAATAGCTTTTCTTATTTTGAGTCTGTCATAAATAGCTTTTCTTATTTTGAGATATGTTCCATCAATACCTAGTTTTTGAGAGTTTTCAGCATGAAGGGGTGTTGATTTTATTGACATAAAATGGTGGTGACAAAATCTCTCAGCATTTGCTTGTCTGTAAAGAATTTTATTTCTCCTTCGCTTATGAAGCTTAGTTTGGCTACATATGAAATGTTGGTTGAAACTTCTTTTCTTTATATACCATCTCACACCAGTTAAAATGGCGATCATTAAAAAGTGAGGAAACAACAGATGCTGGAGAGGATGTGGAGAAGTAGGAATGCTTTTACACTGTTGGTAGGAGTGTAAATTAATTCAACCATTGTGGAAGACAGTGTGGCGATTCCTCAAGGATCTAGAACCAGAAATACCATTTGACCCAGCAATCCCATTACTGGGTATATGCCCAAAGGATTATAAATCATTATACTATAAAGACACATGCACACATATGTTTATTGTGGCATTATTCACAATAGCACAGACTTGGAACCAACCCAAATGCTCATCAATGATAGACTAGATAAAGAAAATATGGCACATATACACCATGGAATAATACTATGCAGCCATAAAAAAGAATGAGTTCATGTCCTTTGCAGGACATGGATGAAGCTGGAAGCAATCATTCTCAGCAAACTAACACAGGAACAGAAAACCAAACACTGCATGTTCTCACTCATAATTGGGAGTTGAACAATGAGAACACATGGACACATCACACACCGGGGCATGTCAGGGGGTGGGGAACTAGGGGAGGGGTAGCATTAAGAGAAATACCTAATGTAGATGAAAGGTTGATGGGTGCAGAAAATCACTATGGCAAGTGTATACCTACGCAACAAACCTGTACGTTCTGCACATGTATCCCAAAACTTAAAGTATAATTAAAAAAATTTAAAAAGCACACACACACACACGCACAAATTTCCTCTTAACATTGCTTTTGCTGTATCCCAGAGACTTTAGTATATTGTGTCTCTGTTTCCATTTATTTCAGACAGTTTTTTTAAAATTCTGCTTTAATTGTGTAGTCATTTAGGAGGAAGCTGTTTAATTTCTATGTAGTTGTGTGGTTTGCATAGCTCTTCTTGGTATTGTTTTCTATTTTGTCTCCACTGTGGCCCAAGAGCATGGTACATATGATTTCAATTTTTTGAATTTATTTAGACTTTCTTTATGGCTGAGCATGTAGTTGATCCTAGAGTATATTCCATGTGCAGATAAGAAGAATGTATATTCTGTGGATTGTGGATGTTTCTATAGATGCGTATCAGGTCCAATTGGTCAAATGTTGAATTTAAGTTCAGAATGTCTTAGTTCTGTGCCATGACTATCTGTATAACACTGTTAGTGGGGTGTCAAAGTCCCCCACTATTATTGAGTGGCTGTCAAAGTCTTTTGTAGGTTTAGAAGTACTTGTTTTATAATCTTGGTGCCCAAGTGTTGGGTGCATATATACTCAGGATAGTTGTGTTATTGCTGATGTTATTGTTGAATTGAACCCTTTATCATTATATAATGCACTTCTTTACCCTTTTTTACTGTTGTTGGTTTGATGTCTGCTTTATCTGATATAATAATAGCATCTCCTGTTGTTGTTTTCCTTTTGCATGATAGATTTTTCTCCATCTCTTTACTCTTATGTTGTTATATGTGAGATGGGTTTTTTTAAAACAGCAGAAGGATAAGTCTTTTCTTACGTGTGTTTTACACGGTCATTTATACTAGTTACATTCAAGGCTAGTAATGATATCTGAGGTTTTAATTCATTATGAAGTTGTTAGCTAGTTGCTTTGTAGTTTATAGTGTGTGTTTCCTTCATATGGTCTATGAGCAATATATAATTGTATTTTGTAGTAGCAGGTATCATTCTTCTATCTCCATGTTTAGAATTCCCTTAAGAATCTAAGACTCATCCAGATGTAGAAAATTCTCCTAGCACTTGCTCGTCTAGAAAATATTTTTTCTCCTTCACTCATGAAGCTTAGTTTGCAGAATATGAAATTAGTTGGAATTTTACTTCTGTAAGAATTCTGAAAATAGAGCTCCAGACTCTCTTGGATTGTAAGGTTTCTGCTGAGAAGTCTGCTGTTAGCCAGGTGGTGTTCCCTTTGTACATTATCTGACCCTTTTCTCTAGCTGGCCTTAAGATCTTTTCTTCAGTGTTGACTTGGACAGTCTAGTGACCAGATGCCTTGGTAATGTTCATTTTCTAAAGTATCTCATAGATGTTCTGGATTTCTTATATCTGGATATGTACCTCTCTAGCAAAATTAAGGAATTTTTCTTAAATTATTTCTTTAAATATGTTATCCAGGTTGTTTACTTATTCTTTCAGGATGCCAAAAACTTGTAGGTTTGGTCACCTAACATAATCTCATGTTTCTCAAATACTTGGTTTATTTTATAAATTGTTTTTTCTTTATTTTTGTCTGACTGGGTTAGTTCAAAAAATGGGTCTTTTAACTCTGAAATTCTATCTTCTTCTTGGTGTAGTCTAGTGATAAAGCTTTCATTTGCATTTTGACATTCCCTAAGTGAGTTTTCAATTCCAGAAGTTCTGAATAATTTGTCTTCCTTTATTTTCTGGATTACTTTAGAGGCTTCTTTATATTGATTTTCAATCTTTTATTTTGTTGAGCTTCTTTTTAATCCATGCTTTGAATTTTTTATATGTAATTTCTAACTTTCCATTTTTGGTAAGAAATTATCGCTGGGGAGCTACTGCAATTCTTTGATGGTGTCACTACATTCAGATTTTTCATGTCATCAGAATCCTTGCTCTGGGTCCTTCTCATCTGAGCACACAAGTACTTATATTTTTGTAACTTTCGTGCAGGTAGAATTTTTCTATTTATTTTTTGATAATATTGATGTATTTATTATTTTCCTTTTCTTTCCCCTTAACCATAAGGGGTGTTACTGTAGAGAATGTGGGGTAGGGTATTTTGGCTTTACTTTACAGCTCTGTGCACTTCTGTCAGCAGATTTTCTATTGGGTTGTACAGTTTGACCTACAACCCAGCAGATGGCACTTATGCGTAAGAGCAAAGTGGCTGGGTATATATTTGATCCTTATTTACTGGAAGAGGTTATTTGTTGCCTTAGGCAGTGGGCTGATCCATGGAGTGCACACTGGTTTGAGATCCTTGCTCAGCCCTGGGGGACAGGGTTCCAGATGAATGGAGCTGTACCAGGCATTTCTATCTACAGGTCTCCTAATGGCAAGCACAAGTACCAGCACAAATGGAAAATCCAGTGGGCAGCCAGCAAGCACCCAGAGGTGTGCCTAGGCTTGGAGCTTGGAAAAACTCTTTAGCTCCAATTTCTCTTCAAAAGGAGGGGGAGTGGCCTAAACTCCTAATTAAAGAGAGTGTGTGTTCCAGAGACATGGAGATCTGCCTGGGTTTGGAGTGTAGAGTGTTCCCCTCCACCACAATCTCTGCACATGAGGGGTAAGGCAACTCAGGCTGCTGAATCAGGCAACTGGGTGCTCTGAATGCCTGGAGATCTGCCTGTGGATGAAGCATAGAGGGCCCCGCTGTACCAGGATCTTTGTACAGGAAAAAGGGGGCACGGGGTGGGGGTCAAGATGCAGGGCCAGGATAACAATCCAGATGAGGGGTTGTTCCAAATGCCTGAAGATATGCCTGAGCATACAATCATGGCAAAAAGTGACGGGGAGCCAGCATGTCACATGCTGAAGAGGGAAGCAAAGAAAGAAAGAAAGGAGTGGTCTCAGACTCTTTTAAACAACTAGATGTCACATGGACTAACTGAGTGAGAACTCACTTATCACCAAGGGGATGATACTAAGCCATTTATGAGGGATCTGCCACCGGGATCCAATCACCTCCCACCAGGTGCCACCTCCAACATTGGGAATCACATTTCTACATGAGATTTAGAGGGGACAAACTCCAAACACTATTATTCTGCTCTTGTTCCCCAAAACCTCATGTCCTTGTCACACTTCACAAAACAATCATGTCTTCACAATTGACTCCAAAAGCCTTAACTTCTTCCAGCATTAACTCAAAAGTTCTAAGTCCCTAGTCCAAAGCCTCATCTGGAGATGAGATTCTTCCACCTATAAGCTTATGAGATAAAAAACAAATTATTTATTTCAGGACACAATGGTGGTACAGACCTTGGGTACACCCTGCCATTACAAAAGGAATAAATCAGTGAAAATAAAGGGGCAATAGTCCCCAGACAAGTTTGAAACCCAACAAGGCAGTCATTAAATCTTACAACTCCAAAACAATCTTCTTTGACACCATGCTCCACATCCTGGGCACACTGGTGTGAGAGGTAGGCTCCCAAGACCTTGGACAGTTCTTCCCTTGAAGCTCCTTGTGGCTGCTCTCATGGGTTAGAGATGAGTGCCTGCAGCTTTTATATACTGAGGTTGCAAGTTGCCAGTGGATTTACCATTCTGGGGTCTGAAGGTGGTGGCCCCTTTCCCACAACTCCCTAGGCAGTGCCCTAGTGGGAACAGTTTGTGTGGGGGCTCCAACTCCACATTTCCCCTAGGCATTGCCCTAGTAGAATTCTTCTATAGGGGTTCCACCACTGTGGCAGATTTTTGCCTGAACAACCAAGCTTTCCCATGCATCTTCTGGAATCTAGGTAGGAGTTGCCAAGCCTCCTTTACTCTTGCATTCTGTGTACCTGTAGGCTTACCATCACTTGGGAGCTGTCAAGACTTACAGAGACTTGAGCTCTCTGAAGCAGCAGCCAAGGGGCCAGTCAAGGGACCTGGGGTCTCTTGAGTTATGGCTGAAACTGTAGCAACTGGGATGTGGGGAGCAGTGTCCTGAGGCTGCACAGAGAAACATTGCCTTGAGCCTGGCCCTGAAAGAATTATTTCCTCATAGACCATGGACCTGTAATGGAAAGGACTACCTCAGAGATATCTGAAATGTCTTTGAGGCCTCTTTCCCATTTTCTTAGATATTAACCTTTGGCTCCCTTTTAGTCATCCTAATCTCTTTAAGGGTAATTGCTTCATAACTAACTTGTACTACTCTCATGAAAATGCTTTCTCTTTCTCTATCACATGGACAGGCTGCAAACTTTCCAAACTTTTATGCTATGCTAACCTTTTAAATATAAGTTTTGATGTTAAGTCATTAATTTGATTTGTATCTGAATATAGGATGTTAGAAGCAGCCAGGCCACATCTTGGAAACTTTGCTGCTGAGAAATTTCTTCCACTAGATACCCTAAGCCATCACTCTTAATTTCAACATTCCACAAAACCCTAGAATGTGGACACAATGCATCCAAGTTCTTTGCTACAACATAACATGGATGGACTTTGCTCATAGTCCCAATAAATTATTTTTTTTCCCATCTGAGACCTCATCAACCTGGTCTTAACTGTCAATATGTGTACCAACATTTTGGTCACGACCATTTAATCAGTCTCTGAGGAATTCCAAACTTTCCCTCTTCTTCCTTATTCTGAGCCCTCCAGACTTTTCCAACCTCTGCTCATTACACAGCTCCAAAGCTGCATTCAACATTTTCCGGTACCTGTACAGAATACCCCAGTCCCCAATACCAATTTTCTCTTAGTCCATTCTTACATTGCTACAAATACCTGAAACTGGGTAATTATAAACAAATATGGTTAAATTGACTTATGGTTCTGCACACTTTACAGGAAGAATGGTGCTTGCTTTGTTTCTGGTGAAGACCCAGGAAGCATATAATCATGGCAGAAAGCAAAAGGGAACCATCATGAGACATGCCGAGATCAAGAGCAAAGGGAGACAGGAGGGGGAGGTCTCAGATTATTTTAAACAATCAGATTTCACATGGACTAACTGAACAAAAACTCACTTACCACTAAAAAGATGGTTCTAAATCATTCATGAGAGATCTGCCTTCATGATCCAATCACCTCCCAGCAGGCTCCAATTTTAAAAATCACATTTCAAAATGAGATTTGGACGAGACAGATATTTAAATCATATATCACCCAGTTTAAAAATGGCATCCTACTCTTGGTTCCATGTATGGGAAAATGCTTGCAGCATTTGTCAGTGTCTTTCCCATATAGTGTCTCAAAGCCTTGCCCCAAGTTAGCTCCAGGACTTAAAAGAAACAAAGTACTATCCTTTGGCTTGGATTGCTTGACTCCCCAATGGAAAGATGAGTTATGGAGGGAAGCTCTCTGTCTTTCTCACATACTGGGGCTCACTCGCTTTTATCAGCTGGATACCATCATGGAGGCTGTTTTCTCATGTTCTCCTCTCTGGGATCAGAGGTGTCCTTCATGATTCGTGTGTGTTCCCATTTATTTTCTTGAACTAAAGCTCACAGAGTTTATGCTTATGCACTATTTTGCCGTTTTCAAGTGGCGAATGTATCCTAAAAGTCTCTAATCCTCTGTCTTGAATAGAAAATTTTTAAATAGTATTTCCTACTATTACCTTTGCCTGAAATGGTGTGATAAGTCCTATTAAAATATGACATCTATTGATACTATTCAAAAGATTTTGTACAAAGTGTTATATTTTTTACCAAAAAGAATTTGTATTTAAATTAAATGTATAATAGTTTACATTACCTTGGTGTGCCTTTTTTTCCGATAATAATATGGAATCTATTAACCATTAAGAGTGGGGATTTAATTAAAGAGTTTACCAATTAGCATCATAGTTAAATTTAGAAATGCTAACATTGCTATGTGTTTCAATATTGGTATAAGCTAACCCCACAGGCAAATTTCCATGCCTTCAAGCCAACCACATTCCAGTTTTCTGCCCACAGAATCTCACTGATTTATTGTTCCAAAAGAAACCGATAGTTTCCAACAACTGAAATGATTCAATTGCCATTAATTGAAATGGAAATTTTGCAGGAAGACTATGTCTGAGAGCATGAGATCAAGAGCTTAGTTTTAATTTTGTTAAATTTGGTATGCTCATCAGACATCCAAATAGAGCTGCTAGTAACCATTTTACTATCATAGTATTGTTTAGAAGAGAGTGAATATCCTAGAGAAATGAAGGATGGTTGCCAACAATCAAGCAAGGCCCAATTAAAGTTAAAAATAATAAATGTAAGAAAGGAACAGTTGTGGGTTTTCCTCTAACTGTATACAACCACGAGTACTGTCACAAATTAGGTGGAAATTTTTAATTTTGCAGGTTTTTATTTTGCCAATTGAGTACAGTGAAGTGAGAAATGGAAAAGAACAGAGTCAATACAAGAATGTGATTATTATGGCTTATCATGAAATTTAAGCTGTGTGAAAGAAAACTGGAAATATGAGGGATAAAGACACATTTGAAAGTTAATGATTTGAGGTCCTGATGCTATCAAAGGATTGCTGCAGATACAGTACAAGAAATAGTAAGCTGAAAATTTAGGAAAGACTGCTAAGAGAGTAATTTGTATTAAACTGAAATGATGGAAGGGTAGCAGTTCCTGGTAATTATACAGAATATGATAGGACCAAGAGAATAAGTTGTTGGTGAGGTAGGGTCAACATTAAGTTCATTGGACAGAAATTTTAGGAATGTAGAGGCTATGATTTTGGAATAATCATATACTGATATATTGCAATTGCCAAGAACAATTACAGGAGTGATATTAGAAAGCATTTCAGTGAGCCAGGAACTAAAATCTTCAAAATAATTTATTGGAAGACAGACTGTGGCAAGTAATCCAGTCATCTAAAACTAATGACAACATGAAATTTAAAACTGGAATATTTTTTAAATGGGGAGGAGAGGAGAATATTCTGAAAGTAGCAATGAGGAAAAACTATGACATTTAACTCACTCTGCAGGTCGAATAATGTGCATGGTTTTTGAGAAAATAAAAAACACCACTTAGGAGAGTTGAAGGGAAGACTATGTCCTCAGAGGAGAGTGGGAATCAAATAGAAGTACAAAGGTAAAGATAGATCCAGGTTTCTCAGGTCAGCAGTATTGACATTTTGGGCTGAATACTTATTTTTCTTGGAATAGGCTATTTTATGTGTTGTAGGATGTTTAAAAATATCCCTGGTGTCTACCCATTAGATGCCTCTAGCAATATGTCTTCCCCGATTGTGACAATATATGTCTTTCTGACATTATCAAATATCCCCTGGGGGAAAAAATTACCCCTGAGTGACAACCACTTGGCTGGATAACAGAAAAGCTGAGGAGATAGGGAATTTTTTTTCAGGAATTTGTCTACTTTGGTCCTTATAGTAAAATTATTTCCATCTTATACTATTTCTCTTATTGAAAATAACTCAAAAAAATCAAGTAAAATATGGGCCAAGAGCAGTGACTCATGCCTGTAATCCCAGCACTTTGGGAGACTGAGGCAGGTGGATCACTTAAGGTCAGGAGTTCAAAACCAGCATGGCCAACATGGTGAAACCCCATCTCTACTAAAAATACAAAAAATTAGCCAGACGTGGTGGTGCACAGCTGTAGTCCCAGCTACTTGGGAGATTAAGGCACGAGAATCATTTGAACCCAGGAGGTGGAGGTTGCAGTGAGCCAAGGTTGCACCACTGCACTCTAGCCTGGGTGACAGAAAGAGACTCTGTAAAACAAAACAAAACAAAACAAAACAAAAACAAAAACACAAACAAACAGAAAAACAGAAATTTGCAATATGTAGCAGACTGCATAACTTCCATTGTGAAATAATATATTTTCCTTATGGATGAAAACATGGTTATCAAAAACAGCAATATACTTAATTAAGAGATTAGAGGACAACATGGTAGAGAGGACACAGGGTTAATGTGCAGCTCTTACTTGGATGAACAAAACAGCATGTGGAAACTCACACCATTACTTTCTGCTCCTAGAATCACCACAGGAACATGCCAAAAAAAAAAAAAATACTGAAAGAATTCACAGATCCTTTGAAAGCAGTGGCATGCCACTGCAAATTCCGAAAAATTAGCAAAAAAACCCCTCTGAGTTCCCAAAATATGAGAGGGAGAAAACCTGCTTCTGAACACATAGCCCCACTAGAGAATCTGAAAATCAAGATCACGGGAGAAGGATTTAACCTTACCTAGAGCTAAAATGGATTTAGGAAGTCAAAATATTAAAGTGGAAGCAGCAGTGGGAAGTGTCTTGTAGGCACTCCCAGCCTCCACCTTGAGCCCAAGGACATCTTTGACTATATCTCACAGGGGCCCTTGAGAAAGGCAGCCAGCAGAATTGGGAAGGGGTTGCAGGGTGAAAAAAGCTTAAAACTGAAACTGGTAGTAGTTTCAACTGGACACAAATTTTCATGACTGGAGTCCAGGGGATGAGAGGGAGCTGCTGCAGGAGCTCCTGTCAAAGGAATGAGCAGACAGGGAAGAGCAAGGTCCAAAAGTCATGCTTGCTTTCTCAGAGGGGAAGCTCACAGCCTGAGGCAAGGTTTGAGTGGAGCACTATGAGAGTGAGACCAACCTCACCAAGTGTGTGGGAGCTGGGTGAGGTCTCTTGCTACCAACTATCCAACACTTCTCTGGCAAATTTTATGAAACAGAGGAGGCAGCCAAGATCCCCCTCAGGAACATAATCTCATTTGTCTGAGAACCAGACCCCCATTCTCCAACCAGCAAGCTCTGCCCCAGGAGTGTCTCAGCCCAGACTTGCCTAATACTGCTCCTACCTGATAGTATTTCTCTACCGACACTGATAGCCAACCACAACAGACAGAAACTCTTAGGAGTTTTATGGCCCTACCCACCACCTGAGAAACCAAAATACTTAATCTGGCCAACTTAGGGCAAGCTTAGAGCCCCCTACTACTAATGCAGCTGGTGCTCTCTTGAAAGCACCACCTCCTGGCTGGAGGCCAACCAATTCAGTCCATTACAGCAACTCATGGCAGAATAACCCTGATTCCAGTAAGAAGAAGACAATGAATTATTCCACTGCCTGCAACATCCTGGCTAACCAGAGGTCCTGAGTGTGTCCACGTGACAACTTTACTGCTAGCATAACCAGCATTTAAGAAAGCCCAGCACACTAAACATATCTAAAACCAAGGACTCTCACAGAGTCTGCTTCACTCCCTTGACACCTCCACCAGAGCAGGTGCTGGTATCAATGTCTTGGAGACCTGAAGATGGATCACATCACAGGGACTCTTTGCAGACATTCCCTAGCACCAGCAGGGCAACTCCACAAGGTGGTTAGGCCAAGAAGAACAATAACAATCACTGCAGTCCAGCTCTCAGAAAGTCCTATCCCTGGGGGAGGGGGGAAAGCATCACATCAAGGGACCACCCCTGTGTCAAAAGAATCTGAACGGCAGGCCTTGAGTTCCAGACATCTCCACTGAAATAGTCTACCCAAGTGAGAAGGAACCAGAAAAGTAATTCTGGTACAATGAAAACAACACAGGGCTCTATAACACTCCCAAAATATCACATCAACTCCCTAGCAATGGATCCAAACCAACAAGAAATCTCCAAAATGCCAAATAAAAATTCAGAAGGTTGATTATTAAGCTACTTAAGGAGATACCAGAGAAAGATGAAAAACAAAGAAATTTTAAAAAGTACACGATACGGATGAAATGTTTTCCAGAGAAAAAAATATTATAAAGAAAAAACAATCACAACTTCTGGAAATAAAAGATAAACTTACAGAAATGCAAAATGCAATGGAAAGTTTCAACAATAGACCAGAACAAGTACAAGAAAGAACTTCAGAGCTCAATGACAAGTCTATTGAATTAACCCAATTAACAAAGACAAAGAAAAAAGGGTTTTAAAAATGCACAAACCCTCCAAGAAATTTGGAATTATGTTAATGCCAAAAACTAGGAATACTTGTTACTCCTGAGGAAGAAGAGAAATCTGAGTTTGAAAAATTTATTTGAGGGAATAATTGAGGAAAACTTTCCTGGCCTTGCTAGAGATCTAGAAATCCAAATTCAAGAAGTGCAAAGAACACCTGGGATGTGAAATTCATCACCAAAAAGATCATCACATAAGCGCATAGTCATCAGGTTATCTAAAATCAAGACAAAGGAAAGAATCTTAAGAGCTGTGAGGCAAAAGCAAAAGGAAAAGGGAAAACTATCAATTAACAGCAGATTTCTCAATAGTAACTTTACAAGTCAGAAAAGATTGGGGTCTCATCTTTAGCCTCCTGAAACAATATAATTGTCAGCCAATATTTTTGTATCCAGGAAAACTAAGCTTCATAATTAAAGAAGAGAGAAAGTCTTTTTCAGACAAACAAATGTTGAGAGAATTCGCCACTACTAAGCCAGCACTACAAGAAATGCTAAAATGCTGTGTAAATCTTGAAACAAAATCTTGAAGTACACCAAAATAGAACCTCTTTAAAACATAAAATCTCACAGTGCCTATAAAACAATAAAAGAATGAAAAAAAAGAAACCCAAGGTATTAAGGCACCAACTAGCATTATAAATAGAAAAATACCTCACATCTGAATACTAATGTTGAATGTAAATAACTTAAATGCTCCATTTAAATGATATGGAATAAGAAAATAGACAAAAATCCACCAACCAAGTATCTGCTGTCATCAAGAGACTTACCTACCACATAAGGATTTACATAAACTTAAGGTAAAGGGATGGAATAAGATATTCCATGCAAATAGAAACCAAAAGCAAGCGGGAGTAGCTACTCTTATATCAGACAAAACAGACTTTAAAGAAACAGCAGTTAAAAAATAATAAAGAGAGACATTGTGTAATGATAAAAGCATTAGTCCAATGGGAAAATATCACAATATTAAATACATATGCACCTAACACTGGAGATCCCAAATTTATAAAACAATTATTACCAGACCTAAGCAATGAGATAGTTGGCAGTACAGTAATAGTGGGGGACTTCAATACTCCACTGACAGCACTAGACTAAGAATCAAAACAGAGAGTCAATAAAGAAATGATGGACTTAAACTATACACAAGAACAAATGGAGTTAAAAGATATTTACAGAACATTCTTATCAACAACTGCAGAGTATACATTGCTTTTATCAGCACATAGAACATTCTCCAAGATAGACCATATGATAGGTCACAAAACAAGTCTGAACAAATTTAAGAAAATAGAAATTATATCAATAATCCTCTCAGACTACAGTAGAATAAAACTGAAAATTAACTCAAAAAGGAACTGTCAAAACTATAGAAAAACATGGACATTAAATAATTTGCTCTTGAATGATCTTTGGGTCAACAATGAAATCAAGATGGAAATTAAAAATTTACTTAACCTGAATGGTAATAGTGACAATACTTATCAAAACCTCTGGGATAAAGCAAAAGCAATGCTAGGAGGAAAGTTCATAACATTAAATGCCTACATCAAAAAATCTGAAAGAGCACAGATAAACAATCTAATGTTACACCTCAAGAAACTAGAGAAACAATAACAAACCAAAGACAAACACTGCAGAAGAAAAGAAATAACAAAGATCAGAGCAGAACTAAGTAAAACTGAAACAAATAAACAAAAAATACCTAAGATAAATGAAGCAAAAACTCGTTCCTTGAAAAGATAAACAAAATTGATAGACCATTAGATAGATTAACCAATAAAAGAAGAGAAGATCCAAATAAGCTCAATTAGAATGAAATGAGAGATATTACAACTGATGCCACAGAAATAGAAAATATCATTCAAGGCTACCGTAAACACCTTTACCTTTACCAACTGGAAAATCTAGAGAAGATGGATAAATTCCTAGAAATATACAACTCTCCTACACTAAATCATAAAGAAATAGAAACTCTGAACAGACCAATAACAGTAGTGATATTGAAACAGCAATTTTTTAAAATTGCCAACCAAAAAATTTCAGGACCAGATGAATTTGCAGCTAAATTCTATCAGACATTAAAAAATTGGCACCAATCTTACTGAAACTATTCTAAAAAATACGGAAAGAGGGAATCCTCCCTAAATCGTTTTGTGAAGCCAGTATCACCTTAATACCAAAACCAGAAAAGGACATGATGAAAAAAGAAAACTACAGACCAATACCCCTAATGAACATAAATGCAAAAATCCTTAAGAAAATACTAGCTAAGTGAATCCAACACCATATCAGAAAGATAATACATCATGATCAAGTGGGTTTCATACCAGGGATGCAGAGATGGTTTAATAAACACAAGTTTATGTGACACATCACATAAACTATATTAAAAACAAAAATCATAAGATCATCTCAATCGATGCAGAAAAAGCATTTGAAAAAATATAGCATCCCTTATGATTAAAAACCTTATCAAAATTGGCATAAAGGGACATACTTTAATAAAAGGTGTCTATGACAAATCAACAGCCAACATTTATATTGAATGTACAAAAGTTGAAAGCATTCCCCCTGAGAACTGGAAAAAGACAAGAATGTCCATTTTCACCACTTCTGTTTAACATAGTACTGAAAGTTAAAGGGCATCCAAATCTCTAAAGAGAAATTCAAACTGTCCCTGTTCACCAATGATATAACATCATACCTAGAAAACCCTAAAGATTCATCCAAAAAGCTCCTAGATCTGATAAATCAATGTATTGAAGTTTCAGGATACAAAATCAATGTACACAAATTAGTAGCACTGCTAAACACCAACAATTACCAAGCTGAGAATCAAATCAAGAACTCAATCTCTTTTACAACAGAGGCAAAATGAATGAATGAATGAATGAATGAATAAATAAATAAATAAATAAAATACTTAGAAATATACCTAACCAAGGAGGTGAAAGATCTCTACAAGTAAAAGTACACAACACTGCTGAAAGAAATCATCAATGACACAAACAAATGGAAACATATCCCATGCTCATGGATGGATAGAATCAATATTGCAAAAATGACCATTCTGCCAAAAGGACCCTACAGATTTGATGCAATTCCCATCGAAGTACTATCATCTTTCTTCACATAACTAGAAAAAACAATACTAAAACTTATATGTGATATGGTTTGGATCTGTCCTCACTAAAATATCATCATGAATTGTAGTTCTCATAATTCCCACATGTCATGGAGGGACCTGAAGGGAGGTAATTGAATCTTGGGTGCAATTTCATCCTTGCTATTCTCATAATAGTGAGTAAGTTCTCACAAGATCTGCTGATTTAATAGGGAACTTTTCCCTTCACTCAGTTCTCATTCTTCTTCTCCCTGCCTCCATGTGAAGAAGGAAGTGTTTGCTTCCTCTTCCACCGCAAATGTAAGTTTCCCAAGACCTCCACAGCCATGCTGAACTGTGAGTCAATTAAACCTCTTTCTTTTATAAACTACCAAGTCTGAGATATGTCCTTTTTAGCAGCATAAGAATGGACTAATACAATATGGAACCAAAAAATAGCTCAGATAGCCAAAGCAAGACTTAGTAAGAAGAACAAATCTGGAGGCATCACATTACCTGACGTCAAACTATACTACAAGGCTATATTTACCAAAACGGCATAGTACTGATGTAAAAATAGGTGCATAGACCAATGTAACAGAATAGAGAACCCAAAAATAAAACCAAGTGGTTATAGCCAACTGATCTTTGACAAAGCATACAAAACATAAAGTGGGAAAATGACACCCTATTCAATAAATGTTGCTGGCATAATTGGCAAGCCACATGTAGAAGAATGAAACTGGATCCTCATCACTCACTTTATGAAAAAATCAACTGAAGATGGATCAAATACTTAAATCTAAGACCTGAAATTCTAAAAATTATAGAAGATAACATTAGAAAAACTCTTCTAGATGTTGACTTAGGCAAATAGTTTGTGACCAAAAACCCAAAAGCAAATGCAACGAAAACAAAAATAAACAGATGGGACCTAATTAAATGAAATAATAACAACAAAACTTAAAACAAGAGCTTCTGCACAGCAAAAGAAATAATCAGCAGAGTAAACAGACAATCCACAGAATGGAGAAAATATTCACAAACTATGCATTCAACAGAGGACCCATATCCAGAATTTAAAAGGAACTCAAACAAATCAGCAAGAAAGAAACAGATAATCTCATCAAAAAGGAGGCAAACGACATGCATAGACAATTCTCAGAAGAAGATATACAAATGGCCAACAAACATACAATAAAATACTCAACATCACTAATCATCATGGAAATGCAAATTAAAATTACAAGGAGATACTACCTTACTCCTGCAAGAATGGCCATAATTTATAAAATCAAAAAATAATAAATGTTGGCATACTCAACATCACTAATCATCATGGAAATGCAAATTAAAACTACAATGAGATATCACCTTACTCCTGCAAGAATGGCCATAATTTTAAAAATCAAAAAATAATAGATATTGGCATATATGTGGTAAAAAGAGAACACTTTTACACTGCTGGTGGGAATGTAAACTAGTACAACCACTGTGGAAAACAGTGTGGAGCTTCCTGAAAAACTAAAGTAGAACTACCCTTCAATCAAGCAATCCCACTACTGAGTATCTACCCAAAGGAAGGGAAGTCATTATATGAAAAAGACACTTGTACATGCATGTTGATAGATACACAATTTGCAATTGCAAAAATATAGAACCAGCCTAAATGTCCATCAGGCAACAAATGGATAAAGAAAATATGGTATATATACACCATGGAATACTATTCCGCCATAAAAAGAATGAGATAACGTCATTCACAGCAACCTGGATGGAATTGGAGACCATTATTCTAAGTGAAGTAACTCAGGAATAAAAAACCAAATATCATATTTCTCACTTATAACTGGGAGCTAAAGCTATAAGTATGCAAAGGCATACGAATGATATAATGGACTTTTGGGCCTCAGGGATCAGGGCAGGAGTGGGGTGAGGGAATAAAAGTGTACACATTGGGTACAGTGTACACTGCTTGGGTGATGCACACAGCACAATCTCAGAAGTCACCACTAAAGAATTTATCCATCTTATTCATGTAACCAAAAACCATCTTTTCCATGAAAACTATTGAAATTATATATATATATACACACATATATAATATATATATAATACAGTACATGGTACATGTTATAGCATAAGATAGAATCTACATTAGTGTCATTCACTGCAAGTACTTTAGTTTTAAGATATTGCTATCCTTTCTTGGGTTTTCTACAGTGCTCTCATAACTGTTCAATCTTCATTTGGTCAGGCTCTCCTCACCCTTTCACATTTTCTACACAATACTAAGGGTAAGAATACTCTGGTCATGTTGGTCCCTTGACTAGCCTCAAATCATCTTGGTTTCCCATTGCATGGAGAATAAAATGGAACTGCTTACAATGGTCTTCAGGTACTACAAGATTAAGCCCTACCTACCTTTCCAACACATCTGAGATTACTCTTTTTCTTGGGCCATAAATTCCAACCATAATGTTTATTTTCTTCAAATATTTAAGGACAAAATCATTGCCACCTCAGTATTAATGCATTGTATGTCTTCTCTGTCAGGAATTCCCTTTGTCTCACACTGTCTCCTCATTATTGAGATGATAATGGCTCAAGTATTACAAACTCATCCCCTTGCATCACCACTCAATGTAAATTAGATGCCACAATAATCTGAGAAAGTAACTGCCAGTCACAATTATATCATCCTGTTTTAGGTATTTTTGTGATCGTTTGGATATGGTTGGTTTGTTCCCACCAAAGCTTATGCTGAAATTTGATCTCCAGTTTTGTAGTGTTCAGAGTTGGGGCCTAGCAGGATATGTTTGGGTTGTGGGGGCAAATCCCTCATCAATGATTTGGTGTCGTTTTCGCTATAGTGAGTGGAGTTTTACTTTTGCAACTGGATTATTTATCACAGGACTAAATTGGTTCCCAAGAGCATAGGTTTTTATAAACCAGAAAAACCCTCAGAATTTCTTCCCTGTTCACAAGTGTCTGCTTCCCCTTTAACCTTCTCCACCATGTTGTGACATACATAAAACCCCTCACTAGAAGCCAAGGCCATTCCCTTCAATTTCTTAGCCTGCAGAAAAATCAGCAAAATATGCTTCGTTTCTTTGTAAATTACTCAGTCTCTAGTATCCTTTTATAGCAATACAAAATGGACTAAAACAGAAATTGGTATCAAGAAGTGGGGTTATGCTGATAACAAATAACTAAAAATGTGGAAGTGGCTTTAGAAATGGGTAATGGGAGAGGTTGAAAGAGTTTGGAGAAGTCAGAAGAAGACAAAAAGAAATGGGAAAGCTTGGAATGTCTTGAGACTGGTTAAATGGTTGTGACTAAAATGCTGATACAAATGGAGAGTAAAGATTATTCTGATGAGGTCTCATATGTAAATGAGGAGGAATTCATTGGGAAGTGGAGCGGAGGTCACCTATATTACACCATAGCAAAGACATTGATGGCATTGTTTCCATAACCTAAAAATTTCTGGAAGGCTGAACTTAAGAGTGATGGCCTCCGGTACCTGGTTAAAAAAAAGATTCTAAGCAGCAAAGTACTCAAGAAGTTAAGTGATTGCTAATTGCAGTGTATGCTCAGTTACAGCAGCAAAGAAATTATTTAGGGCAGCATTATAATTTGCAGGGAAACAGAGTGTAAAAATATATAAAATTTGCAGCCTGGCCATGTGTTGGAGAATGAAAGAGCATTTTCAGGAGAAGAATTCAAAGGAGCTGCACAGCAGTTGCTTGCTAAAAAGTAATTAGTACAGACAAAAGAAAAAAGAGCCATATGTTAATAGTCAAGACCATGGGGAAAAGGCCTCAAAGGCATTTCGGAGATCTTTGATGTTGCCCCTCCCATCACAAGCCCAGAGACCTAAGAGAGCGGAAGGGTTTTGAGGATGGGCTCTGGGAAGCTGCCGCCTTGAGATGTTACTCCTTACATCCCAGCTGTTCAGCCTCCAAATACAACTCAAATGGCCCCAGATACTGCTCAGGCTGCTGCTCTGGAAAGCACAAGTGGTAAGCCTTGGCAGATTACGTATGGAATTAGGTCTGCAGGCATGCAGAAGGCAAAAGCCTTAGAGGCTTGGCAATTTCCACTTAGATTTCAGATGACGTAGAGAAGAGCCTAGAAACACAGGCAGAAAATTGCCAAAGGGGTAGAGGCACCATTCAAAGTACCCATGAAGGCAATGCCTAGTGGAGCCACAGGAGTAGGTCTGCCTCAGAGATCCCAGGATTACAGAGGCGCCAGGAGTGTGTTTCATGCGTGTCCGTGTGAAGAGACCACCAAACAGGCTTTGTGTGAGCAATAAGGCTGTTTATTTCACCTGGGTGCAGGCGGGCTGAGTCCAAAAAGAAAGTCAGAGAAGGGAGATAGGGGTGGGGCCATTTTATAAGATTTGGGTAGGTAAAGGAAAATTACAGTCAAAGGGGGTTGTTCTCTGGTGGGCAGGAGTGGGGGTTACAAGGTGCTCAGTAGGGGAGCTTTTGAGCCAGGATGAGCCAGGAGAAGGAATTTCACAAGATAATGTCATCAGTTAAGGCAGGAACAGACCATTTTCATTTCTTTTGTGGTGGAATGTCATCAGTTAAGGCAGGAACCGGCCATCTGGATGTGTACCTGCAGGTCACAGGGGATATGATGGCTTAGCTTGGGCTCAGAGGCCTGACATTCCTGTCTTCTTATATTAATAAGAAAAATAAAACGAAATAGCGGTAAAGTGTTGGGATGGTGACAGTTTTGGGGGATGGTATGGAGAGATAATAGGCAAAGTTTCTCAGGGCTGCTTCAAGCGGGATTAGGGGTGGCATGGGAACCTAGAGTGGGAAAGATTAAGCTGAAGGAAGATTTTGTGGTAAGGGGTGATATTGTGGGGTTGTTAGAAGAAACATTTGTCGTGTAGAATTATTGGTGATGGCCTGGATATGGTTTTGTATGAATTGAAAAACTAAATGGAATAAGAGAAGGAGAAAAACAGGTATTAAAGGTCTAAGAATTGGGAGGACCTAGGACATCTAATTAGAGAGTGCCTAAGGAGGTTCAGCATAGCCTTGCCAGCAAAGATTATTTAATTACTTTAAGAGTTAAGAGTGGCAGTTTGGCGATAGCACCAGGAGATATCAGCTGTGATGGCTTAGAGAAACAGTGAAAACCGGCAGTGTAATCAAGAGCAGGGCATGTGTGAGTAGTTGAGAACGGTAAATAGGAGTATGACTAGAGAGAAGATAGTAGGGATGACAAGTTTTTTGGGGCACAGTCTAAGTTGGTCTGGTGTCTGGAATGAGACTGGGGCCTAATAAAAAGGAGCGTCTATACAGGAGATTAAATGAGCTGTACTCTGTAGCATTCCAAGGACAGGCCTGAATTCTGAGAAGGGAAAGTGGTAAAAGTATTGTCCAGTCCTTTTTAAGTTGGTGGCTGAGCTTGGTGAGGTGTGTTTTTAAAAGACCTTTAGTCCATTCTACTTTTCCTGAAGACTGAGGACCATAAGGGATATAAAGGTTTCACTGGATACTAAGAGCCTGAAAAACTGCTTGGCTGATTTGACTAATAAAGGCCGGTCTGCTATCGGACTGTATAGAGGTGGGAAGGCCAAACCAAGGAATTATGTCTGACAGAAGAGAAGAAATGACCACAGTGACATTCTCAGACCCTGTGGGAAAGGCCTCTACCTATCCAGTGAAAGTGTCTACCCAGACTAAGAGGTATTTTAGTTTTCTGACTTGGGGCATGTTGAGTAAAGGCAATTTGCCCGTCCTGGGTGGGGGCAAATCTCTGAGCTTGATGTGTAGGGAAGGGAGGGGGCCTGAATAATCCCTGAGGAATAGTAGAATAGCAGATGGAACACTGAGAAGTTATTTCCTTGAGGATAGATTTCTATGATGGAAAGGAAATGAGAGGTTCTAAGAGGCGGGCTAGTGGCTTGTACTATAGCATAGCCTGCCTTTGCTGGTGTGTGGCAATTAGGCCTGGTGGAACTGCCATCAATAAATCAAGTGTGGTCAGGGTGAGGAACAGGAAAGAAGGAAATATGGGGAAATGGGGTGAATGTCAGTTGGATCAGAGAGATATAGTCATGGGGGTCAGATGTGGTATCAGGAATAATGTGGGAGGCCAGATTGAAGTCCAGGCCAGGAACAATGGTAATTGTGGGCCTCATCAAAGAGTGAGTACAGCTGAAGGAGCTGGGGAGCAGAAAGTATATGTGTCAGGTGTGAGGAAGAAAATAGATTTTGGAAGTTATGAGAACTGTAGAGAGTGAGTTGAGCATACTTTGTGATTTTAAGGGCTTCTAAAAGTATTAGGGCAGCAGCAGCTGCTGCATGCAGACTTGAGGGCTAGGCAAAACAGTAAGGTCAAGTTGTTTGGATAAAAAAGCTACAGGGTGCAGTCCCGGTTCTTGTGTAAGAATTCCGAATGCACAGCCCTGCACTTAGGCTGTGGGTAATGAAAAGGGTTGGGATGAGTCAGGGAGAGCTAGGGTGGGGCAGTCTCTAAAGCTGTCTTCAAGGAACAGAAATAGGAGTGGGGAAAGGATTTAGGATCTATGGGGTCAGCTAGGTTTCTTTTTGTGAGTTTATATAATGGTTTTGTTAAGATGGCAAAACCAGGTATCTAAAGTCGAAAGTATCTAACCATGCCTAGGATGTAGATGGTGTTGGGGTTTGAGAGATCAGCCAGACACGATCAGCAGGGAGGGAACAGGCATTTTTATGAGAATTATGCCAAGATAGGTAACAGATGAGGAAGAAATTTGGGCTTGACTGAAGTAATGGGAGCTGTCTATGAAGCCTTGCGGCAGTACAGCCTAGGTAATTTGCTGAGCCTAATGGTGTCAGGGTCAGTCCAAGTGAAAGCAAAGAGAGGCTGGGATGAAGGGTGCAAAGGAATAGTAAAGAAGTCATGTTTGAGATCCAGAACAGAATACTGGGTTGTGGAGGGAGGTATCGAGGATAGGAGAGTATATGGGTTTGGCACCACTGGGTGGATAGGCAAAACAATTTGGTTGATAAGGCGCAGATCCTGAACTAACCTGTAAGGCTTGTCTGGCTTTAGGACAGGTAAAATGGGGGAATGGTAAGGAGAGTTTATAGGCTTTAAAAGGCCATGCTGTAGCAGGCGAGTGATAACAGGCTTTAATCCTTTTAAAGCAAGCTGCAGGATGGGATATTGGTGTTGAGTGGGGTAAGGCTGATTAGGTTTTAATGAGATGGTAAGGAGTGCATGATCAGTCACCAAGGAGGGAGTAGAGGTATTCTATACTTTTGGGCTAAGGTGGGGAGATACAAGGGGAGGATGTGAAGGAGGCTTTGAACTGGGGGAAAAGGCGGCAATGAGGCATGGCTGTAGCCCAGGAATAGTCAGGGAAGCAGATAATTTAGTTAAAATATCTCGGCCTAATTAGGGAACTGGGCAGGTGGGAATAACTAAAAGGAGTGCTTAAAAGAGTATTGTCTAAGTTGGCACCAGAGTTGCGGAGTTTTAAGAGGTTTAGAAGCCTGGCTGTCAATACCTACAACAGTTATGGAAGCAAGGGAAACAGGCCTTTGGAAAGAAGGTAATGTGGAGTGAATAACCTCCATATTGATTAAGAAGGGGACGGACTTACCCTCCACTGTGAGAGTTACCCAGAGCATCTGTGATGGTCTTGTAGGCTTCCGAGGCAATTGGGCAGTGTCAGTCTTCAGCTGCTAAGCTGAGAGGATCTGGGAAGGAGTCAGACAGCCTTGGGCCAGAGTTCCAGGGGCTCTGGAAGTGACTGCCAGGTGAGTTGAGCAGTCTGATTTTCAGTGGGGTCCTGCACAGATGGGACATGGCTTAGGAGGGATCCTGGGCTGTGGGCATTCCTTGGCCCAGTGGCCAGATTTCTGGCACTTGTAGCAAGCTCCTGGGGGAGGTGGGCCTGGAGGAATGCCTGGCCACTGTGGTTTAGGTGTTTGGAAGTTCTTATGTGCTGGAGATGTGGCTGGGTTTGTCTTACAGTGGAGGCAAGGAATTGCAAGTCAGAAATATGTTGTTACTTGGCTGCCTCTACTCTATTATTGTACACCTTGAAGGTGAGGTTAATTAAGTCCTGTTGTGGGGTTTGAGGGCTGGAATTTAATTTTTGGAGTTTTATTTAATGTCAGGAGCAGATTGGGTAATAAAATGTATATTGAGAATAAGACGGCCTTTTGACCTTTTAGGGTCCAGAGCTGTAAAGCGTCTCAGGGTTGCTGCCAAATGAGCCATGAACTGGGCTGGGTTTTTATATTTGATGAAAAACAGCCTAAACACTCTCCAATTTGGGATAAAGAAAAAGGAGCATTAACCTTGACTATGCCTTTAGCTGCAACCACCTTTTTAAGTGGAAATTGCTGGGCAGGTGGGGGAGGGCTACTCATGGAATGAAACTGTAAGCCGGACTGGGTGTGAGGAGGGGAGGTGATGAAAGGATTATAGGGTGGAGGAGCAGAGGCTGAGGGAGAATTGGGACCTAACTCAGCCTGGTGAGGAGGGGAGAGGTCAGATGGGTCTGTAGAAAAGGAAGATTAGAAAGACTCAGCAATGCTTGGGGTTGGGACTGAGGGGACAGGCGGGAGGGAAAGAAGGAAGATTTGGGATGAGTTGCATTGGGAACAGAGACTAGGGAGGTGCTGATGTGTAAAAGAATGCCTGGACATCAGGTACCTCAGACCATTTGCCCATTTTACGACAAGAATTATTTAGATCTTGTAGGATGGAAAAAATGAAAGTAGTGTTTTCTGGCTATTTGGAACCACTGTTGAGTTTGTATTCGGGTCAAGTGGCACTGTAGAAGAAAATAAGGCATTTAGGTTTTAGGTCAGGTGTGAGTTGAAGAGGTTTTAGGTTTTTAAGAACACAGGCTAAGGGAGAAGAAGGGGGAATGGAGGGTGGAAGGTTGCCCATAATGAAGGAGGAAAGCTCAGAGAAAAGAGAGAGTAGAGACACAGAGAGAAGGGGTTCGGGGGTTCTTACCTTCCATAAAAGTGGGAAAGGGGTCGGGGCATGGAAATAAGGGGTTGAGGCGCAGAGATAAGAGGTTGGGGCATGGAAATAAGGGATCGGGGCACAGAGATAAGAGGTCAGGGCATGGAAATAAGGGATTGGGGGGTTCTTGCCTCCCAGAAAAGCAGAGAAGGGGTAGAGACAGGGAGAGAAGGGGTCGGGGTTCTTGCCCCTCCCCCAGAAAAGTGGGACTTGCCGCTAAGGGTGAAGGACCAAGGCAGCCATCCCTGCATGGTCAAACACCTCTGAAACGTGGGTGAATAATCAGAGGGGCGTCTCTGCAATGATTAAACACCGAGGGAAGGCTGCCTTCCTGAGTCCGTGACTGGCGCTGGAGTTTTTGGTCCACAGATAAAACGTGTCTCCTTTGTCTCTACCAGAAAATGAAAGGAATTGAAATTAAAAGAAGGGAGAGATTGAAGGGTGGTGCCAAGATTGAAAGGAGAAAGTGGTTGAGGGATAGTGAGAGAGGTTGGAGAAGAGAGTAAGAAGAGGCCGCTTACCTGATTTAAAATTGGTGAGATGTTCCTTGGGCTGGTGGGTCTGAGGACCCGAGGTCGTAGGTGGATCTTTTTCATGGAGCAAAGAGCAGGAGGACAGGGGATTGATCTCCCAAGAGAGGTCCCCTGATCTGAGTCATGGCACCAAATTTCATGTGCATCCGTGTGAAGAGACCACCAAACAGGCTTTGTGTGAGCAATAAGGCTGTTTATTTCACCTGGGTGCAGGTGGGCTGAGTCTGAAAAGAAAGTCAGCAAAGGGAGATAGGTGTGGGGTCATTTTATAAGATTTGGGTAGGTAAGGGAAAATTACAGTCAAAGGGGGGTTGTTCTCTGGTGGGCAGGAATGGGGGTCACAAGGTGCTCAGTAGTGGAGCTTTTGAGCCAGCATGAGCCAGGAGAAGGAATTTCACAAGATAATGTCATCAGTTAAGGTAGGAACAGGCCATTTTCATTTCTTTTGTGGTGGAATGTCATCAGTTAAGGCAGGAACCGGCCATCTGGATGTGTACATGCAGGTCACAGGGGATATGATGGCTTAGCTTGGGTTCAGAGGCCTGACAGTGTGCATCTTAGCTTTGAAAAAAACAAAAACATTGTGCTACAAACCATGAGCACAGCCACATGGGCTAGACTAAACAAAACTACGGAAGTTGGGCTTCCCACAGCCTTTGGAACCCAATCTTTAATCCAGTGTGCCAGTGTACTCAGAAGGTGACACATTGAGTAAAAGGTTAGGTTGGAGATTTTTTTAAAAAAATTTTGTGGGTCCATAGTAGACACATATATTTATGTGGTACATGAGACCCTACACTTACAAAGACGTTTGAAAACAAGAAATCCAGTTATCATGTTAAGCTATTTTCAAATGTACAATTAATTTATTATTGACTATAGTTACCCTGTTTTGCTATCAAATAGAAGGTCTTATTTATTCTATTTTTTATAGTACCATTAACCATCTCAACCACCCCTCCAACCCCTCATTATACTTCCCAGTCTCTTGTAACTATCCTTCTACTCTCTATGTCCATGAGTTCAATTATTTAGATTTTTAGATCTCACAAATAAGTGAGAACATGTAATGTTTGTTTTTCTGTGCCTGGCTTATTTCACTTAACATAATGATCTCCAATTCCATTCATGTTGTTGTAAATGACAGAATCTCATTCTTTTTTATGGCTGACTAGTACTCCATTGTGTATGTACCACAATTTCTTTTTTCCTTTTTTTTTTGAGACAGAGTCTTGCTCTGTCACCCGGGCTGGAGTGCAGTGATGTGATCTCAGCTCACTGCAACTTCAACTTCTGCCTCTCAGGTTCAAGTGATTTTCCTGCCTCAGCCTCCTGAGTAGCTGGGACTACAGGTGTGCACCACCACGCCTGGCTAATTTTTGTATTTTTGGTAGAGACGGCATTTCACCATATTGGTCAGGCTGGTCTTCAAATCCTGACCTCGTGTTCCGCCCACCTCGGCCTCACAAAGTGCTGGGATTACAGGTGTGAGCCACTGTGCCTGGCCAACAATTTCTTTATCAATTCGTTACCGGTGGCAGGTATCCAAGTTTCCCTGAGTTACCAGTGCCATATATGTACAGTTCTGCAGTAATTTCAATTCTTGCCGCCTCAGAAAAAAAAAAAATTGACTGAGGGGCATAAAGTAGAAAAAGGACTGAGGCAAGTTTCAGAGCAGAAGTAGATGTTTATTTCAAAAGGCTTTAGAACAGGAAAGAAAGGAAAGTTCACTTGGAAGGGACCCAAAAAGATGCCTGAAGGTCAAAAGGAGCATTTAACCTTGATCCTAGGGCTTCATAGGCTCTCCTCTTTCCCATGATTCTTCCCTTAGGGTGGGCTTCCTGAATGCACAGTGCCCTCCTTACCCTTGGGTACTGAGCATGTGCAGTGTGTTTAGGAAGTTGTATGAATGCCCATGTGAGACTTTTTTTATTTTTCTGATGGAGAGTCCCTGGAAGGTCATACTTCACCATTTTGTCTCTTACTGTGCATGCTCAGGAATTTGCTTCTCCCTGGAATCTGCATTCAATTAACACTTTAATGTTAATAGCTGTGAATCATCAGGAGATTGTCTCTCCCTGGCACCCTGGGACCAGCTGCTGAATTATCATTTTTAGAGAGGCAGTGTGATAATTGCTGAACCATCACCTGACATTCCTAGTGGGTGGGGGGAGAGCCCTCTCCTGCCCTGCTCAAGTCTATCTAACTACACACATTCATCTGTTGATGAACACTTTGGTTGCTTCTAAATCTTAGATATTGTAAACAGTGCTGTAACAAACTTAGGAGTGCTGGAATCTCTTTGATATATTGATTTCCTTTGGGGTATATGCCCAGCAGTGGGATTACTGGATGATATGGCAGCTCAATTTTTAGTGTTTTCAGGAACTTCCAAATTGTTGTTCATACTGGTTGTACTAATTTACATTCCCAAAAACAGTGTACAAGTGTTCCCTTTTCTCCACATCCTTGTCAGCAATTGTTATTGCCTGTCTTTTGGTGAGATGCGACTTCATTGTTATTTTCATATCCATTACTCTGGTGATCCATAATGTTGAGCACCTTTTTATACGCCTGACTGCCATTTGTATATCTTCTTTTGAGAAATGTCTGTTCAAATTTTGTGCCAATTTTTGATCATATTATTTGATTATTTCCTATTGAATTTTTTTAGCTTATTCTACATTCTGGTTATTAATGCCTTGCCAGGTGGATGGTTTGAAAATATTTTTTCCCGTTCTGTGGGTTGTCTCTTTGCTTTGTTGATTGTACCCTTTGCTGTGCAGAAGGTTTCTAACTCAAAGTGATCTCATTTTTCTAATTTTGCTTTGGTTGCCTGTGCTTCCTGGGTAGTTCTCAAGAGATTTTTGCACAGTTCAATGTCCTGGAAATTTCCCCCAATGTTTTCTTATAGAAGATTCATAGTTTGAGGTCTTAGATTTAAGTCTCAATCCATTTTTTTTAATATGGCAAAAGACAGGTGTCTAGTTTAATACTTCTGCATATGGATGTTCAGTTTTCCCAGGACCATTTATTGAAGAGACCATCTTTTTCGTAGTGTAATTTTTGGCATCTTTGTCGAAAATGAGTTTGCTATAAGTACGTGCAATTGTTACTGGGTTCTCTGCTCTGTTCCATTGGTCTATGAATCTTTTTTTATGCCAGTACCATGCTGTTTTGGTTACTAAAGCTCTGAAGTATGATTTAAAGTTACATAATGTGAATCCTAAAGTTTTGTTCTTTTTACTAAAGGTAGCTCTGGCTATTCTGGGTCTTTTGTGATTCCATACAAATTTTAGGATAGTTTTTTTCTATTTTTGTGAATAATATAATTAGTATGTTGATGGGGATTGCATTGAATCTGTAGATTGCTTTGAGTAGTATGGGCCTTTTACAATATTGATTCTTCCACTACACGAACATGATTTTAAAAATTTGTTTGATATCCATTTCTATTTCCTTCATCAATGTTTTATAGTTTTTATTAGAGAGATCTTCCATTTCTTTGGTTAAGGTAATACTTAAGTATTTAATTTTATTTTTGGCTGTGATAAATGGGATTACTTTTTTATTTTTCACATTGTTCACTGTACACATATAGAAATGTTAGTGATTTTTATATGTTATTTTTTGTATCCTGCAACTTTACTGAGTTTGTGTACCAGTTCTCATAGTTCTTTTCTGGTGTCTCTAGGTTTTCCCAAATATAAGATTCTATCATCTGCAAAAAATGATAATCTGATTTCTTTCCTTCCAATTTGCTTACTCTTTATTTCTTTCTCTTGTCTGATTTCTCTACCTGGGACTTACCATACTATGTTGAATAGCAGTGGTGACATTGGGCATTCTTGTCATGTTCCAGATCACAGAGAAAAGTCTTTCCGTTTTCCCCCATTCATTATGATACTAGCTGTAGGTTTGTTGTATATGACTTTTATTATGTTGAAGTATGTTTCTTCTATTCCCAGTTTTTTGAGAGGTTTTTTTTTATGGAGAAATGTTACATTTTAGCAAATGATTTTTAAGCATTAATTAAAATTATCATATGCTTTTTATCCTTCATTCTACTGATATAATGTATCACATTAATTGATTTGCATATGTTGAACCACTCTTGTAGTCCAAGGATAAACTTTGCTTGGTCATGATGAATGATCTTTCTAATGTATTGTTGTATTTTATTTTTTGTTTTTGCCGAGGATGTTTTTTTACCAATATTCATCAGAGATATTGGCCTGCAGTTTGTCTTTTTTTTTAATGTGTCTTTGTTTGGTTTTCATACCAGGATAATACTGGCCTTGTAGAACAAGTTTGGAAGTATTCCCTCCTCCTCTCTTTTTCAGAATAATTTGAGCAGGAAGGTATTAATTCTTTCTTAAATGTTTGGCAGATTTCGGCACTGAAGCCATCAGGTCTCAGGCCTTACTTTACTGGAGGACTGTTTTTTATGACTTTGAACTCATTGATTGTGATTGGTCTGTTCAGGTTTTTTATTTCTTTCTGGCTCAGTCTTGGAAGGTTGTTAAGTTTCTGGGAATTTGTTCTTCTAGATTTTCTATTTTATTGGCATATGGTTGCTCATAGTAGCCACTAATGATCCTTTGAATTTCTGCAGTATCAGTTTTAATGTCTTCTTTTTCAATTTTGATTCCATTTGTTTCTTCTTTCTTTTTTTCTTAGTTTTTTTTTTCTGGTTAAAGGTTTGCTAGTTTTGTTTAAGTTTTCAGAAAATCAACTTTTTGTGTTATCAATCTTTTGTATTGTTTTCTTTCATTTCTATTTTATTTATTTCTGCTCTAGTCTTTATTATTTCTTTTCTTCTACTATTAATTGTTTTGGGTTTGGTTTGCTGTTGCTTTTCTAGTTTCTTAAGTTTCATAATTATATTATTTGATTGATGTTATTCCTCTTTCTGATATAGGCACTTTTAGCTATAAACTTGCTGCTTAATACTGCTTTTCCCATATCCCATAGGTTTAGGTATGTTTTGTTTATATCACCATTTGTTTCAATAAATTTTTCAATTTTTGTTTTCATTTCTTCCTTGACCCACTAGTCATTCAGGAGCATGTTGTTTAATTTATATGTATTTGTATAGTTTCAAAATTCCTCTTGTTATTAATTTCTAGTTTTATTCTATTGTGATCAGAGAGGCTGCTTGGCATTATTTCAGTACTTTCTAATGGATTAAGACTTGGTTTGTGAGCTAACATGGTCTATTTTTGAGAATAATTCCTATGTTGAGAAAATGTACTCCACAGTCATTGGGTGAAATATTCTGTGAATATCTGTTAGATCCACTTTGTCTATAGTACAGATTAAGTCTGATATTTCTGTGCTGATTTTCTGTCTGGAAGATCTATCCAATGCTAAAAATAAGGTGTTGAAGTCTCCAGATATTTTTGTATTTGCAACCTGTCTCTTTAGCTTTTATATTTGTTTTATATATCTGAGTTCTTCACTGTTGTTTGCATGTATATTTAAAATTGTTATATTATCTTGCTGAATTGACCCCTTCAACATTTTATAGTGACCTTATTTATCTCTTTTTATAGTTTAGGTTTTGAAAATTATTTTCTCTGATGTAAGTATAGTGATTCCTGCTCATTTTTGGTTTCCATTGGCAAGGAGTGTATTTTTCTATTTCTTTATTTTCAGTCCATATATGTATCTTTATAGGTGGAGTGTGTTTCTTGTGGGCAACAAATCAATCAATCTTCTTTTTTCATCCATTTAGCCACTCTATGTTTTTTGATTGGAGGGTTTAGTCCATTTACATTCAACATTATTATCGAAAAGCAAGGACTTACTCCTGTCATTTTGTTATTTGTTTTCTGGTTGTTTTATTGTCTTTCCTTTTTTTTTTCCTCTCTATCTTTCTCTAGTGAAGTTGATTTTCTCTGGCAATATGATTTAGTTTTTTGCTTTTTATTGTCTGTGTATCCATTTCGTGTTTTTTGGATTGAGGTTACCAGGAGGCTTGCAAATACCATTTCACAACTCATTATTTTAACCTGTTAACAACTTAATAGTATATACCAACAAACAACAAGATAACATCTTAAATTTGTCCCCCTGCTTTTATTATTCTAGTGTAAAAGTTGTTTTTTTTTCTTCAGCACTTTAAAAATGTCATGGCACTCTCTCTTGGCCTATAAGGTTTCCACTGAAAAGTCTGCTGCCAAGTGTATTGGTGTATTGGAGCTCCATTGTATGTTATTTGTTTTTTTTTTTATATTGCTGCTTTTAGGATCCTTTCTTTATCCTTGACTTCAGGGAGTTAGATTATTAAAGGCATTGAGGTAGTCTTCTTTGGGTTAAATCTGCTTGGTGTTCTATATCTTTCTTGTACTTGGATATTGGTATCTTTCTCTAGGTTTGGAAATTCCTTTGTTATTTTTCTGAATAAAATTTCTACTCCATCTTTTTCTCTAACTCCTCTTTAAGGCAAATAACTCCTATTTTTGCCCTTTTGAAGTTATTTTCTAGTACCTGTAGGCATGGTTTAATGTTTTTTATCCTTTTTTCTTTTGTCTCCTCTGACTGTGTGTTTTCAAATAGCCTGTCTTCAAGTACACTACCTATTCTGCTTGATCAATTCTGCTATTAAAGGACTCTGATGCATTCTTCTATATGAAATTTACATTTTTCGGCTCCAAAATTTCTGCTTGATTCTTTATAATTATTTCAATCTTCTCATTAAATTTATCAAATAGAATTCTGAATTTCTTCTCTGTGTTATCTGAATTTCTTTGTTTCCTCAACATAGCTATTTTGAACTCTCTGTCTGAAATGTCACATATCTCTATTTCTCCAAGATTGGTCCCTGGCACCTTATTTAGTTCATTTGGTGAGGTAATGTTTACTTGGATAGTGTTGATGTTAGTAGATATTCTTAGTGTCTGGGCATTGAAGAATTAGGTATTTGTTATAGTCTTCCCTCTCTGGGCTTATTCATAACTGTCCTTGGGAAGACTTTCCAGATAATTGAAAAGATTTGGGTGTTGTGGTCTAAGTTGTATCTACCTTAGGGGGCACCCCAAGCCCAGTAATACTGTGGTTGTGTAGATTCTTAGATGTACCACATTGATGGTCTCAGATAAGATCCAGAAGAATTTTCTGGTTTACCAGGCAGAGACTCTTGTTCTCTTCTCTTACATTCTTCTAAACCTACAGAGTCTTTCACTCAGTACTAATCACATAAAGCTTGGAGTAGAGTGACGTAAGCACCACTGTGGCTACCAGCACTATGACTCTGCTATGTCAGACCTCAAGCCAGCACAATACCTCAAGTGCACCCAATGCCTCCTCTAACCACTCCCTGTTATTGCATTAGGCCCTAGGGCTCTAGAATCAGCCAGTTTCAAAGCCAGCCAGGCCTGTGTTCTTCCCTTCAGGGTGGCAAGGTTCCCCAGACCCTGTGTGGGTGTGGGTCCAGAGGTGCTCTCTAGGTGACAGAGGCTAGAGTCAAAAAACTTAAAAGTCTACCTGGTGTTCTATTGTACTGTGGCTGAACTGGAACTGAAACCACAAGATGCAGTCCTTCTCACTCTTTCTTCTTCTTTCTAAAAGCAGAGGATTCTCACCCGATAGCCACCACCAACCCAAGCCATGAGGAGTGCTGCCAACTTAGCTCTGATGTTTCCTTATGACCCAAGGTCTTTTCAGTCATCTTTCAGTGAATGTTGCCTGGCCTGGGACTAACCCTTCAGGGAAGTGGGATCCCCTCCCCAGGCAAGTCCAGTAATGCCATTCAAAAGTCAAGTCATGGGGTCAGGGACCTCAAGAGCCTGCATGGTGCTCTACTCCCCTGTGGCCTTGCTGGACCTAAGGTGCAAGACAAAGTCCCCTTTGCTCTTCCCTCTGGTTTTCCAAAGCAGAAAGATTTTTGCCCCATAGCCACCACAGCTTGTAATGTTGATTCTCACTTGAAGCCACAGAGTCTCAAAGGCTGACCCAAGGTTCTCTGTGTAGTACCTGTGTATCACTGCTGGTTATTCAGCATCCAAAGGTTCTTCAGTTAGCAAGTAATAAATGTTAAAAAACTGGGTCCTTTCCTTCAAACCAATGAGTTCCCTTTTGACACAGGGTATGTCTAAAAATGTCATCTGGGTGGTAGGGCTTGGAACAAGGCCTCAAGACTCTGACTCGTGCCCTATTCTTCTGTGATGGAGCTAGTATACAAAATAAAAGGAAAAAGTCTTCCACACTCTTTAAGGAATGGGTCTTGTGGTTTTAGTGCCAGCTGAGCCAATACAATGGAACACCAGGTAGACCTCTAAGGTTTTTGACTCTAGTCCCTGACTTCAGGATTGTACTTTTGAACCCACCCAAGGCCTGGGAAACCTTACCGCCCTGAAGCGAAGGACACAAGACATGCTGACTTAGCCAATGGCTGATCTTAGAAAACCAGGGTCTTGAACATAGGCGGTAGCTAAGCAGTGGTTACAGCAGGCTTTGGTGAAGACCCAGTGCTGTGCTGGCTTCAGGTCTGACCCAGATATGAATAATAAAGGGGTCAATTCAGCAAGAGGATACAACAATTTTAAATACATATGCACCCAACATTGGAGTACCCAGACATATAAAGGAAATATTATTGGAGGTAAAGAGAGAGAGAGGCCCCAATACAATAATAGCTGGAGGCTTCATCACCCCATCTTCAACATTGGATAAGTCTTCCTGGCATAAAATCAACAAAGAAACATCAGACCTAATCTGCATTCTAGACCAAGAGAATCTAATAGATTATTACAGAATATTTCATCCAACAGCTATAGAATACATGACACATTTTTTCTCAACATATGAATCATCCTCAATAATAAACCATCTGTTAGGTCAAAAAACAAGTCTTAAAACAATTCAAAAAAATGAAATAATATCAAGCATCTTCTCTGACCACAATGCAATAAAACTAGAAATTAATAACAAGAGGAATTTTGGAAACTATACAAATGCATAGAAATTAAACACATGCTCCTGAATGACTAGCGGGTCAATGAAGAAATTAGAAGAAAATTGAAAAGTTTCTTGAAACCAATGATAATAAAAAACACAGCATATCAAAACCTGTGGGATACAGCAAAAAGCAGTATTAAGAAGGAAGTTTGTAGCTATAAGTGCCTACATCAAAAAGGAGGAAAAATTTCAAATGAACAATTTAATGATGCAATCTAAAGAACTAGAAAAGCAAGATCAAATCAAACCCAAAAAATATTTGAAGAAAAGAAGTAATAAAGATTAGAGCAGAAATAAATGAAATTGAAATTAAAAAAAAAAAAAGGTCAACGAAACAAATTTTTTTTGACAAGTTATGTAAAATTGACTAAACTTCAGCCAGAGTAAGAAAAAAAGAAGATCCAAATAAACAAAATGAAAAGTGAAAAAGGAGACATTACACCTAATACTATGGAAATTCAAAAGATCATTAGTGGCTAATATGAGCAGCTGTGTCAATCACTTGGAAAACCTAGAAGAAATAGACAGATTTTGAGACATAGATCACCTAGCAAGGTTGAACCAGGAAGAAATCCAAATCCTGGACAGACCAATAACAAGTAACGAGACTGAAGCTGTAATAAAAAGTCTCCCATAAAGAAAAGACTAACACTTAATGGCTTCAATGCTGAATTTTACCAAACATTTGAAGAATTAATATTAATCCTACTCAAACTACTCAGCAAAATAGGGGAGAAGAGAGTGCTTCCAAACTGATTCTGAAAGGCCAGTATTATGCTGATACCAAAACTAGACAAAAACACACCCCCCCAAAAAAAAAAAAGGAAACTGCAGGCCAATATCTCTTATTAATATTGATGCAACAATCCTCAACAAAATAACAGCTGATTGGGGAAAAACCAAATGCTTTTTCTCTAAGATCTGGAACATGACAAATATGCCCATGATTACCACTGTTATTCAACATAGTACTGAAATTCTAGCTAGAGCAATCAGAGAAGAGGAAGATATAAAGGACATCCTGATTGAAAATGAAGCAGTCAAATTATCCTTGTTTGCAGATGATATGATCTCATATTTGGAAAAAGCTTAAAGACTCCACAGGAAAATTATTAGAGCTGATAAATTCGGTAAAGTTGCAGGATACAAAATCAACATACAAAAATCATTAGTATTTCTATATGCTTATAGTTAACAGTGTGAAAAAAAAGTTATCCCATTTACAATAGCCACACATAAAATTAAAAATTAAATACCTAGAAATTAAGTTAACCTAAGAAGTGAAAGATCTCTATAATGAAAACTATGAAATACCAATGAAAGAAATTGAAGAGGAGCCTGGTCACGGTGGCTCAGGCCTGTAATTCCAGCACTCTGGGAGGCTGAGGTGGGCAGATTGCTTGAGCCCAGGAGTTCAAGAACAGCCTGGGCAACATGGTGAAACTTCATCTCTACAAAAAATACAAAAATTAGCCAGGCCTGGTGGCACACATCTGTGGTCCCAGCTACATGGGGGGCTGAAGTGGGAGGATCACTTGAGCCTGGAAGGTCAAGGCTGCAATAAGCCATGTTCCCACCACTGCACTCCAGCCTAGGTAACAAAGTGAGACCCTGTCTCCCAAAAAATAGAAGGAAAAATAATATTATATTTTCATGCATTGGAAGAAGTTATATTGTTAATTTGTCCATACTACCCAAAGCAATCTAGAGACTCAATGTAATGCTTATCAAAATATCAATGACATTATTCACAGAAATAGAAAAAAACAAATTAATATGAAACCAAAAAAAGACCCAGAATAGTCAAAGTTATCCTAAGCAAAATGAACAAAACTGGAGGAATCACATTACCTGACTTGAAATTATACTAAGAGGTATAGTTACCACAACAGCATGGTACTGGCATGAAAACAGACACATATACCAATGGAACAGAAGAGAGAACCCAGAAACAAATCCACACACTTGCAGTGAACTCACTTTCCACAAAGGTGCCAGGAACACACACTGAGGAAAATAGTGTCTCGTCAATAAATGGTGCTGGAAAAACTAAATATCCATATACAGAAGAATGAAACTAGGCCCCTATCTATCACCATATATAAAATTAAATCAAAATGGATTAAAGACTTCAATCTAAGACCTCAAACTATGAATCTACTACAAGAAAACATTAGGGAAAATATCCAGGAAATTGGTCTGGGCAATGATATCTTAAGCAGTACCCCACAAGGGCAGGCAACCAAAACAAAAATGGACAAATCAATCACATCAATTTAGAAAGCTTCTGTACAGCAAATGCTATGATCAATAAAGTGAAGAGACAACCCACAACATGAGAAAAAATATTTGCAAACTACATCTTTGACAAGCAATTAATAACCAGAATATATAAGGAGCCCAAACAACTCTATAGAAAAGTATCTAATAATTCAGTCAAAAAATGGTCAACGATTTGAATAGACATTGCTCAAAAGAAGACAGCACACAGGCATATGCAAATGTGCTCAACATCATTGATTATCAAAGAAGTGCAAATCAAAACTACAATGAGATATCATCTTACCCCAGTTAAAATGGCTTATATTTAAAAGACAGCCAATAACAAATGCTGGAGAGGATGTGGATGAAAGGGAACCATTGTACACTGTTGATGGGAATGTAAATTAATGCAATCATTATTAAAAACTGTTAGAGACTGAGAAGGGTCGTTGGGGTCTCTAGGGAGAGGTGGGCATAGTTAACGGGTACAAAAATTAGTTAGCCTGAATAATACTTATTATTTTATAGACCTACTATTTGATACCATAATAGGGTGCTTATAGTTAATAATAACTTAGTTGCACATTTTAAAATAACCTAAAGAGCATAATTGGAATGTTCGTAACTCAAAGGATAAATGCTTGAGGGGATGAATACCCCATTCCCCATGATTTACTTACTTCACATTTCATGCCTGCACAAAAATATGTCATGTTTCCCATAAATATTTACACCTACTATGTACACAAAAATTTAAATAATTTATTTATTTTTGTTTTGTTTTTTGTTTTTCTTTCTTTTCTTTATATATATACCTTTTTTATTATACTTTAAGTTCTAGGGTACATGTGCACAATGTGCAGGTTTGTTACATATGTATACATGTGCCATGTTGGTGTGCTGCACCTATTAACTCATCATTTACATTAGGTATATCTCCTAATGCTATCCCTCCCCACTCCCCCCACCCCACAACAGTCCCCAGAGTGTGATGTTCCCCTTCCTGTGTCCATGTGTTCTCATTGTTCAATTCCCACCTATGAGTGAGACTATGCGGTGTTTGGTTTTTAGTCCTTATGATAGTTTGCTGACAATGATGGTTTCCAGCTTCATCCATGTCCCTACAAAGGACATGAACTCATCCTTTTTTATGGCTGCATAGTATTCCATGGTGTATAAGTGCCACATTTTCTTAATCCAGTCTATCATTGTTGGACATTTGGGTTGGTTCCAAGTCTTCGCTATTGTGAGTAGTGCCGCAATAAACATACGTGTGCATGTGTCTTTATAGCAGCATGATTTATATTCCTCTGGGTATATACCCAGTAATGGGATGGCTGGGTCAAATGGTATTTCTAGTTCCAGATCCCTGAGGAATCACCACACTGTCTTCCACAATGGTTGAACTAGTTTACCGTCCCACCAACAGTGTAAAAGTATTCCTATTTCTCCACATCCTCTCCAGCACCTGTTGTTTCCTGACTTTTTAATGATCGCCATTCTAACTGGTGTGAGATGGTAGCTCATTGTGGTTTTGATTTGCATTTCTTTGATGGCCAGTGATGATGAGCATTTTTTCATGTGTCTTTTGGCTGCATAAATGTCTTCTTTTGAGAAGCATCTGCTCATATCCTTCACCCACTTTTTGATGGGGTTGTTTGTTTTTTTCTTGTAAATTTGTTTGAGTTCTTTGAAGATTCTGGATATTATCCCTTTGTCAGATGAGTAGGTTGCAAAAATTTTCTCCCATTTTGTAGGTTGCCTGTTCACTCTGATGGTAGTTTCTTTTGCTATGCAGAAGCTCCTTAGTTTAATGAGATCCCATTTGTCAATTTTGGCTTTTGTTGCCATTGCTTTTGGTGTTTTAGACATGAAGTCCTTGCCCATGCCTATGTCCTGAATGGTATTGCCTAGGATTTCTTCTAGGGTTTTTATGGTTTTTCAGTCTAACATTTAAGTCTTTAATCCATCTTGAATTAATTTTTGTATAAAGTGTAAGGAAGGGATCCAGTTTCAGCTTTCTACATATGGCTGGCCAGTTTTCCCAGCACCATTTGTTAAATAGGGAATCCTTTCCCCATTTCTTATTTTCATCAGGTTTGTCAAAGATCAGATGGTTGTAGATGTGTGGTATTGTTTCTGAGGGCTCTGTTCTGTTCCATTGGTCCATATCTCTATTTTGGTAGCAGTACCATGATGTTTTGGTGACTGTAGCCTTGTAGTATAGTTTGAAGTCAGGTAGTATGATGCCTCCAGCTATGTTCTTTTGGCTTAGGATTGACTTAGAAATGCGGGCTCTTTTTTGGTTCCATATGAACTTTAAAGTAGTTTTTTCCAATTCTGTGAAGAAAGTCATCGATAGCTTGATGGGGATGGCATTGAATCTCTAAATTACCTTGGGCAGTATGGCCATTTTCATGATATTGATTCTTCCTATCCATGAGCATGGAGTGTTCTTCCATTTGTTTGTGTCCTCTTTTATTTTGTTGAGCAGTGGTTTGTAGTTCTCCTTGAGGAGGTCCTTCACATCCCTTGTAAGTTGGATTCCTAGGTATTTTATTCTCTTTGAAGCTATTGTGAATGGGAGTTCACTCATGATTTGGCTGTCTGTCTGTCTGTTATTGGTGTATAAGAATGCTTGAGATTTTTGCACATTGATGTTGTATCCTGAGACTTTGCTGAAGTTGCTTATCAGCTTAAGGAGATTTGGGGCTGAGATGGGGTTTTCTAAATATACAATCATGTCATCTGAAAACAGGTACAATTTGACTTCCTCTTTTCCTAACTGAATACCCTTTACTTCTTTCTCCTGCCTGATTGCCCTGGCCAGAACTTCCAACACTATGTTGAATAGAAATGGTGAGAGAGGGCATCCCTGTCTTGTGCCAGTTTTCAAAGGGAATGCTTCCAGTTTTTGTCCATTCAGTATGATATTGGCTGTGGGTTTGTCATAAATTGCTCTTATTATTTTCAGATACATCCCATCAATACCTAATTTATTGAGAGTTTTTAGCATGAAGTGTTGTTGAATTTTGTCAAAGGCCTTTTCTGCATCTATTGAGATAATACCAACCAAAAAAAGTCCAGGACCAGACAGATTCACAGCCGAATTCTACCAGAGGTACAAGGAGGAGCTGGTACCATTCCTTCTGAAACTATTCCAATCAATAGAAACAGAGGGAATCCTCCCTAACTCATTTTATGAGGCCAGCATCATCCTGATACCAAAGCCTGGCAGAGAAACAACAAAAAAAGAGAATTTTAGACCAATATCCCTGATGAACATCAATGCAAAAATCCTCAGTAAAATACTGGCAAACGGAATCCAGCAGCACACCAAAAAGCTTATCCACCATGATCAAGTGGACTTCATCCCTGGGATGCAAGGCTGGTTCAACATACGCAAATCAATAAACATAATCCAGCATATAAACAGAACCAAAAATTTAAATAATTTAAAAATGCCCTTCTCACTCTTTTCTCTCCTCTTTGCAACCAAAAGGGACGGGGTTTTTTTTCAAGCCATGAGCTGTGTAGCGTAGGGTTAGGCAAGGAGTGATGCCAGCACTCCCTTCGTTGCCCTGACTGGTGTGTCAATGTGTCACATACCCTCCCTGTCCATTGTCTCTGGGCCTACTTCAGCACTAGGACTCACCTAAGTGTTGCAGTCCTTATGGCCTAGACTACCTTTCAAGTTCATTTAGAGACAAGAAGCACCGTAGCCCAGGGTGGCAAGTTTTGCAGGAACATAAGTTCTAACCACTGGGATCAGCCATTCTACGCTGACTAGCATTGGTTTAAATGCTCCCTTAGTGGATGGGCATCAGCTGAGTTTGGCCCGGTTTCCCTTTCTGCTCTAACAGGACAGCGCTGAGTTCAATGCCTCACAATTGCTGTGTTTTTCCTCTCCCAGCACCCAGAGAAGCCCTGCGTACCATTCAGCTGTTGCCTGTACTGGGGGAGGAGTGGCATCAGCAATTCAGGCCTTTTTTTTTTTTTTCTATCTCTTCCACGCCCCTTTCAATCATATGAAGATTAAGCCAGGTGCTATGACGGCTCATCTAATTTTTGCTTCTTATAAAGGTGTTTTCATCCATGTAGATAGTTGTTAAACTGCTGTGTTCTTGTAGCGGGGCAACCATCAGTGTAGCCTTTTATGTTGCCATATTGCTCAGCCTCTCACTTTGGAACTTTAAGCTTTAATGTCTGCCTTGTTGAATCTTGGAAGTGTATAGGTCCTGTTACCCTTTTGTTTTGACCAATTTCTCCCTTTTGGAATAGAAATGTATACCCAATCCCTGTACAACCATTATATCTTAAAAGTGAGTGAACTTGATTTGATTTTACAGCCTCATAGCTGGAAGAAATTTGCCTGGACTCTCAGATGAGGCTTTGAAATTTTAAGTTGATGCTAGAACAATTTAATACTTTTGTGATTATTAGGATGGAATGGTTGTATGTTGAATGTAAGAAGGACATGAGATTTTGGGGGCAAAGGACATAATGCTATGATTTGGGTATGGCTTGTCTCCATCAAATCTCATGTTGAAATTTGATCCCCAGCGTGGTACTGATGGAAGGTGGAACCTAAAGGGAGGTGTTTGGGTTATGGGGGCAGACCCCTCATGAATGGTTGATGTTGTTATCCCAGTAATAATTCTTTCTCTTGCAAGTCTGAACTAGTCTTCATGGGAATGAATTAGTTCTTTTTTTTTAATAGACTTCTCCATAAGCTTTATTAAATCATTTGCATACGTGTGTACCTTCAGCCCCCATCAATTTCATAAAAATGGAAACTGTCAAAGTATTTTCTTTTTTTTTTAAATTATATTTTAAGTTTTAGGGTACATGTGCACAATGTGCAGGTTAGTTACATATATATACATGTGACATGTTGGTGTGCTGCACCCATTAACTCATCGTTTATTCTTGATTGAGTGGGTTCTTACAAATCCCGGAATTACAAAGCCTCTTAGATTTTCCTCTCTTCACAAGTGCTCACTTCCCCTTTGACTTTTTCTACTATGTTGTGACATACATGAGAGCCCTCACCAGAAACCAGAGTCAAGTCATGCCCTTGACCTTCTCAGCCTGAAGAAATATAATCTAAATAAGCCTTATTTTCTCTATAAAGTACCTAGTCTCAGATATTCTTTTATAGAAACACAAAACAGAATAAGACTGTTCATTACACTTGATACTACCTGAAGTTATATTATTGGTTGAATATATATTTACTTATATTAAATATGCAATCTCTGTGGAGGCAGCAACTTTATCAGAAGTGTTTACCATTATGTCTAACATCTAGCTGATAGTAGTACTTTGTAAATACTTGATGAATGAATGAATAAATGAATGAATTTTTAAAGTAATACTTGTAATATTTTCCCTCTTTCAATTCATCGTACTTAAGTTTGGCTAAAATTTTCAGTTTGATTCCTGCTATTAATTTACACACAGAAATCCATCTACCTTGGGGGGATAATTCTAAATGTAATTTACTAAAATACTTCGCTAAATCAAGAGAGAAAAGGATTCTAATTCTAATCCACTTTCAAATCAGTCTGTTTACCTGTTGCCTAAGGAGGATCAAAGAGATTAAATTGGCTCTGAACAACCACAAAACTAATTAGAGGTGATAGTAAAAATGTAATCTATCCTTTCGTAATGACACTTTTAAGACTTCTTCTATTATACACAAATTTGGCTAACATGGCAATGTCTGGCTTGGCACTGTGAGGATAACATGAAATTTGGGCATTACTTTCCTTAAGTATTTTTTAATTTATTACTTAATCTGAAGGGATTGGAGTGGCTTTTTTATGATGTTTAATTTTATTTCCTTATTTACACAGCACAGTTGTGGCATACACAGCAATTAAATTTAATCTATTCCGTGCTCTCATCTCATTAAGTGATATTCTCTAGCCCCAAATCAAATAAATTATTGTTACAAGAGATAAGGTAGATTGAGTTTCAGTATCAGCAGATCAGGCAAGCTCCCCTTCTTGCTTTCCACCCCCTCTAACTCTAGAAAAAAAGCCAATAGTTTTATTGATTTCACAATAGATTTTCAAACAACCATTTTCTCTGGCTATTTTTAGTACAAATGCTATGCTAATATATGTTAGTAGGGCTACTTATAACTATTATTTTTATAGTCCAAAACCCTGCTGAATAAATAAGCTCTCTATTCAGCATTTCTGCCATGCATCCCAAAATTAGGATTGTCTATGGCTGTTATAAATATTTGTGTTTTCTAGCAGCACATATCATAGTCATAATCATTATGCTTATTTTAATTTTTCTTTATTCCTATTTTTGTTTGATCCAGTTCTGTTAAC